>NC_041394.2:63760090-64095923 GCF_900747795.2 Erpetoichthys calabaricus
AAAAAAAAAAAAAAAAAAGATGCAGATAAATGTCGTCCTTACAACTGTTGCACAATACAACGGTTATTACAATAAGTGATAAAACGTATTGAAGCCCAAAATGTTGTTTCTGTCCACAGTATATACAGTATGTGTGTACCATAGTAACATATGGTTACTTCTGCTTCATTTCCACTTTTTTGCAAGACCAGTGCAGATGGTTGTCTTCAGACTTGAGTGTCTCTTAACACCTTTACCATTTACGGCACTACTCCATCTTGAAGGTGTCCCTTCTAGGCTCCTAACTCCTGAGGGACTATGGCAAAAAAAAAACCCCTCTAGGTGCTCTTAGTACTATTTCTTAAAACATTTAAATTAATTAAAAAAATTAATAACACTCAATAAAACCAATAGTATAAAAAGCATGAAATGTATTTTAAAAAAGTCTTATTGAAGAGTGCTTTCTAAAAGGATACAAATAATGATGACGAGTCCCTTCAAGCTTGGGTGCATAACTGCTTAGGTGTTTCTTTGGCCCCCAGAGATTTTGCCAGTTGCAGGGGGATATACAGTATAGATATCTTGTCAGGGTTATAGTCAGAACATCTCCCTCACAGTGCTGCTTGCATCTCAAATGTAAAGCTTTTCCCCACATGAGGTTAACAGTCTTGTGATGTTTCTAAATTACTGTTCGGTAATTACACACATGCTTGAAAATTTTAAAAACCACTAGTCATGTTTAGATTCCAAAAGAGTTTATGTTAAAATGTTAATCTATCTACACCAAGGAGAAAGTTAAAATTGTTTTGCACAATGTGAAATAAAGTAATAGCAGGAATGCCTAGCAGTCTGCATTATTTCTAGTTAAACAATACAAAGTTTAAATCAATAAAGATTCAAAGTTCAAATCAGAAGCACCATTTACAGTTCAAAACTGCTTATTTAAACTCTTATTAAAACTACTTCTTGTTTCCATCAACACATAAACTCTAACAAACATCTTCATTTGCAAGCACCTTTATTCACTGCATACATTACTATAAAATAACAATTAACAAACAATTAGAACAATAATGCCTCCTATGAAAGGTATGGTTTGAATGATGGTATATACTGAAGCTGGAATCTTAGTTGGAGTCATATGTTTTAAGTTTTCTGAGTTAGTGCTGAAAGTTTACTTTAGCAGCTCCATAACCCTGCAAATGCAGTACACATATACATATAAGCCTCTCATAAAACATCTTATTTACTAGATAGCAGTTATTTTATATAAATAAAGTAAATGAAATAAAGAAAATGTTGCATAATAAAACATATAACATGACAACAAAAACTAAATGGAGTGAAAACACAAAACAATGTAAGAATAACTATACTGTTCAAGTTATTATATCAAAATTAAATTGAATTGCACTACTGGGTGCTCTTGTGACCATATCCTTTTGTTCGCACACATTTTGTCACGTGCTCTTTTCTCTGCATAATAACTTACACAAATTCAAACCTTTCCTCAAGACACCCTAGCATTTATGATTATCATCCAATACACCCCTTAGGTTCAGCTAATCAATAGCTCATTAATTGGAATCAATTGTACAGTAAATGAAAAGTGGTAGCAAAGTGGTGGCAGGGGAAAGTGTAGTTAGGCAGCATAGGATGGTGGTCTGTAGGATGACGTTGGAGATCAAGAAGAGTAGAAGAGTAGGGTAGAGCCAAGGATCAAATGGTGGAAGTTGAAAAAGGAAGACTGCAAGGTTGAGTTTAGGGAGGAGGTAAGACAGGTACTGGGTGGCAGTGAAGAGTTACCAGACAGCTGGGAAACTACAGCAGAAGTAGTAAGGGTGACAGCAAGAACTGTGCCTGGTGTGACATCTGGACAGAGGAAGGAGGAAAAGGAAATCTGGTGGTGGAATGGGGAAGTACAGGAGAATATACAGAGGAAGAGAATGGCGAAGAAGAAGTGGGATAGTCAGAGAGATGCAGAAAGTAGGCAAGAGTACAAGGAGATAAGGCGCAAGGTGAAGAGAGAAGTGGCGAAGACTAAAGAAAAGGTGTATGATGAGTTGCATGAGAGGTTGGACATCAAGGAGGGAGAAAAGGACCTTTACCGATTGGCTAGACAGAGGGACCGATTTGGGAAGGATTTGCAGCAGTTTAGGGTGATAAAGGATAAAGATGGAAACATACTCACAAGTGAGGAGGGTGTGGTGAGAAGATGGAAAGAGTACTTTGAGAGGCTGATGAATGAAGAGAATGAGGGGGAGAAAAGGTTGGATAATGTGGAGATGAAAGTGAATCAGTAAGTGCAATAGATTAGCAAGGAGGAAGTAAGGACAGCTATAAAGAGGATGAAGAATGGAAAGGCTGTTGGTCCAGATGACATACCTGTAGAAGCATGGAGATATTTAGGAGAGATGGCAGTGGAGTTTTTAACCAAATTGTTTAATGGAATCTTGGAAAGTGAGAGGATGCCTGAGGAGTGGAGAAGAAATGTACTGGTACTGATTTTTAAGAATAAGGAGGATGTGCAGGACTATAGTAACTACAGGGGAATAAAATTGATGAGCCACAGCATGAAGTTATGGGAAACAGTAGTGGAAGCTAGGTTAAGAAGGGAGGTAATGATTACCTAGCAGCAGTATGGTTTCATGCCAAGAAAGAGCACAACAGATGCAAAGTTTGCTCCGAGGGTGTTGATAGAGAAGTTTAGAGAAGGCCAGAAGGAGTTGCATTGCGTCTGTGAACCTGGAGAAAACATATGACAGGGTGCCTCGAGAGGGGCTGTGGTATTGTATGAGGAAGTCGGGAGTGGAAGAGAAGTATGTAAGAGTTGTACAGGGAAGTGTGACAGTGGTGAGGTCTGCAGTAGGAGTGATGGATGCATTCAACGTAGAGGTGGGATCACATCAGGGATCGGCTCTGAGCCCTTTCTTATTTGCAATGGTGATGGACATGTTGACAGATAAGATTAGACAGAGTACCCTTGGACTATGATGTTTGCTGATGACATCGTGATCTTTAGCTAGAGTAGGGAGTAGGTTGGAGACCCTGGAGAGGTGGAGATATGCTGTAGAGAGGAGGGGAATAAAGGTCAGTAGGAACAAGATAGAATAAATGTGTGTGAACAAAAGGAAGGTCAGTGGAATGGTAAGGATTCAGGGAGTAGAGTTGGCGAAGGTGGATGAGTTTAAATACTTCGGATCAACAGTACAGAGTAACAGGAGTTATGGAAGACAGGTGAAAAAGAGTGCAGGCAGGGTGGAATTGGTGGAGAAGAGTGTCAGGAGTAATTTGTGACAGACAGGTATCAGCAAGAGTGAAAGAGAAGATCTACAGGACAGTAGTGAGGTCAGCTTTGTTACATGGGCTGGAGACGATGGCACTGACCAGAAAGCAGGAGACAGAACTGGAGGTGGCAGAGCTAAAGATGTTAAGTTTGCATCGGGTGTGACAAGGATGGACAGGATTAGAAATGAGTACATTAGAGAGTCAGCTCAAGTTGGACGGTTGGGAGACAAAGTCAGAGAGGTGAGATTGCGTTGGTTTGGACATGTGCAGAGGAGAGATGCTGGGTATATTGAGAAAAGGATGTTAAAGATAGAACTGCCAGGCAAAAGGAAAACAGGAAGGTCTAAGAGAAGGTTTATGAATGTGGTGGGAGAGGACATGCAGGTGATAAGTGTGCCAGAGCAAGATGCAGAAGACAGAAAGATATGAAACAAGATGATCCGCTGTGGCAGCCCCTAACGGGTGCAGCCAAAAGAAGAAGAAGTAGAATTGTACTGTAAATGAAATGGCTGGGATATGATATAGAAAAGTGTGGAAAACAAGCCCTTGTTTTTTTAGTCTATTTACAAAATATCAGTATGTTTTTGGAAAGCAAGAAATTCTTGTTACATTTTTTTTCAATGTTTATTTGTGTTTATTCTAATATTATAGTATAATCATTCACACACACTGAATAAGTTGCTCTGAAATAAGAAATTAATTTATATGCTTCTTAAATGGTATTTTAAACTTTCTGAAGGCAACCATCGAACTTCATGGATCACAAGTTATATATAAATTTGGCAAAGCTTCCGAAGAAGGTGGGCATCATCTTCTATTGATTCTTCTATTGATGCCAAGTGCATAAACGTCTTCACAGGGCAGAGGATTCATGCTTTCCAAGAAGACAATATCTTTCAATTGTGGGGTGTGTAGTGTGTAACAAGTCAATCTGTATTATTTAAAGGAGATTAATATCGAATAAGGAGGAAAATGGGTGGCACGGTGGCACAGTGGGTAGTGCTGCTGCCTCGCAGTTGGGAGACCTGGGGACCTGGGTTCGCTTCCTGGGTCCTCCCTGCGTGGAGTTTGCATGTTCTCCCCGTGTCTGCGTGGGTTTCTTCCGGGCACTCCGGTTTCCTCCCACAGTCCAAAGACATGCAGGTTAGGTGGATTGGCGATTCTAAATTGGCCCTAGTGTGTGTTTGTGTGTGTCCTGCGGTGGGTTGGCACCCTGCCCTGGATTGGTTCTTGCCTTGTGCCCTATGTTGGCTGGGATTGGCTCCAGCAGACCCCCCATGACCCTGTTTTCAGATTCAGCAGGTTGGAAAATGGATGGATGGATAAGGAGGAAA
Source organism: Erpetoichthys calabaricus (assembly GCF_900747795.2). NCBI lineage: Eukaryota > Metazoa > Chordata > Cladistia > Polypteriformes > Polypteridae > Erpetoichthys > Erpetoichthys calabaricus. The sequence goes on from NC_041394.2 coordinate 63,764,692, forward strand.
ATAACTGGATGGCACCGAGAGCCATCAAATCACATGTTCATCTGCAACAGAGGTCAATGTAATTTCCCCCATCCTAGCTTAGCTGAACACCTAAGACAAGTGGAAAACAGTTTGGGAGAATTTGTAGAAGACTGGAGCCTCTACCAAAAGTTTTGATGACAAATTAATGAATTTCTCCAGAGTTCAAGGTTGGGCAGAAGGTGTATCTGGCTAGGCAAGACATCTGCCTGAAGGTACCATCCCATAAAAAATAGCCTTGATTATATAGGTTCATACACTATTATAAAGCATCATATAAGTTAGCTTTATTGTATCATTTTAACATACATTCCACATTTCTTTTTTCTTGATTGAAGCCTATATATTCTAGATCAGTGGTTCCCAAAGTTGACTGGGCTCCGACCCACCTAACAAAAACTGCCAAATTCGGGACCCACCTCTTAGCCGTCTTAAAAAGGGGGCATAAAATATTGGTAATGCTCAGATTCCCTAGTAGCGAGTTGCGGAACTACTTAATGGTGTCTTATTTGTTCGGGCTGTTTATTTTGTTTAAAGTATTTTTTTCATTTGACATTAATTTGTTATCATCACAGACAACATATATTGTACTTTAGCTCACAAACAGTCACTATGGAAATTTAAGCGTCATCAATATGAATGAAGGACTTTTCAAATAAGAAAAAAAACAACTTTAAGTTACAATTTTTTATTACTTAAATACCTACAAGGACTGTTATTTCAATGAGAAGGGTGTATTTGTTTCCTATTTTTTGTCATTACAGCTTTAGCATCAACTTCAATTTTAGTTACTTTTAATCGCAGTGAGTTTGATACGTCCAATTTATTTCGGTATTTAGTTTTAATGCTGATCATAGCCGAAAATCCGGCCTCACATAGATATGAGGTACTGAAGGGGAGGAGGACTTTTATAGCTTCATTAAACAGGCAAGGATAGTTCCCAGAAACTGAGAGCCAGAATTTCGTTAACTGCTTGCGATTGAAACTATTTTTCAGTGACGTATCTTCTGATAAATCAATGAGTTCTTCACTTGCTTTTGTTGACATACTACTTGGTAGGCGGTCTTGAAATGGGTTACAAATCCAATCCAACGAGTCGAGCTTTTTCATCTCTTCCCCGAAATAGGCATCAAAGTTATTTTTTAACAATGATAAATGAATGGAAATTGCAGACAGTACGTTCGTCTTTGGCTGCACTTGGTTTTCTATAATAAAAGTTTCAAGAGTTTCAAAACAATCATACTTGCCATCCTCAATACAACTTTTCCACAACATAAGCTTTTTCATAAACGCTCGAATTCTATCGTGAACTGCAAAAATGTCTGATTCGTTTGAACCTTGCAAATACAAATTGAGTTTGTTTAATTTCGAAAAAATATCCGCCAAGTATGTGAGCTTGAGAATGAATTCCTTGTCCAGTAGAGATTCAATATATTCAGTTTTTCCTTCCAAGTAAATTGTAACTTCATTGCGTAATTCCACTAATCGTGTCAGTACTTTCCCCCTGGATAACCAACGTACCTCCGTATGCAGAAGAAGAGATGTATGAAGACTACCCATTTCTTCACACAGCTTTTGAAATAAACGTGCTTGTAAGGGTTTTGTTTTAATATAATTTACAATTTTCACAGCTGTATTTAGTACTGTTTTGAAATCATTAGGTAATGCTTTTGAAACCAGTGCTTCTCTGTGAAGGCTACAGTGTGTCCACAAAGCACAGGGGCTTTGTTTAAGAACTCTTGTAACGACACTGTTATTTTTCCCCGCACATAGCCCGTGCACCGTCAGTGCATATACCGAAACAGTTTTTCCACTGTAAACCTCTCTCTTTTATATAGGAATCAATTGCATTGAAAATTTCCTCAGCCGTTCCACGACTAATTGGCTTGCAGAACAAGATATCTTCATGCGCGTCGTTTTGCCATATATAACGCACAAAAACAAGTAGTTGAGATAGGCCTTGCACGTCAGTAGACTCATCTAGTTGTAGCGTATAATATTTACTACAAACTACCCTCCGGATTAATTCGTCCTCTGCCCATTCAGCCATTTCGTCGATTCGTCGTGCAACAGTATTATTGGATAGTGGTATGCGCTCGATTTCCTTTACTTCTTTTTCTCCAAACATCGCTCCAACAGCATCTTTAATCGATGGTAACACTAAATCTTCGCCAATGGTATGAGGCTTTCCTGCTCTGGCGATTCTTAAGCTAATGAGGTACGAGGCATATACAGCATTTTCATTAATATTAATGAAATGTGAAACATTTTTTGAAGATTTCATATCCAACAATTTTCTTTGAAAAAAATCTACTGGCTTATTCGTAAAATGGGAATGCTTCGTTTCTATATGACGCGTCAACTTACTTGGGCGCATACTTTTGTTCGCTAATATTTCGTAGCAAATCACGCATTGAGGACGCGGATCTATCGTATCATGATTCCAAGTGAATCCTAGTTTTAGATATTCAGGGTCATATTTCCTTACAACTTTCTGTTGTTTCGATTCACGCGGACTCGTTGAGGGAGCTTGGAAGTCAGCCTCAGTGCCACTTTTGTCATTTATAAGAACATCTTCTGTCTTTTCATCACAATCAACCGGCGGCGGCGACGTAGTTTTTGCTAACCACTTTTCCATTATTATATTCAAACGTTAATAATTGTTTTTAAAAAGATTATAAGGGCGTACGCTAACGAACACAACACAACGCGATAAAGAATGTCACAAAAACAAAAGACGTCTGGCTGTTAGCCCGATCGGTCGGAATATCGTCTCATGTTTCAGGGCCCACTCAATATTCGCTCGCGACCCACCAGTGGGTCGCGACCCATAGTTTGGGAAATGCTGTTCTAGATTATTAGCACATTGAAATATTACTCCTCCTCATTTAGAATCCATAGGGTATTGTAATATGAAACTGAAGAAAGTTTGAATTCCAGAAAGCATTGTTATCTGGTTCATTACTTGGTTTATTGGCATTGTTAGGGTTATAAGAGCAAAATGACCTTTGCATCAATTATGTTGTCACCATCCTAATAAGCCCAATGGGAGTGCTCAGAGCTCACACATAAGGAGGTCTCCGTTATGATCTGGAATGTTTCTAAGCATTATTTGTTTATTCTTAATATTTTGTAAGTTTATATTATTATTTGTTGTTTTGCTGTAATAGCGTTTTGTTTTGCTGTTTCATTGTTGTGGCCAATTTTTTTATCTACAACTATGCACATGGCCAGGTTTGCATGTGGGCAACTTCATCAGAAATATAAGATGGCAGTGCCCATAGTTCCATATCATAGCTTTTAGATTAATAATAAAACCCTTGAAGATTTGTGTGGATCAGTTAGTTATGGAAAGAAATTTTAGTTTTGGTTAGGACTCATTTATTCTCTTTCTAACTGTGACTTTGCTATGTACTGGTATTGTTGATTGGTTCTTTTTGACTTTCTTGTACGATCCCAACCTGTTTTTTTTCTATTCTACTTTTTGGTTAGCTATTTAAAAGTCCATCATCTCCTGGTCCCAAGCCATTGTTGTCCCTTTTAGGACAAAAAGATTTTTCACTTACAGTCACAATATCTGTGCTGGGCACAACAGAGCACTACATAAAAATAAGGTTTGTCAGGCTGCTAAAATGTATTTTGCTCTGATACATGTCATGCAATTTGATTTGTTTTGCATGGAAATGTGGAAGTTAATAATGCAGCATTCTTTCACTAGATGGTAGTAATGTCTATTTCTTATTGTCTGTATATTCAAGCAGTTTGTATTGCATAGAAGAAATGCCTGTCTTATATACTATTTTAAATATTTAGGGATATTAATTCTGTTTACAAACTAATCACCATCAACAGAGGAAATACTTTACATTTATGTATATTCAAAAAATGCAAACTATAGCATTAACAGGGTCCTGACAGCAGGGAATTGTGACAGTGTGACACTCAATAATGCTATTCTTGTCATTGCTTTGGCACACTCCTCTGTGCCTTTTTGATTTGACAGTCACTTTGCATCAGGAAGTGTAATTTGATGGAACAATAGAGATAATAATTTATAAAGGAAAAAACACACAATAAATTAAATTTAAATTTAGAAATACAAGTTTCCCACTGCTGGGCCTTCATCAAGTGTGATTTGAAGTAATACAAAATGACAAAAAAAGAGACAAAAAAAATCAGTGTGACGTATAAAAGCTGCTGACATTTAAATATCACAGGAAAAAATAAATAATTTTTCATTTCACCAGGGCAAAGAAATCAAGACTCTTGAGCAACTAAAAGGGCACTTAGCATTCACAGTGAATGGTTTCTGATTGAATTTAAATGTTTCAGAAAAAAACACTAAAATAACAGTTGTGTTAAAGTCTTAAATCACATTTGAGGTGGACTGCTGGGTTTAAAAAAGAGAGCACACCATTACTTTATTCTGTTCTATAAATAGACGACATTCAATGCAACCTGCAGTGATGAAATGTATGTACGTATAGTATGAAATAATTGGAGATTTCATCAAATTTCTCATTTCAAAGTCAATAAAGTAAAGAAAAACAGATTATATAGGAAAACAGCTTTTGATTTATTTGAAAAATGTAAAAGGAAACATAACATCCATATTATAATAGTAACTCCTCTTAGCCTAGGCAGTACTAAGAAATGGCATGTAGTGCCAGGTAAGAATGTTGACATGAAAAAAATGTTGATAGGTTCTTAAGCTAATTTAGTCCATTTTGCTAAAATCACTACTACATTGTACCACATTAAGAAGAAACACAGGTGAGATCCACTGAGAGCCAGGAAATAATGAAGAAGTTAAGGGAATCTCTTTGATCACAACCTCTCCTGTCATAATCAGGTCTGTGGTTACACTACATTGTTGGACTTGGGGCTATGATGATTCATAAGACTGTCAGTCAGTCATTATCCAACCCGCCATATCCTAACACAGGGTCACGGGGGTCTGCTGGAGACAATCCCAGCCAGCACAGGGCGCAAGACAGGAAACAAACCCCAGGCAGGGTGCCAGCCCACCGCAGGGCACATACACATACACACACACCCACACACCAAGCACACACTAGGGATAATTTAGGATCGCCAATGCACCTAACCTGCATGTCTTTGGACTGTCGGAGGAAACCCACGCAGACACGGGGAGAACATGCAAACTCCACGCAGGGAGGACCCAGGAAGCGAACCCAGGTCTCTTTACAGTGCCACCCTTCATAAGACTGACAAAGAGTAAATACACAATGTATCTTGGGATTCTACTCAATAACCTATTATTATGCCACTTTTGGAAACAATGACTGTGTTGTGGCAAGAAAATACTGTGACAAGAAACAAAGATTGTTTAAGCAAACGTCTGTGCTATCTTGTACCAAAACCAATGGTTGAAACCAAAAATCAAAGTCAAAGAATAAAACAAGGATTCTATGAAACCAGAGAATCAAACATATAAGTGCACATCAACTAACAAAGGTTTAGTATCCAGTGTCAGATACCAGGAAGTTCATGGAGCTGCCTTTTATAGCCTTGACCCATGATATTTGATGTATGACGTTATTGCTGTGTCCCCATTTAAGTTGGCACCACAGTAACATTGTTATCCAAAGTATGCAGATAAATTTTAATACAAAACAAACTTCTAATTGTTATTTAGGGAATGGAGTATAAGCAAGCCGGGACTGTTGCTTGTTACTTTGACTTAAGTTTGCTTGAATGCCGATTTTGGTTAATAGTTTAATTTCATTTTCTCTCTCTGATTCTGACCACTGTGTCTACTGACTTCTTTCCTGCATGTCTTTGTCTTTCATTCTAGCTCACAAAACATTCAAATGAGACCGCTGAAAAAGTAAATAAATATGACTTTATATATCTTTTGTGTTCATAAGACATGTACTTACACTATGCATGCAATTTCTCAAGTTGTTCTTGAGAAATGGCTGATAACACAAGTGTGGGTTCCCTGTTGGGGCAAGAGGAAGAAACACTAATAAAGCAGAGGTGACAGACCAGGAAGACAGGACTTCCATTACTGGCCTGAGTTTAGGAAGGTAGTCAATAGGTCACACCAACGTGATATTGGACAAGTTGTGGAAGAGTGCTCCACTAAAACTGGTCTATTTGGAGGAGCACCAGGAGGAGATGTGTTCATTCATTGTAAATGTAAGACAAATGGTGTGGTTCCCTAGGAGAAAACCTGTGGAATTACCATACAATATTAGAATATAGCAGTAATTTTACTCTTTACCCAGCTGACGAGATCCTGAAAATTATTCTCTGAGAAAGACGTAATCGATGGCTTGCTGGATGGAGGCCTGCGGAAATCCTCAAGGCTGGAGTATGACCATTTATAGGCTAATGAGGACTTAAAAGCACATGAACATCAGACTCTAGCCAAATACACCTTTAAGGAAAGAGAATATCCTCTTCAAAGCTGCCTTTGAGAGGAAATAAATGAAGTTGGTTAAATGAAGTTCCCTGATAAGAGAAATGTAGAAAGAGTGGAAAGATTGAATGTTACATAGTAGTATTTGAGCATCTATCTTGACTGGCCTCAGTCCTATGTGGTTTGGGGGACTGGCATTTTTTTATTCAATATCAGGTGGCAGTAGGTGCGATCCATACCATAATATATATTTTAAAATATCCTGTTTCAAATATAATTAATGATTCATTTTAAAACAATAACTTATTTCTTACCATTGGGGTCACTTTGCCCAGCATGACTGGTTTCTGTGAAAACAGTAAAAATTGAATCAGTTAACACTGTCATGTTTTGGTCTCTGATATTAGTTTTGTGCAGGATAGGAAAGCCACAAAAACCACCTGAAGCTCTCAAGCATAACTGGAGCTTGACTTTGTTGCGTAGCCACTGGTCTATTTTTTAGAGCTGCCAACCTGTTAGTTTACTTTTCAGAAACCAATCACATATCACAGCATTATGTTGACCTTGCAGCTGAAGCTTATTGTATAGCTGCTGGCTATTAATAGTCAAACTTTGCAGTTCCCAAGCAAGTTTTCAAAACAAACATTACTTACCAAAAGGATTCTTTGGGCCACTCCCTGTAAAGACACAAAAATATATGTCAAGATCTGAGTGAAGACAGCCTGGGGTGGACAGTAGCTTAAATGGGACATAGATGCATGGTAAGTTCTAACTCAAGCCAACAAATCTACACGTTTCCACATTAGAGTATCACTTGGCTTTCCTAACTGGGCTTACTTAGACTCTAATTAAAGGAGCAGGGCAACTTAAATAATATGAAGAATCATGGGCTGAACATCATTTACATTCTACAGTACTTTCTCTTTTCTACCCTCACTTCTGGGCTTTAATCCAATATGACCCATCTTTGGAACTGCTTGTAGCACCCTGTTTGAACATGCTGTTCAGTCAGCTGTCCCCTTCTTGGTTTAGGAAATCCATTCTGGATTTGATGAACAAGCTATTGGACTTTCTAGTTATGAAACACTATACTTGGCTTATGCCATAAATAAGTTTAGGCAACCGTAAATTGACCTGGTGTGAAGACATTTTAAAGAGTTTGTCCTCTGATGGACTAACAACCAACTCGTCTGGTGATAGTCCACACTTTGTTCTTGATGCTACTTGAATAGTCTGCAGCCACCAAAGCCCTGAAGTGTATGTATTGAAATGAGCTCAATTTAGTGCATTGTGCTTAATGTCATATTGTATAACGAATTGCATTTGTTGCTAATCCCACTGGTACAGAAACATTGAAAATTCAGTAGCAATACAGTAGGTTGTTCAAGAATGCATTATACATAAACTACTAAACAATTGAAATAAATATCAATAAAAGTACAACAGCATCAACTTATAATGTAAATATCAAGCACACAAATATTGTTATGGCTACCCAAGGTCTCTTACTTGCATTACATGTGCTATTTGTAATAGATTATATGAAGTACTGTAATGGTGTTAGCACTAGTCACCACCACCACCATCACCTTTTTCTTTTCTCTGTGGTGGCATTCTGCTGGTCAAAGTAGCTGGTCAAAGTATTCTGCAGGTGCCTTTGATTTAGGGGAGGATGTGGATGATCCAAACCAGTGAAAAGACATGCTACATTAAATCATTCTGGACAGTAAGTCACCGCAATAATCATAAACTGTATAACATTCATGTATTGCAAAATGCCTGTTTGCTGTGAAGTCTTTTGGCCTTAGAACCCCTAGAGGTTTATTTCATTTCCTTCCTAGCCAAATGGCCATAACATCAGACTTTAGCCATTTTAACTAGTAGAGACTTAAGACATGCATGTTGTTAATGCTTGATTCTATTAAGGATTCTCCCATTTTTAGTTTATTTTTGTATTGTTTGTTTATTCGTATTATCTATGTTTATTTATTTATAATTATAACTCTTCTACTTCTTGTAAAGTTCTTTGATCTACATACAGTGATCCCTCGCTATATCGCGCTTCGCCTTTCGCGGCTTCACTCCATCGCGGATTTTATATGTAAGCATATTTATATATATATATAGCGGATTTTTCGCTGCTTCGCGGGTTTCTGCGGACAATGGGTCTTTTAATTTCTGGTACATGCTTCCTCAGTTGGTTTGCCCAGTTGATTTCATACAAGGGACGCTATTGGCAGATGGCTGAGAAGCTACCCAACTTACTTTCTCTCTCTCTCTCTCTCTCTCTCTCTCTCTCTCTCTCTCTCTCTTGCGCTGACGTAGGGGGGTGTGAGCAGGGGGGCTGTGTGCAGCTGCTTCCTGAAGGATATGCTGCACGGTGCTTCGCATACTTAAAAGCTCAAAGGGCACGTATTGATTTTTGACTTTGTTTTTCTGTGGCTCTCTCTCTTTCTCTTCCTGCTCCTGACGGAGGGGGTGTGAGCTGCCGCCTTCAACAGCTTTGTACCGGCGGTGCTTCGCATACTTAAAAGCCAAAAAGCCCTATTGATTTTTTTTTGACTGCTTGCTTTGCACTCCTTTGAAAAGGAAGATATGTTTGCATTCTTTTAATTGTGAGACAGAACTGTCATCTCTGTCTTGTCATGGAGCACAGTTTAAACTTTTGAAAAAGAGACAAATGTTTGTTTGCAGTGTTTGAATAACGTTCCTGTCTCTCTACAACCTCCTGTGTTTCTGCGCAAATCTGTGACCCAAGCATGGCATTCTAAAAATAACCATATAAACATATGGTTTCTACTTCGCGGATTTTCCTATTTCGCGGGTGGCTCTGGAACGCAACCCCCGCGATGGAGGAGGGATTACTGTATTTATAAAAATGTGTTCAAAAATGTTGTAATCCAACCACCAAGTTGAGGAATTCATTTTATTCCAATGACAATTCCAAATTTTATAGAATTTTTACAGAGTAGTCATTGGAATAATATAGTGACCATTTCAGGAGGACTTGAACTAGAAGAATGTGACATATACAAAGGGTTCCAGACAATCTAAGTACTTGAGCAGCACAATGGTCAGTAACATCAAATCAGTAGTTCAAATGGATGAAGTGCAGACACAAATGGAAGGATTGTGAACATTAGTATTGTCTAAATACTGTATATTCAAACCCAGCCACAGGGGATGCATAAACCAGTGTGTTTTTTCATGCCGGTCCCAAGCCCAGATAAATGGGGAGGGTTACGTCAGGAAGGGCATCCGGTGTAAAATTTTGCCAAATCAATATGCAGACAACAATACAAATTTCCATACCAGATCGTTCAAGCCCCGGGTTAACAACGACTGCCACCAGTACTGTTAGCCAACAGGATGCTGGCGGAAATTGGGGAACTGTTGGCCGAAGAAGGAGAATAAGAGGGGGAAGAAGTATCCGGAGGCAGGAGGAGAGGAGGAAAGTAAAGAGAGTGGAACTGAGGGTAGGAACTTTGAATGTTGGCAGTATGACTGGTAAGGGGAGAGAGTTAGCAGATATGATGGAGAGAAGGAAGGTTGATATATTGTGCTTGCAAGAGACTAAATGGAAGGGTTAGTAAGGCCAGGTGGATTGGAGGTAGATTCAAATTGCTCTATCATGGTGTGGATGGGAGGAGAAATGGGGTAGGAGTTATCCTGAAGGAACAGTATGTCAAGAGTGTTTTGGAGGTGAAAAGAGTGTCAGACAGAGTAATGAATATGAAGCTGGAAATTGGAGGCGTGATGATGAATGCTTTTAGTGCATATGCACAGCAAGTTGGGTGTACAATGGGTGAGAAAGAAGATTTTTGGACAGAGTTGGATGAAGTGATGAACAGTGTACCCAAGGGACAGAAAGTGGTGATTGGAGCGGATTTCAATGGGCATGTTGGTGAAGGGAACAGTGGAGACGAGGAGGTGATGGGTAGGTGTGGTGTCAAGGAGAGGAATGAAGAAGGTCAGAGGATAGTGGATTTTGCCAAAAGGATGGGCATGGCTGTGGTGAATACATATTTTAAGAAGAGGGAGGAACATAGGGTTATGTACAAGAGTGGAGGAAGATGCACACAGGTAGATGACATCCTATGCAGAAGAGCTGATCTGAAGTAGATTGAAGACTGCAAATGTGGTGGCAGGGGAAAGTGTAGTTAAGCAGCATAGGATGGTGGTCTGTAGGATGACGTTGGAGATCAAGAAGAGGGAGAGAGTGAGGGCAGAGCCAAGAGAGAAGAGGTTGGATGATGTGGAGATAATGAATCAGGAAGTGCAACGGATTAGCAAGGAGGAAGTAAGGACAGCTATGAAGAGGATGAAAAATGGAAAGGCCGTTGGTCCAGATGACATACCTATGGAAGCATGGAGGTGTTTAGGAGAGATGGCAGTGGAGTTTTTAACCAGATTGTTTAATGGAATCTTGGAAAGTGAGAGGATGGCTGAGGAGTGGAGAAGAAGTGTACTGGTGCCGATATTTAAGAATAAGAGATGTGCAGGACTGCAGTAACTACAGGGGAATAAAATTGATGAGCCACAGCATGAAGTTATGGGAAAGAGTAGTGGAAGCTAGGTTAAGAATTGAGGTGATGATTAGTGAGCAGCAGTATGGTTTCATGCCAAGAAAGAGGACCACAGATGCAATGTTTGCTCTGAGGATGATGATGGAGAAGTTTAGAGAAGGCCAGAAGGAGTTGCATTACGTCTTTGTGGACCTGGAGACAGCATATGACAGGGTGCCTCGAGAGGAGCTGTGGTATTGTATGAGGAAGTCGGGAGTGGCAGAGAAGTACGTAAGAATTGTACAGGATATGTACGAGGGAAGTGTGACACTAGTGAGGTCTGTGGTAGGAGTGACGGAAGCATTCAAGTTGGAGGTGGAATTACATTAGGGATTAGCTCTGAGCCCTTTCTTATTTGCAATGGTGATGGACAGATTGACAGACGAGATTAGACAGGAGTCCCCGTGGACTATGATGTTTGCTGATGACATCGTGATCTGTAGCAATAGTAGGGAGCAGGCTGAGGAGAACCTGGAGAGATGGAGATATGCTCTAGAGAGGAGAGGAATGAAGGTCAGTAGGAACAAGACAGAATACATGTGTGTAAATGAGAGGGAGGTCAGTGGAATGGTGAGGATGCAGGGAGTAGAGTTGGTGAAGGTGGATGAGTTTAAATACTTGGGATCAACAGTACAGAGTAATGGGGATTGTGGAAGAGAGGTGAAAAAGAGTGCAGGCAGGGTGGAATGGGTGAAGAAGAGTGTCAGGAGTAATTTGTGACAGACGGGTATCAGCAAGAGTGAAAGGGAAGGTCTACAGGACGGTAGTGAGACCAGCTATGTTATATGGGTTAGAGATGGTGGCACTGACCAGAAAACAGGAGACAGAGCTGGAGGTGGCAGAGTTAAAGATGCTAAGATTTGCACTGGGTGTGATGAGGATGGATAGGATTAGAAATTAGTACATTGGAGGATCAGCTCAAGTTGGGCGGTTGGGAGACAAAGTCAGAGAGGCGAGATTGCGTTGGTTTGGACATGTGCAGAGGAGAGATGCTGGGTATATTGGGAGAAGGATGCTAAGGATAGAGCTGCCAGGGAAAAGGAAAAGAGGAAGGCCTAAGCGAAGGTTTATGGATGTGGTGAGAGAGGACATGCAGGTGATGGGTGTAACAGAACAAGATGCAGAGGATGGAAAGATATGGAAGAAGATGATCCACTGTGGCAACCCCTAACAGGAGCAGCCAAAAGAAGAAGAAGAAGAAGAAGATACTGTATATTCAATCTTTTAACAACTGGAGCACAAGTAGCATACAACGTGATTTGTGCTAGATATGAAATGGAAATAAAAGATATGTTGCTGCGTCTACATTTAAATAATATGTATGTAGTTGATACTGTACTGCTTTTACCACATTCATCATGGTGTGCTACCTTCAGATATCTGAGCAAAAGTCAAATTGCTTAGTGAATGTTACAGTCTATTATTGTTTGACTTGGCTGTTGTAGATGTGACAGTTAATGTACATTCAAATGTAGCTCTGACAATGAACATTTTTGTATATAGTGGCCACTGGTCTAGTTAGACTATTAAAATGTCATTGTGGAAAAAAAGATGGTACTTATTTGTCTTCTGTTGTGGATGTACGGAAGTGTTCAGTGAAGTGGAAAAGCTGCAAATGGAAAAGAAAAGTTCTGACTGGCATGTTCTCTGTAATGTATCCTTATCTCTGTTTATCCTGAATGCTGTAAATATACAGCTCAGTAGCGACATGTTGGTAGTGTGTTGTGTCTTTTTAAGCAGCTGATGTCAAAGACAATCATCTCAAGCTTGAGATACCTCCACTGAAAATGCTGCAGAAACCAAATAAACACCACTTAAGAATTGCATTCACAAAAGTTTTTAGATTGCTCCTGAGTAGTGAAAAATAATTTTTCACATTTAAAAAGTATGAAATATTTGGGGACTTTTCTGGATTTTGCTGTTCTTAAATAAAATGAGTAATAAGCAGTTAAATTATGGAAATTCTATTTTAATTACATTTACTCATTTTGCAATATTTGCAATATTCTAGATAAAAATTGGAATTAGACTATAAACAAATGACACAATCTTACCTTTAATTTCTTGTAAAGCCTTTCCTGCAAAAAGAGAAAATTTAATGTTTTCACTGAAAAAATGGTTTTCAGCAAATATTGTTGCTTCTCTTTATTGAATTGATAAATACATATATTTCAGGATGCAGGGGGCACAGGTCAAACATGGGCCACATTCACTGACATAATCATACTCAGTTGCACCGGGCCAACTTAGAATCACCAATCAATGTCTTTAGTTTTATTTAACTATTTTATTGAACTTTTTCCATTACCTTTGGGGGTCAGGGTGCAGGGTCAGCACCCCAGAGCAATTTTCAGGTTAATGGCCTTGCTCAAGGGCCCAATGGAGTAGGATCCCTTCTGGGAGTAACTTCCAGATACCAGCACAGATCCTTAGCCACAGAACCACTGCTCTGCCCTAAGAGCATAGAATGAAGACAAGGTCCTCCAGGATGCGAACCCGGGGCTCTCTAACACCAGGTGGCAGTGATAGTTTGGAAAGTAAATCACAGTGCTAAGGAATAAAGTTTTTATCTCCAAATGGAAGCAGTAATGACACATATATTCAACCATGGGGAAACCTATTTATTCTTGTAAGCAGAAGAAATGATTGCATATTTGACTATAAGTTATCACTGAGATATCCTTTAGTTGAGCAAAACTGATTTAATGATAGCAGAATTGCAAACTTACAATTTAACCAAATTACATTGTAAAGTATAAGGGAGCTTGTAATCTGGTCATTAACAATACTGTTCCAAAGTAATAGATAAAATAGAAGCAAGCCTCTCCTAATAAAGACATTTAAACTGCCATATAAAGCACCGATTTTATTATTTTTAAACAATAAGCATACATTTTCAAAGTGCATCTCTCAATGTGTTTGTTGCCTTAATAATTTGAACTTAATAATACAAAAGGAACTTTGAACAATAATTACTAAAATAAATGTAGCCATCTGTCTTTTAGACCCAGTCCTAAAAAAGAAAGTCAAACACTTTGTATCTGTTACAGACACTATTATGTTTAATAAATAAATATTTTCAGGCATTAATTTGAAATAATTAAAATTCCTGTTTCTGACAAAAAAGAAAAATAAAAAATGTATGACTTGGTATCTCATAATCGAAGTTTCCTGTTATAATCTTCATATTTCAGTATTTCCTTGTTTGCAATATGTGACACAGGGTCACGGGGGTCTGCTGGAGCCAATCCCAGCCAACACAGGGCACAAGGCAGGAAACAATCCTGGGCAGGGTGCCAACCCACCGCAGGACACACACAAACACACCCACACACCAAGCACACACTAGGGTCAATTTAGAATTGCCAATCCACCTAACCTGCATGTCTTTGGACTGTGGGAGGAAACCGGAGCGCCTGGAGGAAACCCACGCAGACATGGGGAGAACATGCAAACTCCACGCAGGGAGGACCCGGGAAGCGAACCCGGGTCCCCAGGTCTCCCAACTGCGAGGCAGCAGCGCTACCCACTGCGCCACCGTGCCGCCCACTGTTACTATCTTTTTGAATTTATTAATTTTAAATGATTGGTTTTGGATATCATTGCTGTGCCATTTTGTGTATTTTTTAGCAGTTGTTTTATGTTACTTTTTTGTGGTCAAGGCCAAGATGTTTTGGCAACTGGTATTATTCTTTCCCCCCCCCCCCCCAACACCTCTTTAATGACCACTCTTTTGTCTTTACCTTTTTTTGCTTCAACTTCCTTATCCTTCTTCAAAACCCTTTGAGATTTTTTTGTCCAGCATTTTTCATCATAATAATTATCACATAACTATGATTTATTGTATGCTTGATTTGCTTTGGAGGAAAGAACAGATTTGAAAAGGTCCCTGGCAATAATAATAATAATAATAAATACTCCTAAGAATAACCTGGGTTTGCTCCCTGGGTCCTCCCTGTGTGGAGTTTGCATGTTCTCCCCGTGTCTGCGTGAGTTTCCTCCGGGTGCTCCGGTTTCCTTCCACAGTCCAAAGACAGGCAGGTTAGGTGCATTGGCGATTCTAAATTGTCCCTAGTGTGTGTGTGTGTGTGTGTACCCTGCGGTGGGCTGGCGCCCTGTCCAGGGATTTGTTCCTGCCTTGCGCCCTGTGTTGGCTGGGATTGGCTCCAGCAGACCCCCGTGACCTTGTAGTTAGGATATAGCGGGTTGGAAAATGACTGACTGACAGACTCCTAAGAATATCTGATCAATTCTGTGTCTCTGACCACCATGTCATAAACCCAACACTTACCCTAATATTCACTAGAAATTGGAAGTAAGAGATCTTTATGAGAAATCATGCTCTACATTTTGATTTATTCTGCAGAAACAGGCTTCCGTACATCTTTATGGTGAATTCAGATTTAAACCTGTGCATAAAGTACTGCAGTGATGCAAAAGGCAGTGCACTGAATTGTTGGGAACAGGTGGGAGCAAGAGATACAAAAGCAAAAAGTGTTGTAATTAAACAGGCAGAGGTCAAAGCCAGAAAACGCAAAAATAACTGAACACTGAAGCCAAAGCATTAGCTAAAAATTAAAGTTGAAAAGGCCTGTCTAAGAAAGGAAGTTAGATATTGCCATGAAAGAGTTTCTTGTACTGATTAAAGTCTCGAATACAAGCAGTAGCACACTGACATCTTAAATTCCATCTGGGTGATCATTTAGCTATACCTTACCAAAATTCCAGCAAATTAGTAAATTAACTTGACAATAAGAATGTATATATCCTGAAAATGACCAATAGAGTGCTAAAAAGGCATACAAAATTTTAAAAGCAGTAACAAAACACAGAATTATTATTACACATAATAGTAATTACTGCGGTGGGTTGGCACCCTGCCTGGGATTGGTTCCCTGCCTTGTGCCCTGTGTTGGCTGGGATTGGCTCCAGCAGACCCCCATGACCCTGTGTTCGGATTCAGCGGGTTGGATAATGGATGGATAATAGTAATTAGAATATCTTCCAACTAAACCATTGGTTAAAGGTGGAGAAAATGCTAATATGTGCAGCAATACTAAAAATAAAAACTGTGAAGGAAGATTAGCTACCTTCCTCCTTCCCCTGGTACAAGACACAGGCTTTCCAAAAGCCAGTATAAGAGAGAGTTCACCTAGATGGCGTAATGAACAAACACAGGTGTGACTGACAAGATGTTTGCTCTCCTGAAGAATATTCTCATTTGCATCAGAATTAGTCACATATTAAAGGCAAACTTTACCAAAACAGAATTCTTAACAAACATGTCAATAAAATTAGTTTAATGCCTAGAACACAAATAAATGCATCTATTAAACACATTCCCTCTACTTCAGGGGGATTTGGTGGAATGGCAGAGCTTGTTCTAGCAACAATATCTGCCTTGAGAACACCTAATTAGACCTGCATTTTCCTTAGAGTAGGGCAATACAATTTCAAAAATCAGTAAAATCTTATGTCTTCATACATTTGGGAAGGGGGTGTTGAGGTTGCTGCAGCAACACCCTACAGGACGATACCTTAGACTTTTATTTTCAGTAATGTTGTTAAGGTCCTGGGTCCTCCCTGCATGGAATTTGCATGTTCTTCCTGTGTTCATGTGGGTGTCCTTCAGTCTAAAGCAGTTTCTCCCAAACTCGGTCCTGGGGAACGTCTGTGGCTGCAGGTTTTTGTTCCAACCGGATTCCTAATCAGTGACAACACCTGATAGCACTGATCTCATTTAATTAGCTTTTTTTTTTCTTTTATTCGACATTCAGAAAAGCATAGCAGCATGAATTTTACATTTATAAGACATTTAAAAATATTTCTGCTTTTGCTATAGATTTAAATGCTTAATTCTCTTTTGTTGATTTCATTATACTTTGCCCTTTCTCTGTGCAGTTTTTCCCCCTTCGTTGTATCTTAATAATGACAATTTAAAACGAGCAGAGCAGACACCCAGGCAAACAACACTAAATAATGAAAGGCTGCAAGTACTTTAGAGTCAGACCACACTAATGAGTAAATAATGGATTAATTAAACAATTAGAACACCTAGAAAAGTAGAATGAAAATCAAGATGAAAATATTGTTAATAAGAATAAAAAAATACATTATTCCTATATAACTGCTTGGTACATTTTAATATATATATATATATTTTTTTAGCAAACTTAGTTTTCTAATTTCTGTATTATTCCCTAAACACAGAATTTGGGAAATATCAGTTCACTTAATTAGCCCAGGGGTTCAATTAAAAACAGAAGCTGGTTGGAACAAAAACCTGCAGCCACAGGGGTTCCCCAGGACCGAGTTTGGGAAACACTGGTCTAAAGACATGCAGATTTGGTGGATTGTAGACACTAAATTGACCCTAGTGTGTGTGTGTGTGTGTGTGTGTGTGTGTGTGTGTGTGTGTGTGTGTGTGTGTGTGTGTGTGTGTGGTGTGTGTGTGTGTGTGTGTGTGTGTTTGTGAAGTGTGTGTGTGCTCATCCTGCAGTGGACTGGTACCCTGTCCAGGGGTTTGTTCCTGCCTATATGTGCTGGGTTTAGCCTCCAGCCCCCCTCAACCCTGATCAGGATGCAGCAGGTTTAGACAAAGTCATGGCATTAGTATTGTATGGTATGCTATGCTGTGGTATAGTATGGAATGGTAAGAATCTATTTTAAAATTGTTCAAATGTAAAATAGAACTCATGCCAATATACAGTGGGCTCAGAAAGTATTCAGATCTCTTCACATTCTGCACACTTTATGATGTTGAAGATTTCATTGTAAATGGATTTACCCTCAGTAATCCATAATGACAAAGTAAAACCATGTTTTCAAAAAGGTTTGCAAATTTCTTAAAAATCAAAATCATAAATCGCTCATTTATGTAAGTATCCAGAACATTAATTCAGTGCTCCGTAAAAGCCCCTTAGGCAGGGACAGAAGTCTTTCTGAATTCACTGTGTATTTGTTAAAACAGTGGCAGGAAAACTTGGCAGTTATTGCTTTAGATAATTTATTGAGAGAACTGCTAGGTTTGGAAAATAGCTGAATACATTAATTGAATTTCTCTTCTTCATGAAAAAAGTCTTCATGTTGTGGTTGTAATTTGCTGACATTCATTATTTAGAAATGTTATTACTACTTAATATTTCTGCAACTCTTGTTTTTCAGACATATTCCTTCAGTTTCAGCTTCTTGCTATTCCCTTAGCTCTAACAAGGGTGTGTAGTGAAGGTACAGTCATATGAAAAAGTTTGGGAACCCCTCTTAATTCTTTGGATTTTTGTTTATCATTGGCTGAGCTTTCAAAGTAGCAACTTCCTTTTAATATATGACATGCCTTATGGAAACAGTAGTATTTCAGCAGTGGCATTAAGTGTATTGGATTAACAGAAAATATGCATCATAACAAAATCAGACAGGTGCATAAATTTGTGCACCCCAACAGAGATATTACATCAATACTTAGTTGAGCCTCCTTTTGCAAATATAACAGCCTCTAGACGCCTCCTATAGCCTTTGATGAGTGTCTGAATTCTGGATGGAGGTATTGTTGACCATTCTTCCATACAAAATCTCACCAGTTGAGTAAAATTTGATGGCTGCCGAGCATGGACAGACTGCTTCAAATCATCACATAGATTTTCGATGATATTCAAGACAGGGGACTGTGACGGCCATTCCAGAACATTGTACTTCTCCCTCTGCATGAATGCCTTTGTAGATTTCGAACTGTGTTTTGGGTCATTGTCTTGTTGGAATATCCAACCCCTGCGTAACTTCAACTTTGTGACTGATGATTGAACATTATCCTGAAGAATTTGTTGATATTGGGTTGAATTCATCTGACTCTCAACTTTAACAAGGGCCCCAGTCCCTGAACTAGCCACACAGCCCCACTGCATGATGGTACCTCCACAAAATTTGACAGAAGGTAGCAGGTGTTTTTCTTGGAATGCAGTGTTCTTCTTCTGCCATGCAAAGCGCTTTTTGTTATGACCAAATAACTTAATTTTTGTCTCATCAGTCCAAAGCACTTTGTTCCAAAATGAATCTGGCTTGCCTAAATGAGCATTTGCATACAACAAGTTACTCTGTTTGTGGTGTGAGTTAAGAAAGGTCTTCTTTCTCATCACCCTGCGATACAGATGTTCTTTGTGCAAATTGCACTGAATTGTACAACGATGTACAGATACACCATCTGCAGCAAGATGTTCTTGCAGGTCTTTGGAGGTGATCTGTGGGTTGTCTGTAACCATTCTCACAATCATGCGCATATGCCGCTCCTGTATTTTTCTTGGTCTGCCAGACCTGGGTTTAACAGCAACTGTGCCTGTGGCCTTCCATTTCCTAATTACAGTTTAAACCTCAGATAGCTTTTTGTAGCCTTTCCCTAAACCATGATACTCAACAATCTTTGTTTTCAGATCTTTTGAGAGTTGCTTTGAGGATCCCATGCTGTCACTTTCAGAGAAGAGTCAAAGGGAAGCACAGCTTGCAATTGACCACCTTAAATACCTTTTCTCATGATTGGACACACCTGTCTATGAAGTTCAAGGCTTAATGAGCTAATCCATCCAATTTGGTGTTGCAAGTAATCAGTATTGAGCAGTTACATGCAATCAAATCAGCAAAGTTACAAGGGGACCCAAATTTTTGCACAGCCAGTTTTTCACATTTGATTTAATTTCATACAACTAAATACTGCTTCACTAAAAATCTTTGTTTGGAAAACACCCCAGTACTCAGATGTTCCTAGGAAATGAAAGACATACCACTGTTATCTTTTTTGTTGAAAGTAGAGTCAATTATTATGCAGGCTGAGAGGGGTTCCCAAACTTTTGCATATGCCTGTATTAGTCCTTATTGTATCAGTCCTGGATCTGAGATTTCTTTGTTACACACTGAATTTAATTGATCTTATTCTTATCATATTTTCACTCTCACACACTTCTCATCAACATGGAAATGACCAAGCTAAAATAATAACAGATACAAATTGTGTAAATTCATGTTTCCCCTCTCTCCCAGTGTCTTACCCTTCATCCTTTGCCTTAGATGTAATACAATTGCAACTCCTACTCCCAGCACCACCATCCCCACAACTGCTGCAGTCACCGCATCTGATTGGACGCTTTTTTCAGAGGAGATTCTTCGCTCTGTAATACAAGCATGCTGTAGTCAGAAACCTCATCTGTGCCATATCTTGTGTTCATTTAATAAAGCCAAAAACCTGTGCTACCTCAGATAAGACATGTGAGGAAAAAACATTTACCTTTTCTTAACCCCCTTCACACCTTTCAGAACTACAAATGACTGTTTTCTTAATTACAAGCTGCAAATCTGAATCACAAGTAGATGAGTAGTACTGGGATTTTGAAGTGGAGCAGAGGATTGGGCTTCAGTGCTATTTATTCCTTGATTACAAAAGATTGGATACATTAATAAAAAAAGGAAAGACATGAGAAAAACAAAAAAAAATTCACTAAAATATAATTTTTGCTTAAGGTGTTGCGCTGAGTTTTCTTTGCAGTTTTCACTATAATCCAGGATAAGTAGAGTTTAAAACAAACTGAAGACCACTACATAAAGAATGCTTGATGAAATGGAAACTGCAATAAAGTGAAACATAACTGACACCAGTAGTACCTCCTTTTAAATAAAAAAAACAAGAACTTTACCCGTAGATTCTCAGATCATGTATGGAGGTCTATTATATATATACAGTATATACAGGTATATAAAGAACACAGAGGTATTTTTGACCTCCTGGAAGTAATAGCAAAGGAGCGGATGAAAACAGAATCCACTAAACCTGATGGTGGATTTTAGGAGGACCAAGCCCCTCATGGACCCCGTGATCATCAGAGGTGACTGTATGCAGAGGGTGCAGACATATAAATACCTGGGAGTGCAGCTGGATGATAACTTGGACTGGACTGCCAATACTGGTGCTCTGTGCAAGAAAGGACAGAGCCGACTATACTTCCTTAGAAGGCTGGTGTCTTTCAAAATCTGCAATAAGATGCTGCAGATGTTCTATCAGACGGTTGTGGCGAGCACCCTCTTCTACGTGGTGGTGTGCTGGGGAGGCAGCATAAAGAAGAGGGACGCCTCACGCCTGGACAAACTGGTGAGGACGGCAGGCTCTATTGTAAGCACAGAGCTGGACAGTTTGACATCTGTGGCAGAGCGACGGGCACTGAGCAGGCTCCTGTCAATCATGGAGAATTCACTGCATCCACTGAACAGTATCATCTCCAGACAGAGGAGCAGCTTCAGCGGCAGACTGCTGTCAATGTCCTGCTCCACTGACAGACTGAGGAGATCGTTCATACCCACACTATGCAACTCTTCAATTCCACCCTGGGGGGTAAACGTTAACATTATACAAAGTTATTGTCTGTTATACCTGCATTTTTATCATTCTTTAATTTAATATTGTTTTTTATCAATATGCCGCTGCTGGAGTATGTGAATTTCATCCATCCATCCATTATCCAACCTGCTATATCCTAACTGCAGGGTCATGGGGGGTCTGCTGGAGCCAATCCCAGCTAACACAGGGCGCAAGGCAGGAAACAAACCCCGGGAGATTAATAAAGTATCTATCTATCTATCTATCTATCTATCTATCTATCTATCTATCTATCTATCTATCTATCTATCTATCTATCTATCTATCTATCTATCTATCTATCAAGGAAACTGGCCACCTCAGTTCAACATTGCACATGACATAAATCTTGTACAGCTTACACTGTCAAAATTGTTACCTCGATTAGACCCTACTTGCATCTTCAAGTGTGTGCATGCTTTGTCCATATGTTTTTGCGGTGCCAAAGCTTATTCTGTACTGGACTCATATTTTTGCCTACTTATTGAGTCCTGCTCTACAGCTTCTATTCCACTGTGTTATGTAATACTAGACAGAGCACCATTCATCTTTGAGCACTCAGGTGCAATGGCCTTCACTAACCTACAATAGTATTGTCTCATTGTGCTCAGTAGGTAGAATCCTATCATGTCTACTACATGAGAATGGGAAAGAGGTGAATTGCATTGCATACTTGTGAATGTGTTGTCATTTACTACACTGCTTGTTTTAAATCGAACAAAAACATTAGCAGGTAGACTTATCTTGCTTAACTGGAAGATCCCAACCCACCTTTTACAAGTTAGTGGGTAACTGATGTTCTGCAGTATACTTTTTGCAATTGGAAAAAATCAAATTCTCACTTAGAGGAGAAAGGGACATTTTCCCTTCTTTTTCATTTTTCCTAACTATTTTTGCCCATGATCCTCTCTTTCTCTTGAGTGGAGGTTGAATTCTGTTTTATTGCTTTCCTTTGTTTTTCTTTTAATTTTCTGTTCTCCTAGTTTTATAAAAATCATTTGTTGTATAAGTTTGACTAGATTGTATGCAATGTTGTTCTCTTCAAATAAATAATAATAATAATAATTAAACCTAATAAAAATATTAAAAGAAAAAATATTTGTATTTTCTCAATCAGCATAGCATAGAATAAAGGAAACTTTAGTATCCTTCTGTCTTGCCTAAGTGTTATCCATCAATGAAAAGGCAAATAAGCTTTTAGGAATCTGCGGAACAAGCAAGACAAATTAATATAACATGCAAATAATCTGTTTTTCCAAAGTTGTCAGGCTCTAAGTTCAGTTCAGTTCAGCTGAATTGAGTTCAATTTATTCTTGAATAGGGCACTTCATTCACAAGCCCATGATATTGTCTGTTTTTGGAACAATGATACAGTAGCATCATTTGGCCCTTCTCTTGCAACCAAAGCTTCTGGATCAGTTTGTATCTTTCCTTAATTTCTGAATTGGATTAAATGATTTACAGAAAGTTAAATTAAAACAAGCCACAAAATAGTAGGTACGAAAGTACTAAAAGACTTTATCATATATACATAAAAATATAGAAAGAGATAACTATTTACTGTTTAAAAACTAACATTCATTTCATAATATATATACAAATTAATAATGAATGAAAACTGAACATTGATCTATGACCAGCTGCCAAAGCATAACATCCATCTATTAACTTTCAAACATACCCAGTCCAGCTTAGGGTCTCCTGAGCCTACCTACCCTGGCAGCATCATCTACAAGGAAGAGAATGGCTCTAGACTGGATGCCAGTCTGCCATGGACAATGACAGAGAGAAAAACAAGTTTGTAATTCTGTAGCGATGCCATATGCCCTTAGCAAGCTGCTCATTCCCATCCTCCCATGATCCTCCTCACATTGTTTCATTCCATTTGAACTAGTGTGGTGCTGAGGTGTCACTCGTCACATGGCTGCACTTGGGTCCTAATCTGGGATCTTGAGGTGGTCTGTCATGTGGTGGGTGTGGAAACGTACTGTATCAGCGCATACTCCTAACCTCTCTCTCTCTCTCTTCCATGATCCTCTAATAATGTACTATTGCATAAGCACATTATGCCAAGTCAAATGGAAAATTCGGCACAGGGTTCAAACAAGTTTATAACACCACCTTCCTTACTATTGTGTTCCAGCTAATGTTTCTGACTGATTTACTTTTTAATATGAGCTATGGTGAAATACCATCACTCATCTTGGAGAAAATATTCTGTGGAGGGTTAAACCTGAATTTGAGAAGCAGCCTTACAGATGAAGCAAAGGAAACAAAGATGATTTGACTAACTATAGATTTACATAGGGTAAAGCCATGCAAATGGATCCCTCAGGAGACAAGAAACCACATGTTATATTTTCCCAAGGCTGAGGTAGCCACATGATATATTCATATGGAGCTCACTTAAACAGGCTACAGACTCAGTTTAATGTACTCTCAGACTAGACATACAGCTAATGGGCTTAGTTTTCCTATTGTAAATCAGCTCAGTGATGGTGGGCTCTTGTGATCATTTGACATATATCGTGTGTACAACAGGGAGGCCCTGACTATCTCTTCTAACACTCAGGACTACTAAACTAAACTAATAATCTATTAAGACAAATTAAGAATTAAGCATTAGTAATCAAATTATTGTATTGACTACAGTTATACTTCAAAGGGTCTATTTCTGGGGTATAATAAGAGTGGGGAAAAAAAAAATGGCCACCCTTTAACGAAAATAAGCTTCAATTTGAATTTCTTACCAAATTCCACAGTTGAGCGTTCAACTTCACAAGAGTAATTATTGTTATCCGCATGGTCAATCTCTAGAGTATCCCGAATTTGAAAGGTTCCATCACCATTTGGCAGGATTTTTGCAGACTGAGATTTATTCCATAGTAGTGCTCCATTCCTATACCAGCTGCTCTTTATGTTTTGGTGGTTAAAGCCAGTTGCTAGACAAGTCAGACGTACTCTCTGTCCATCTTCTGTTTTCCGTGAAAATACTTTAATTTCCGGGGTAACTTTTCAGAGAAGGAGGAAGAAAGAAGAACATTTTTAATATTCAATTGTTTTCATATTTATTTGTTTAGTGCTTCTTTGAGCTGTTATTATTCTCAAAACATATTAAATCGAAGGTGAGTCGTGTGGGGCAAACAAGATTTGAAATGTTATTATGCTGACAGTTTGAGTAGAAAGGTGGAACCAAAGGTAATAAATATATTAATTGTAAAATGCAATAAATATATGAAGAGTTTCAATTAAACATATGTATCTTTGATTTCTTATTTGCAAAATCACCATCTTTGGTTGTGTGTTTTTGTCAAGGTTAAAAAAGTTAGAAGACTCCCTTTAAAGACAACTCAGGTTCCAGCCCTGTATAAATAGACCCCATGATGTCCTATTCTAGCCTTGACTTTCATTTCCCTAATTATCACACAGAGATTAGTTTATCATTTTTTTCTTTCTTACTCTCACTAAAGGCTGTTCGTGGATAATCATTGTGGTGCTGACTGGGGATGTCTGGATTCCCATCTTGAATTGCTTTATTCACTGCATGACACTACTAGCACTTCTGCATATGCACATTGACATCACATGTGAATGTCAGGCACAGTGATATTTCACATTACAAGAAATGTGTTGACAGCATATAACTGGAGCAACACGAACGTCTTAGCCATTTTCTTACACTGAACTATGCACATATAATTGAGACACGTGACGTTATTTTTCATTCGAGTGCGAGATTTACAAAGGGAAGTACTAATTACAATAGCATGGATTTCACAATTGTCAAGGATTGCTTTGTAATTTCAATATGTGGAGGGCCGCAGTGCGTGCAGGTTTTCATTCCAGGTAATTTCTCCATTCACACTTATTAAGAGAGAGAGAGGAGACGTTAGGAGCACACGCTGATACTGCGCATTGCTGCATCCACCACAAGACAAACCAACTCAGGATCCCATATTAGGACCCAAGTGCAGCCATGCAATGGGTCAGAACCATACTAGTTCAGATGAAGTGAAACAGTGTGAGGTCTTTGCAGGTTGGAGGGCCTACATGCAGGGTTGGATGCAGATTAACATCATACCCACGATGGAGCAATTGTAGGTTAAGGGCCTTGCAAAGTAGAGTCACTTTTGGCATTTACGGGATTCGAACCAGCAACCTTCCGATTGCCAGTGCAAATCCTTAGCCTCAGAGCCACCACTCCGCCATCACACTTACTAAATTGACATTAATTGCTTAATTAATAGTTTATTCTTTTTCTTTAACAAGCAGCCAAACAGTAATGAAATGTAAAGCAAAGCCAACAGATGACCAGGCTAACTTAGATCCCATTTGCATCTGTGTTTCATGCAATATTTGTCTCAAAAAATATCTGAACAGATAATAGTAAATGTCTAAGAAAAATTGATCTACTCTGGTGTACTAAACATTTAGATGGTGAGCTGAGAAAAAAGAAGATGACTGGTGTGGCAGAATGAGCACACAAACAAACGGGTTTCATTAACTGGTAGACCTGGGTTTGCTTCCCGGGTCCTGCATGGAGTTTGCATGTTCTTCCCGTGTCTGTGTGGGTTTCCTCTGGGTGCTCTGGTTTCCTCCCACAGTCCAAGGACATGCAGGTTAGGTGCATTGGCAATCCTAAAAATTGTCCCTATTGTGTGCTTGGTGTGTTGGTGTGTGTGAGTGTACCCTGTGGTGGGCTGGCGCCCTGCCCAGGGATTTGTTCCTGCATTGCGCCCTGTGTAGGCTGGGATTGGCTCCAGCAGACCCCCGTGACCCTGTGTTAGGATATAGCAGGTTGGAGAATGACTGACATGACTGACTAAATAGGAGATTGGTTAGAGAGGAAATTGTGGTGCTCAAGTACTGTTTGAGACCCCTGAGTTAATAGGTCATCTGTTGGCTTTTCATTCATTTTTACATTATCTAGCTGCTGGTTATAGAAAAAAAATAAGCAAGTTATTAAAGCAAAAGAAGTATATTAAATAAGCATCAACAACTGGTGCAAAATATGAAAGGGATCTCTGTTTCACCTTCCAGCTGAGATACCAGAACGTTGAAGAGAACTTTACACTTAATTAACAAGGTTCATAAGATGGAGAAAGCTTACATTAAATAACTGCCACATTCACTTTCTCTGTTGTGTTGATAGACTTTTTATTCAACAAATAATCCAAACCTGCTTGTTCAATAAACCAAAATAATACAATTTATTCCTAACATAAGGATAATAGAAGATGAATATATGCAAGCATATTCAGGAGTTTCACATCCTTGTTCTAGGACTTTCAACATATCAACCAGAAAATGAAATTTTAAACGATAACCTGGTATACACAGTATCATACACAGCAAGGGTTATTAATTGCATAATGAAAAGTCATTTATTTTTTTAATCTACTGATTTTATATAACCACATTTAATATGGCGTAGTAAGGAGGCCAGTAATCTGAAAGTGGGCAGACTTTGATAAAACAGGGTGGGCCACACCATCCTTCCATGCACTGTGCTTAAGAAAATAAACTGTTTGTACTACATTGCTGAAAAATATTCATTCATTTTGATACAAGGAATTTTATTCAGTGTGGGTTATGTAGGCTGCTTTTCCTGTTATAAAAAATTGATGTGTGTGCTACCACTTTTTTCACCAAAAGTAGTGGGGCATCTCAAGTTGAGTGTGTGTGTTCATGCTGATTTTTTGATTGCTGCTTCTTTTGCTTTGATGTAGTGGAGAACTTGGATTCTTATGAAGTCCAATCTTTGATTATTAAAGGAGCTAGTTAAAAAATATCTTCTTGTCCACAATAATAATCTGCATAATCTAGGAGTAGACCTGTTCAGCTTGCCAGTGTTATATGAATAGAAGAGAAAACAATCCTGGGAAGAGGAAAGGATGTGTCTAGAAAACATAGCTGTACATGTAGTCTAACCAATCATATCAGAGAATATCTAAGTAAATTCAATGAGAGTACATTTCTGAAAGGCACAAAAAACAACAACAATAACATTTGATTTCTATATATGATTAATATGTACATGTGGATACTTTAGCTCAAAGATGTAGCTCAAAGTGTTTTACAAGATGTCACAGAAGTAGTTAAATTTTAGAAAAACAAATTAAAATTTGATAAAAAATAATGCATAAATAACATAGAAAAATACATAATGCACAGATATATAATTATGAGAAGCTGAATAGTTAAATATAGAATTGGTATAGAATCACATGAATATGATTTATTTTTAATTTTCATGCAACAACACTCAGTTTTATTTATTTCTCTTTCCTGTTTATGCTTTGACCAAAAACTTTCCTTAGTTCTGAGTGGGAAGGCCACCCTGTCACATATATGGTCTTGTGTCTGGTATTAATTATTCATTGTTACTACACTGTTTATTGAAACTGAAAGTGAAAGTAAAGTTTGACTTAACAGTAGCAATATCTGCTGATTGCACAATAAAGTTAGATAAGCTCACTGCCTGGCTATGTGCCATACACACATCAACATCTACTAACTCGAGAGACCTGAATACAAGCAAATCAGAACCGTAGCTTATAGGATCTCCATCTGAAATCAAAAACCTTGATTTCTTCTTTTCTTTTCTTCTATTTGATTATTATATACTAGCCAACCCGCGGCGTAGCATACGGCGCATAATTATGTATTGATGGGTGAACACATCCTGAAAGACACAGTTGTCCAAATGGGGTGGGTTTGAGGATATGACTGTAATTGAATGAAAAGATGGAACTCTGGAGAGAGCAACATACAATTGTCCGTGACTGAAAACTGTTTTTGGCAGATACAGGCATATCTTTTTGAAAGTTTGTCCCTGCGCCTTATTAATTGGCATTGCAAAGGCCAATCTAACAGGAAATTGTCTGTGTGTAAAAGTAAAAGGCAAATTTGAATCTGATGGGGTCAGGGAAATCCGGGGAATATGGACAGTTTGTGAGGTAGCAGCTGCGATTGTTTTACACTCCAGTACATTGCGGTGAATGCTGAGAACAGTCAGTCTAGTGCCTTTACAGAGATGTCTTGCTGGCATGAGGTTTCTGAGAAGCATGACGACTGAACCAATTTTAAGTTTGACTTTATGCGGAGGCATGCCAGTGGGAGTAATGGCTGCCCTGTGGGTCATGGGAATAACGCCGCCGGATCGCCAGTAAGCATCGTTTATGGTCGGAACTACGACGGTATGTGATTTTCTTAGAACCTCCGACTTTCGTTCTTGATTAATGAAAACATTCTTGGCAAATGCTTTCACTCTCACGCGAATTGTTGGCTCTGTAGTGCGTGTGCCATGGTCGGCTGCTTAGTGAATTGTTGGTGGGCGGGGCTCGGTCTTGCATGCGTCTTGCTTGCCATGGACTTAGTGAATTATATATATAGATTGATAGATAGCACACATGGAACAACACCTCCCAGAACAAGGGGTGGCTCATTATGGAGTGAGATGACTGAGAGTAGAAACACTCCTTGGAACACTAAAGTGCTTCTCTGTTTAGCCCAAAACAAGGGGTGAGAGTCATTGTCCAGGACAGTCAGCAGCTTCTGGAGTGTTATCTGTTCTACCACTTCCTCCAGTGAGTCCAGCCTTAACCCCAAGATTGAATTACCCTTTTTGATCAGTTTAGTCTGTTTGCATCATCTGCAGCAATGCCATTTCCACAGCAAATTACAACATAGAAAAATACAGTGGCCTCTACAGACTGGTAGAAAACATGTAAGAATGGCTTGCATACACCAAACAACCTCAGCCTCCTCAGGAAATTGAGTCAACTGTGACCCTTCCTGAAAACAGCCTTTATTTTGGTACTCTGCTCAAGTCTGTTATTCAGATGCATGCAGAGTTATTTGTATGTCCTCATCACTTCCACATCTTCACTATCAATAAGAACAAGGGCCATAGTGGGTTTGACCCATGGGAAGTCTTTGCAAATTACTCTTGTCTTACTGATGTTGAGCTGCTGGTGCTGAAGTTTGCATCATTCAACAAAGTCCTCCACAAATGACCTGTAAAACCTCAAAAAAGACTTTGTTGGACAGTTATCTTATCAAAAGATATTGACTATACATTGTTCTTCTCTCCTGTTAAGTGAATCTTGGGCTGGAGGGCTCTATTAATTTTTTACATTTAGGATGGCCTACTTAAAGGTTTTCCAATGCTGTATCTGTCCTGATGTCTGTATAAACACAGGGAATTCCAGTTTCTGTATTACATCTTGCCTGAAGAAGAGGCCTGACCTGTCTTGAAAGCTTGTGTATTGTAATTGTTTTAGCTAGCCAATAAAAGGTGTCCATTTGCTTAACTTCTCATTGCACAAATGACCCATATTGCAAAGTCTTTAACTGATGCTCTTTGTTTGCATCACTTAATTATTCTATAGCATTTGTTGATTTAATTCTTGCCTAATAAATGTGCTATTTGAATTTTAAATGGCAGCCTGTTTAAAAATTGTGCCAGAGACTAGCTATGTATTGCATATTTCTTCTCAAATGTATGTAATTTTTTGTGTATTTTTTTTGTTAATGTAGTCAGCTGTCATCATTATTATTTATGATCAACAACACCTTTCAGATGTGAATTTAAGTATTCAGATTTTAATTTTTATCCCATTAAATATGGAGCTGCTGCCATCAGTTATGTTGTATAATAAAATGTGAAAGCCTCCAAAAGGAGTGAAAACTTTTTATAAGCCCTGAATCTGCAGCAAACACAACTGGCATGACTAAACTAAAGAATAACTGGACAAAACAACTGAAGTTGGTGCAACACATTTCAGTTATTTTTAAGTAGGTTCAAAAATGCCTCCACTTCTTTAATGTCTGAAGAAAATATTTTTTTCCTATTTGCTGTGAGTAAATTCTACAGGTGCATAGTAGAGTCCATCCTAACTGGCATAACGCTGGTGCACGAATGTTGCTGCCACTCCTCCCTGTTAACAGTACTTTTTTGTTAAACTTTGTGTTAAATTTGTACTTCTAGCATTTCTTTCGCCTTTCTAATTGTATATATATTTCATGGATGCATCTGATTTGAACTGCACTGACTTGAGTTTATTTTCATAGACTTTATGGACTATTCCTTGACTGGGTTCTCAGCCTGTGGGACAACTGAACTTTTCTGTGGTTCATGGGACGAATCTTCTGAACACTTCTTTACACCGTAGCGATCTAGGAGCCGGGGGATGGTCTGTCTTCTTGATTATAATGGATATACTGGATTGCTCTCGATTGTTTCTATACATGGCTAATAACTGAGAAATTATCTGATTTTACAGCCATCTGGCTTGCGGCTCTGGGGTGATCATGCCTGTAATACCCAACATTATTTGTAAGTGGCTGTACAGTGGAACCTCTGAATTCTGAAATTTCCATGTGCATCTTGTAATATCTCCTACTGTGCTTCTTCTCTTGCTTACCATTGTTGCTCATCTGCACCTCCCAAAACGCCCGTCTCACCTCCTCCGTGTGTTGTGTTACTTCTCTGCTACTATCAGATAAGTATTGGTATTGTTCAGTACAATGCTAAAATACTCTCTTGCCAAACTCCTTTATATTAAACAGTTTGTCCAGAGCAAATGGTCAGACTGGAATGTCCTAAAAGACACAGGCATTGTGCAGCACCCAGAATATTTACATCGCGAGTCAGGTTGCCGCCACCGCCAGGCTGGGAATAAACAGTTCAATGGTGGCATTTGTTCAGGAATACGCTGTCCTATTCATGGCTTTGGAAATATTATTGTCAGTGTGAATTAAAATAAATTCTGATCATGGATGAGTCTACAATGAACCCTCATCAGCTAATACTGCTTCGTTTAACTAAAGATCTCTTAATGGCAAAGTGGTGGTGCTGTCAGAATTCATTACAGACTTCAAGTTTGACATGCATTGCCTAACAGAAACCTGGCAAAACAAAAATGACTTTACATCTCTCACAGAAGCAACACCATCCGTATTCGTTGACTTTGCAACTCAAGACAAGAAGGAGGAGTTGCAGTAATAGTTAGAACTGAACTAATCATCAAAAGAATCCCAATTGACAGCCCATTGTCTTTTGAGTGTTTGACTCTTAAGATAATAACTAAATCAGGTCCTGTCTTACTCACAGTTCTCTATTGGCCCCAAAAATACAGTGTGTCTTTTTTATATGATCTGACTGAATGATTAACCCACTTAAGTTCCTATTCGCGGAGAGTCATTCTTCTTGGCGATTTCAACATCTGTATTGACATTATACAATGTAAACTGAAAAATTAATTTCTATTCTTACTGGACAGTTTTGACTTGATGCAACATGTTAATTTTCCTAATCACTCTGGTGGTCATATACTGGGCTTGACCTGTACATCTAGCTGATTTGTCCACAACACTTAATTGCAGTGATTTGGGACTATGCTGATCATAAAGCAGTACTTTCACTGTCTCATTACCTCTCCCTCCTCTTACCTGTAAACGTCAAATTTCTTTCAGAAACTTAAAAAAGTCTGTCCTTCTATCCTTGCAAGTTCCATTTCTGATCTTTTTCTGTCTTCACCTATCTCATCAACACTAGATAGTCTTGATGATCATTATAATACAGCCATTCTTTCAGCACTAGATAAAACAGTTCCTGAGGTTTCCTTTAAGCACTTAGCTCACTGGTATAATTCAGAGTTATGGTCTATGAAAGCAGCTGGTCAGTACCTTGAGAGAATGTTAGATAAAACTGGCCTCACCGTGCACATCCAGGCTTTCTCTGACCATCAAAGGGCTTACAGGGAAGCACTAACTGCAACCAAAAACACACATTATGCCAGAATAATAGAAAGTGGCTATGATAACCCAAGGGTGTTGTTCTCTGTAGTTAATAAACTACCTCGACCTGCATCTAGCCCAATTACCTTCTCTACTGAAGTCTATGAAAAATTCCTCCACTTTCCTCGCAATAAAATTAAAGATCTGGACTCCATCCCCACCACACTTCTTAAATTCTGCCTTCATGCAATAATCCCGACTGTTATAACAATAATAAATACATCCCTTGACACCGTCTTTGTGCTGCTCACTTTTAAAATCACTTCTGTAACCCCACTTTTAAAAAAGTCTGGTCTTGATGCTGACAATCTTAACAATTTTCAGTCTATTTCTCACTTACCGTTTCTGTCAAATGTTCTTGAGCATGTTATATCCTCCCAGCTCACCAACTACTTAACTTTTAATAATTTGACGGAACCCTTTCAGTCTCATTTCAGGGCACAGCACAGCTGTGAAACTGCTCTGCTACGGGTAACCAATGATTTGCTTGTGGCAGCAGACTCTGGACAAACCAGCATATTAATTATGTTAGATCTTAGAACAGTAATCTATTTGTTGTTCCCCGAAGAAGGTCCATTTGTAATACAGTAATCCCTCACCTATTGCGGGGGTTACGTTCCAGAGCCCCCCGCGATAGGTGAAAATCCGTGAAGTAGCGACCTATATTTATTTTATTATTTATACATATTTTAAGGCTTTATAAACCCTTCCCACACTCTTATAAACCTTTCTCACTCTCTTGTTAACCTTTCCCATGCTCTTATAAACACTTCCTATGCTCTTAAACACTTTCTGCATTCTTAAACACTGCAGACCAACACTACACACTGCACGCAGCGATCAGACGTCAATGTGTCTGCACTCGCTTTGTGAAGGGGGGCAGATGAACTCTGAGCAGAGCAGAAATGGACTTTGTGCTGCTTCTGCCAAAATGCCTGCTTGTCGCTCTGCGCATTCAGAAGGAGGAGGAGGAGTGTGTGTGTGTGGGGGTGTGAGGGCTGAATGCACCTTCGCTCAAACCCCCTCCCCGGAGGCGCAGTAGCTCTTGCCACTTCGCATTGTCAAGGGGGTGGGGAGCTGAATGAACGCTAAGGAGAAGTGGACTTTGTGCTGGCTTTGTGCTGCTTGTCGCTCTGCGTGTCAATAATTTAAAAGCCTGAACATCACCAATTTTCCTGTCTCACTGTCTTGTCTTGCGTGAAGTTAAAATGTTTTATAATAGTGAGATGTTACTCATATCCTTAGCCCGACATCCACATATCATATGTGTTAACAAAGTGTGTTTTATAAGTTTACATGTGTTTAAAGCATGTGGGATGGGTATTTTAAGGCTTAAACTATAAAAATGTTTATTTATATGGTCTTTCCATATCGCGGATTTTCTCCTGTTGCTGATGGGTCTGGAACATAACTTCCGTGACAGGCGGGCAATCACTTGTATTTAAAAACCCGCAAAGTCGTGAATCTGCGAAAAGTGAACCACGAAGTAGCGAGGGATTACTGTATTCTGATATTTCCTTTTTTCTGTTTTTACTAACCTATTAAATTTAAACCCCTGGCAGTTTACTGCTTACCTTTTCACCATTTTCATTTCAAGTAAATGTGAATGGTTTAAATGTGAAAAAAAACTGGAAAAACTGAGGCATTTTAAAACCTCTGACTGGTAGTGTATCTATATCTACGATATTATATAACACTACCGTGTGTGTGTGATGTATCCAGTGCCTCAGAGCAATCTATTTGGTCAGTTTGGCTTTGGTGATGCAATCGAAAGAGGAAGTGCAAGAGACTGTATATGAAGGACATTGAGAGAGTCACCTTCTAAGGTGGGAAGTATGAAACCAGACAGGCAACAAGGAAGACCCTTGAGAGAGGGAGCACTGGTGAAGAGAGGAAAGTCACTGAAGGTACACTTAGGGCAAGAGATAGCAAATTTAAAAATATTAACTCTAACCATAACCCTAACCCTAATTATTTTATTATCTATCTTTGACTGGTGGCAAGGCATATATATATATATATATATATATATATATATATATATATATATATATATATATATATATTGTAGCAGATGTAGCGTTTGTATACCTCTCGAACCCTCAGGTACCACTCTTGAGACCAGGTGAAAGTATAACTACTATTTATTTTATAATTATACTGTGCACCAAGCACTACACACACCACACTCATATACTTAATAAACTCTACGATAACCAATACAATCCTCCACTCCCAGACACTTCGCCCTCCTACCTTCCAGCTCAGCGCAGTGTTCTGGGCTTTCCTTAGTCCTTTTATAGCTCCTGACCCGGAAGTGGTTCTAAGCACAACCCACAAGTCCATTTCCTTCCGGGTCAGGGCAAACAGTCCTCTTCTTCATCCCGGGAGCACGTCGCTTCCTCCAGTCACGTGACTGACACGCACTCCCGGGTTATAGGGCATGCAAGAGCCCACTAGCCCCCTTACAGCGACTCCTGGCGGCCCCCAAGGTATCCAGCAGGGCTGTGTCACAACACTACAAAATCCATGAGGCCCTGCTGGAACTCGGGGCACGAATATGCTGTCCGGAGGGCTCCTCCTAGCGGCCTGGGGGTGGCGACCGGAGTCCATAGCCGGTCGTCCATCACAATATATATATATATATATATATATATATATATATATATATATATATATATATATATATATATATATATATATATACTGTATATACAAGGGGCAAAGTATGTTTCATATATGTACAGTGTATATAGAATATGTTTCAAATGTTTTGTGTATGTGTATGTTTCTTTTTATTGTATTTTGTCAATTGTTCTGAGAAGACATACAAAACATCCATCCATCCATGTTCCAACACAATGAGTCTGAACACAGTGTCACTGGGGTCTGCTGGAGCCAATCCCAGCCAACACAGGGCACAAGGCAGGAACCAATCCCAGGCAGGGTGCCAGCCCACCGCGGGACACACACAAACCCACCCACACACCAGGGCCAATTTAGAATCGCCAATCCACCTAACTTGCATGTCTTTGGACTGTGGGAGGAAACCGGAGCACCCGGAGGAAACCCATGCAGACACGGGGAGAACATGCCACCGTGCCGCCCCATACAAAACAAGCTGTGGCTAAAAACTTAAACTTATTTTTTTCGGAAAGGGGTAATAATTTTGGCCTTCTTAATTGAATAACATGGTTACCCTTTTGACAATTTGTTCATTTGCACTTTGCTTTTTTACTATTTACCCACCACCCCTCTCATCCCTAAGCTTTTCCATATCAATCCATCTTCATCTATTATATTTTCTTCAACTCACCTTCCTGGATTTTCTTATTTTCCACATGTTTTTTTAGTATCTCCACACATTTAGAATCCAAGAAATCTTTGTAATCTTTATTACTCATTCTGTCTTTGTCCCATTCACTTTTTAGGAAGTACGCCTCTGGGATTGCTGGAAACCACTGTAGACGATCCTTACTAAAGCCTATGAGGTCTTCCCCATTGTAGCCATAAAGCAAAAACCCTTGCTTCAGTACACCATTCTCCACATCACAGCCAAGTGACCTCTGGAGTACATGTATGCCTGTGAATGGAAAAAGAAACAACTTCAACTTCACACTTCACAAGAATGGGCTCAATCAGTATGTTACAACTGTTTTCCGACCTTACAAATCTGAAAAAGATTTGCAAAGACTGCAACATTATGCATGTCAAATATATGTGAAAAAACAGAGGCAGCATGGTGGTGCAGTGGTTAGTGCAGCTGCCTCTGGATTTAAATTCTTGCTTAGTCATGGTCTATGTGGCTTTAATACATTCTCCTTGTATCTGCACGTTTTTCTCCTGGTATTTCAGCTTTCTCCCACACCCAAAGACATGTGGGTTAAGGAGACTTGAAACTCTTAATGCCAGTCATTGCGGCCTGTAATCTTGGTCACTTCTTTCTTGTTCCTATTATTTCTAAAAATCAGCTATTGACCTTGAATTTGAATACGTGGATTCAAAATATGATTGCATGTAAAACAGCAGTTCATTCAGGGTCTTTTTAGTTAGGCATTTCCAACTTTGTCCTCTGGCATGTGTTTACATTAGCACTAAAGTCTTTAACTTCATTCAGTTGAATTCTGGCTTTGTGTTGAATACAGTTTACTTCTAATTTGACCAGGGGCCATAATGACCTCATCTTCTGAAAGTTAACATTTTAACATGTGGTTCTCACCTAAGGACCATTTCTTGTCTACCTATGTTATTCATTGGAAGGCTGCAGCATCAGATGCATGGCAGGACCCCGCCATTGTCACATGGTGCACTTCCATCCATCCATCCATTATCCATTATTCACTATATCCTATATCCTAACTACAGGGTCACGGGGGTCTGCTGGAGCCAATCCCAGCGAACACCGCAGGGTGTGCACACACACACACACACACCAAGCACACACTAGGGACAATTTAGGATCGCCAATGCACCTAACCTGCATGTCTTTGGACTGTGGGAGGAAACCGGAGTACCCGGAGGAAACCCACGCAGACACAGGGAGAACATTCTAACTGCGAGGCAGCAGCGCTACCCACTGCACCACCGTGCTGCCCACATGGTGTACTTAGGAACAATTAATAATACTGGAAAAATTAAATATCATTAATTATTACAAGACTCGTATATTTGATGTTTGTAAGAAAACTGATTCAAGAAACCCCTTAGAGAAACAGGGAGAACATGCAAACTTCATAAGGAATAAGTGCAACAAATTGAACTCAGGTCCTTGAATGTAAATGAATTTGTCAACAGTGCCAGTAACTCCATTGCACATTTATTTTTAAGGTAAGCTGCTCCATCATATGGCAATGCAGTGTCTCACAATGCAGTGAGATAGCACTCAAGTTACCACTAGGAAATGTGTGTAGAAGGACACTAGGGTGTCAGTCTGTTATTCATTGCCAAGCAGTATTCATTCTTCAAGGATCATTAAACAAAGAAATGTATTTTATTGCAGTAAACCCAAGGTTAATTCCACAAGGCTGAACTTGGATATTATCTTTGGGCCTTTATGAATAGCAGCAGACAACTTTAGAACTGTCTGGAACTGTGCATGGTAACTGTAAAAGTGCTAGTACATATTAAAAAGCCAAAGTAAAGTAAAGTAAATAATGTATTAACATTGATTCCCTTAATGCGAGGAGTATGAAAAGTAAAATAAGAGAGCTTTATATGTAGCGGTAAATAGCTCTGATATAACAGGAATAACTAAAACCTGTCATAATAATCATTATTTAGGAATTATTAACCAAAGACATGCAAAATTGAAAAGGTGTGGAAGTTGCCGCGAATGTAAAACAGAAGTCTTCTTCAATTAGATGGTGAGCCACTGCTTAGCAAGCATGTTTGCATTTGACCAGAAAGCATTTGGGATGAAATGTATTATGGAATCCTAATTCAGACAATAGTGCCAGTTTACATATTCTTAATAATATTAGAAAGGTAAGTTTAGAGGGAGATACTACAGTTATGTTGTTCTTTAATTATCTAAATATTAACTGTTTTTCAATTAGCAAAGCACAGCAGAAGGCTTTCAGTGACTATTTTAACACATTTGTTAAGGCACCAATAAAGGGGGATGCCTGTCTAGATTTAGTATTGTG
This sequence comes from Erpetoichthys calabaricus, assembly GCF_900747795.2. NCBI lineage: Eukaryota > Metazoa > Chordata > Cladistia > Polypteriformes > Polypteridae > Erpetoichthys > Erpetoichthys calabaricus. Next base: position 63,802,501 of record NC_041394.2, read on the forward strand.
TAATAATCAGTTAGGATTCATGGAATAGATGTGATTAAACCTCTAGGGTTGAGTGACCAAAATATTGTACATTTCACAGTGGAAGAGTGCATATTCAAAAACTAAATTAGTTACATCTACTTTTAGTTGGGGAAATTTTGAGCAGATGAGATAAAACCTAAATAAGATAAACTGAGATAAGGTTTTAAGTGTGGAGACAGTTGAGGAGATGTGGGACAAATTTAAAATTGTTGTAAATATAATGCAGGACAAGTTTAACCCAAAGTGTTGAAGCAATGATAAATTAAAGAGTTAAAAAATAATTACATATGATAAAACAGTTGTATGAGACATACTGTATAAGACTAATAATACCAGTGCTAACCACTGGGTATATTGAGAGCATTAGAGCAACAGTTTAAAAAGATGTTAAGAAAGCTAAAAAAAAAAGCAGTTGTAGAGAAATATTGCATTAAACGTGAAATGTGACCCAAAGTTTTTGTAGTAATGACAAAGGAGTAAGTGAGGAGTACTAGAAATGGTAAAAGTGACCTAGACCAGACAGTCAAACAGAGTTAATAACCTCCCAAAATTAACCGGGACTACTAAGGAGGTACTTAGTGATTCAGAAATTGTAAAGGGGTAAATATTTCTTAGATTAAATAGGCTGAAATCTAACTAATCATTTGGAACAGGTAACAGGTAACATGTATCTTTGAATGCCTAAGGAAGTTAGCAAATACATATGTAAACCATTGACGCATATTTTTCAAAAATCTCTGCACACTAAGGAAATTTCAAAAGACTGGAGGCTAGCAAATGTTAGTCCATTATCTAAAAAAGGTGATTGGACCAATCCAAATAACTATAGGCTAGTAAACTTAACCTGCATCACTGAAAAATTAATGGAAGAAATTATTGAGCAATTCTTAATGAGCAGTACATATAGAAACAGCAGTACTAGGAAACAGACAACATGGCTCGAGATTGGGAAGTTCATGTTTCACTAATATGCTGGAATTCTACGAGAAGGCAACAACAGATTGCAATAATAAAGATATACACAATATTATTGGTTTTGAATTCCAGAAATCTTTTGACACTGTACTACATGAGAGCTTGATAATCAATCTAAAAGAAATGAGAATTCATGGTGTGGTATGTAGGTGGAGGCAAGACTGGCTCAAACACAGGAAGCAAAGGATTATGGTGAGGGGAATTTTTTTCAGAATTAGGTGATGTTACAGGTGGTTTCCCTCAGGGATCAGTGATGTTCTTTTTAATATATAATGTATATACTAGCTGTGTAAGGGGCGGCACGGTGGCGCAGTGGGTAGCGTTGCTGCCTCGCAGTTGGGTGACCTGGGGACCCGGGCTCGCTTCCCGGGTCCTCCCTGCGTGGAGTTTGCATGTTCTCCCCGTGTCTGCGTGGGTTTTCTTCGGGCGCTCCGGTTTCCTCCCACAGTCCAAAGACATACAGGTTAGGTGGATTGGCGTTTCTACATTGGCCCTAGTGTGTGCTTGGTGTGTGGGTGTGTTTGTGTGTGTCCTGTGGTGGGTTGGCACCCTGCCCAGGATTGTTTCCTGCCTTGTGCCCTGTGTTGGCTGGGATTGGCTCCAGCAGACCCCCGTGACCCTGTGTTCGGATTCAGCGGGTTGGAAAATGGATGGATGGATAGCTGTGTAAGCCCGTGCTGTAAAAAGCCCAGGCTCCTAGAAACTATTGAAATCATCAGAAACAAAATTGAAAGGCACAGTCGCCATGCTCGCCTCCCTTGTTTATCATCGGTTAAGCAAGTTTCTCTATCCTCGGAGGTTTCGTTTTGCCGATGTGCTCACCTCGTTTGTGTGTTAGCGGCTAAGTGAGTTTGCCTTTCGTTGCCAGTTTCGCTTTCTTTCAGATTCATGCCTTATACTTCTTTCTTCTTCCGACTCGTTAACTTGGGCCCGCCTTGTCGGCTCTTTGAGCTTCATGCTGTAGCCTCACACTTCTGGGCCACCTTGCTCTTCCGGACCAGACAAACAGCCACACAGTTCCATGCGTAGATGTTTATATATAAGATGATGTATACAAGAATATTAATTGGTTGCTTAAGTCTGAAAATGATACCAAATCAGGTGGAAGGGCAGATGTAGAATTGGCTAATGCAGAAAATGAATGTTCTCTTCATTCCTTTGTACTAATCCTTGTCTAAGGAGTTAAGCAGAAGTAAGCTTTAAAAACATGCTTTGCTGAGTAAACAGAAAAAATATTTGTCAGAAGGACTCAAGGTCTAAGCTTCCACACTGAGACTGCCTTATCACCTTTTCCCTTTGTTTACATCTGAACGCCATAACAATGAGCCAAGGAATCAAGTTGCACAAGGAGCATTGAAGGGGCTCAAGGATTGTGTATAATAAAGTGTTGACTGTTGCATTTTCATAATGAATATTAAATCACGCATTCTAGGGGTATAAAAACCTGCCCCACCCAATAAACAGGGTTCAGAAGAGCCGTGACGCTGTCATGTAATATTGATTGCCTGCTTTTCTGAAACCTGCTCACTGTGACGATGTTTAAAATAAAGCTGCTATATGACCACACCTGCTGTCTTGTCTAAGTGATCGTCCACACTAAACTGGTACAGAAGGGCCTGGACAGCATACAGGCTGAGATAGATTTGTGCGTGATGAAATTTAATGCAAGAAAATGTAAAGTAGAAATGTTAGATTTGAATACAGAGTAGGACTTCGGAAACTTGAAAGTACCCCTTATGAAAAGTACCCCATATTATAAAAAAGACATAGCAGCACTAGAGAAAGTCCAGAGAAGGGTCATTAGGCTGATTCTGGGATTGAGAGGTGTGAGCTAAGAGGGGAGATTAAAGGCATTGAACCTGTTTAGTTTAAGCAAATGAAAGTTAAGAGGTGACATGATCAGTGTTAAAATTATGAAAGGCATTAGTACAATGGATCCTAAGTTGTTACTTTAAAATAAATTATTCAACAAGAACATGGGGGAAAGGTTTTGAAACTTGTTAAGGACAAATTTTAACCCAAATGTCAGAATTTTTTTATTCACCCAAAGAACCATAGACACATGGAATAAATTACACAGTAATGTGGTTCTGAATAGAACTTTAGGGACTTTCAGATCTCAACTTGATGTTATTTTAGACAATCTAGGTGAATCGGTTAGAAAAGCTTGTTGGGCTAAATGTCCTGTTCTTGTTACAATTGTTCTAATCTTCTACAGAAGATATTATGATAAGTCTGGCCTGCACAACACATAAGGACAAAGACTATTTTCCCTTCAGCATGTGCCCCACCTCTAACAGGGGCTCTAAAAAACAGAAGTGAGCATTTTTATGGATTGATGATTTATTGACATGTAAACACAGTTAATTGAAGAAGATTCATATGACTAACACACTTTTACATTTGGCTAGCCCCTGATTTTCAGAGCCAACTTTTTCCCATGCTGCAGCTGATCTGTTATTCATACTGAAGCTAGTGCATTCCTATGTGGAGTACTAAGGAGTTACTAGGAGTATAGCCATCACTCACACATACTTATGTGGATAGGATATGTATGTGAGTGTACGTCTTTGTGTGTGTGTGAAGTTTAGGGTGTGAAAGTAGAGTAATCCAATAAAGGTGAATTCCACTCATTTCATGGTAATAGAAAGACACTATAAAATATGATATGAAAGACACTATATAATAAAAATATATGATAAGCAGGACAAGATAGATAGATAGATAGATAGATAGATAGATAGATAGATAGATAGATAGATAGATAGATAGATAGATAGGCACTGTATAATAGATAAAAAGTATGAAAGGCACTATGTCTAGATGGCATTTTATTGATTTATGATTGTAAACTCACTTGGTCCAGCAATACAGATCTTTAATGCATATTGCAAAACAGTAAAGAAAAAGGTGCAAACGAATACCTAACAGCAAGCAAAGAAATACACAATATAATAATAATAATAAAATAGTTTTGACAAATTTCATTTCTCTGCCAGGTATCTACTGTATTATAACTGTCAGTCAGGCATCTTCCATCCCGCTATCCTAACACAGGGTCACGGGGGTCTGCTGGAGCCAATCCCAGCCAACACAGGGTGCAAGGAAGGAACAAATTTCAGGCAGGGCGCCAGCCCACCGCAGGGCACACAAACACCCACACACCAAGCACACACTAGGGACAATTTAGGATCGCCAATGCACCTAACCTGCATGTCTTTGGGCTGTGGGAGGACACCGGAGTACCCGGAAAAAACCCACGCAGACACGAGGATAACATGCAAACTCCATGCAGGGAAGACCCAGGAAGTGAACCCAGGTCTACTTACTGCGAGGCAGCGGCACTACCACTACGCCACCATGCGGCCCGTATTATGATGTGTCTATGATAAAAATAGGCATTAAGGGAGAAGGTATTGTAGCTGCTGGTGAGTAAAGCAGGATCAAGCATGAGCCAAACACGTGCCAAAAGAAATCTCAGTCCAAAAAAGCTAATTTTTAAAAGGTTTAGTGAAAGTTCAAAGCAAACAGAATAGAGAAAGATTGTTACACATGAAGAATAAAAGGCAAAAAAAAAGAATAATGTTTCTTCTTATTAAGTTTCTACAATTAAGGTTGAGTTATTACTTTATGCTTTACTTCACATTCAGTACGTTCTAAATGTACGGCTCTGCACATACCACTGAGCACGTTAAGGCACATTTGAAACCGTGTGCCCTCCATGCCTTACTTATGGCAAGGATGGTCACTAACTAACGCTAATCTGCGATCATAGGAACAAGAAATAGTTAGAATATACTATGCACTAATTTATAGGCAAACATTTAACAAAAATAAGAAAATACTTCTGTCAATTTAACATGACCTAAATAACTGGCAAATGGCTCTTACAGGTATTATATGGCCTAAATGCTCTGGGCAAAGATGTAGCACCTCCTAACAAATCATGGTAGAATGAGGCATTTGGAGGCTCAGCTAATCTTTTCATCCAAACATCTCTGATTGCTCTCATCTTCCTTCTCATTTTGGCTGTTCTCATTTTCCATGGTTCAGACATTCATTAAGCTTTTTAGCCTCTATTGAGTGCTCAGTGTTAGGGATCAAGCATTAGCCCTAATGACCTCAAGCTGCCTGTCCTCGGACAGCTCAGTTATTTTGAAGCTGAGTGCCCCAAAGAGTCAAGCCAGGTAAAGTGGAGTTTTGTCTCTACTGTAATAAACCACCAACTGTTGTGGATTTACTATGGTTACCTGCTAGCTGATGGCAGTAACCTCGGTGAACAACTTCTCTTTTCACATTTTATTTGCATGGTACAAGTGCCAGAAGCATTTTGCTGTCAATCCATTATGCAGGTATCCCCTCAGGCAGAGACACTAACATAGCAAATCTCAAAAGCAAATAAAAATAATTTCAATATATACATATTTTTTATTTATGTTTGGCTAAGGACAGACATGAATAAGTTCTGCCTTTGAACTTTCTTGAAGTTTGTGAATAAGATAGGAGTAGGAGTTACTGAAATTAGCAGTTGTTACAAAACTCTTCAGTACATTTTTTTGAGTATAAATATCTTGAATGATTGACAATGAATGACCGAGCCAATCCTCCATAAACCACAGACAACATTCTCCTTCAATGGAAAGAAGGGTTGAGTTGCATCTTATATGAGATTTAAGGAATCCAATTGAAGGATCATCAGGGGGTGAAGATCGTATCCCAGCAGCATCAGGTTTAAAGCAGGAAACACCATGGAGAAGTCGGCACTGCATTGCTGGACACAATCACACAGACAACCTGGAGCAGTCATTCAACCAAACCTGCACATATTTGTTATGTTACTGGAAACTAAAGCACCTGGAGACAGGACACGCAGGGTTAGCTTACCAAATTACCTCATTACTAAAGCCTATCATGCAGTGTGATGGGGATTTCCACTATAAGAAGTATATGTGAGGGATTTTGGGTGTTCCGATGGCATCAGTGGCACACGCCCTGCCCTTTGCTGCTGTTTACTTTCAAGGCTGTTCTGTTAACTGTGTCTTAACGCCCTCAGGCTTGCCTTTCACCTTGTAAGCTCATTGGCTAAACTGCTTTACACTTGTGTACTTTGTATTTCATTATGTCGTTTCCCCACTACTTTACTCCAATGGATTTTACTCCATTTTAAATATGCAGTGCCAATGAATATCATAAATCAGTGTTATTATATTATAGTTGGGTATAATGATATTTATAAATGATACAGTATGCCATACTGCTGTCTCTGTGGGTGTAGGTGTTTCCAACCTAATGTCCTCTGAAAAGTCAATACATCTTGTTGAGTTGATTTAACAAGAAGGCAGAAACCTGGACAGTGTGTACTGATCAGAGTTGTCTTAATACATGATGTGCTCATCCCCTGTGGGCATCATCTCTTATGACTGTGAGTGTAGAATCTATAGATATGGAGATGGAATTTATGATGTGGTGGTGCAGTGCTTAGTAGCCTGCCTCATATATCCACCAGCCTGAGTTTGAATCCCAAAATGAGAACTGTTGAGAGTATTCTTTCCATGTCTGCCTGGGTTTTCCTTCCTTTCACAAACGAAAAATACCATTTGGATTAGAAACCTGTCCCACAGGGCATGGCCATAGGTAGGTGCATTGTCCACCTAATTCAAAAGCAGTAAAAATAAAGCTTTAGTTTACTTTGGAATATAACTGTCCTCCCTACTTATTCAGATAACACCTAGTAACACCACTGCCATGCAAACCAGTGTCAACAGGACAGGCTCCAGCACCATGACCTTGAACTGGAATAAGCAAATGGTTGAATGGATGGCATTGATGTTATAGATGACTAACTGACTAAAAGACAATGAACTTTCAAATCTACATATCTCTAAATCCTGCTTCTGTGTCACTTAGGTAGAAAATTGTCAATTAATTAGATAAACGGATCCACAGAAGACAAGACAGAAATGCATTCAAGATATTACAGTTCACCAGTGGACTCCGAGTCCGGAGACATTCATGTGCCCAAAGGGTTTCAAGCCTCTTGACTGCATTAGTTATTCACTTGATGGTTTAGTCCTGCTCTTGATTGCACTGTCACAATTTTGAACATGGAAGGAAGGATTAATCTGAGAAAATTTGGATGTGTGTAGTTGATAACGGATTAGTGCTGCTCATTTTTTTTCTTGTATCCTCCTTCTCTTTCTAAGGCCTACCGCACACTACCGGTCTTAACAAGACTTCCATTTGGAGAGATTTAACCACTGCTGTGGCTGAGTCTCGCTGACTCTGTGGGGTCAAATTAAACAACTAGGAACAACAGGGGAAGACAGATTATTGAACACACACTCAAGGAAAATGACCTCAAGTGTATTGTGGGATAACAGAGTAGAGAGGTAGAGAGAAGCAACGATGGGTTCACAATTATCAAAATAATCAAGAAAATTGATGTTCAAAATTGAAAACTTGTGTGCCTTAAAGAGAGTGACAGCAACAAGTTTTTTTCTTTCTTTAGAGGGAATGTGATTGCAGTATGGAAGCATGACACCACAGTAGTTATCACTGAGTGTTGGGATCGAATCCCGGCTCCAGGCACAGTTCATGTGCAATATGCATATTTCTCACACTTCTATGGAGGTTCTCCTCCTACATAATGGAGCCCTGCATGTTAGGATCATTGGTAGCCTGTGATAGTCTTCCACTAGGGTTGGTTCCTTCCTTGGTGTAGATGCTGTCAGTGTGTGATCCAGACTCCATGACCTCAAATGGGCTTTGAATGGATATTTCTATAAATGTGTACAGAACTCTTGTAAATATAAATGAGCTAGAAACAAATAAATTAAACTGAACCTAAACCAAAAGTTAGAAGAACCTGAGCAAACATTGTTTGGATGGATTAATATGGTCCATATGGTTGATCTGGTATTTTAGAGTTTCTGTTGTTCTTGAAATAACATTGAAGTTATTGTTCCAGGACTGTCATTAACCTTTGACTAATCAAATGTAAAATTAGCCTCTAATGCCATAAAAGAGGGACTTAGAGCTTGAAGACACAAGATTTCACATTTTTAATGAATAAAAAAATGAATTTCCTTAGGATTTTAATTGATGAGAAATTTTGTTTTTATCCAAGCTGAAAGGATTTTGCACTGCACTAATTTTTGTGAATGAAAATCAAGGACCCTATATATAACATATATATGTTGTAGATGGGGAGGCACGGTGGCGCAGTGGGTAGCGCTCCTGTCTCGCAGTTAGGAGACCCAGGTTTGCTTCCCGGGTCCTCCCTGCGTGGAGTTTGCATGTTCTCCCCGTGTCTGCATGGGTTTCCTCAGGGTGCTCCGCTTTACTCCCACAGTCCAAAGACATGCAGGTTAGGTGGATTGGCGATTCTAAATTGTCCCTGGTATGTGCTTGGTGTGTGTGTGTGTGTGCACGCCCTGCGGTGGGCTGGCACCCTGCCCGGGGTTTGTTTCCTGCCTTGCACCCTGTGTTGGCTGGGATTGGCTCCAGCAGACCCCCGTGATCCTGTAGTTAGGATCACACCACAGTTTTCAAGTTTTCAATCGGCCTGGAAGTACTTTGGGCTTTCCGTTGTCGTAGTCCATTAGTACTTCCTGGCTAGGTGAGAATTTATTTTCCCTCCAACTTCCCACAGCATCCCCTGGCGGTACCCACGGTACCCTGCAGGGCTGTGCTGCCAAACTCCAAGTCCCATAGTGCCCTGCGGGCATCTGGGCCACCGCTGAAGTCCAGGGAAGCTACCATCTATCGTCTTGGGGGAAGCAGTGTCGGCAAGTCACTGCCTTCCCCCATCCTTTTATTTCAGGGGCATCCCGGCCGGGTTGAGCTGCTGGCCGTCCATCACACTATATATATATATATATATATATATATATATATATATATATATATATATATATATATATATATATATATATATATATACATTGCAAACAGGTGATTTCAGTGTTTATTTTGTCACACACTTCCTGGATGTACAATGTCAGAAGCGGACTTTAAAGCTAATTGTTGAACCTGAAAGATTTTCCAGGAATACAGCTTTCATTTTTGTTCCTCCACAGTAAGCTTCAACTTCACAGTTTTCTTAATTAATAAAATTAATTCCTTACCTGATGAGCGGTTGCTCCTCATCACCAACGCTTGTAATTTGGATTTAAATAGATTCTCCACACTTAAGCAAACTCCCGAAGAGTGGGCATTAAACTGGTACATTTTCTGTTTCACCCTGGTCTGCTTATGGGATATCTGTCGGCTCTTACTATCATAATAACTGATCTGCTGGCCATCGAGAATCACAGCAGACATGAACTCGGGAAGATCTTCAGATGAAGAGATTGCGGTGAAGATGAACTCCAGAGTGTGGGAGTCTGTGACAACAACAAGAAAGAGTTCATAGTTTGATAGAGAAATACACCAGTGAGGATCTTGGACTACTTTAAGGTTACACTTACTGTATTCCATCATTAATTATTAGTTAAAATATTTGAAAGACACTAAATACCAAACAAATAATTACTATCTGCAGTATTTCAACTAAAGAAGCTGATTTATTATTACTCAAGAAAGCAGAAAAATGATTTTTTCTTCACTCATAACACATCATTCACTCCTCTTCTGATCCATGCATTCATTTCAATTCCAAAGCCGCTTCATTGTCTTCTGACACAAGTCACTCTCTTCCAAAAACCTGGTGTGGCGGTTCTCCTGAATTGTAATAAAAACATTCGGTCCTGCTAATTGACCCTCTCACTATTCAATGAAAATAGCCTGCTGTGTGTTTGATATCCTTGATATGTTTCAGGTTAATTAATTTTAGATAGATAGATAGATAGATAGATAGATAGATAGATAGATAGATAGATAGATAGATAGATAGATAGATAGATAGATAGATAGATAGATAGATAGATAGATAGATAGATAGATAGATAGATGCATTATACCAGAATCAGAATCAAAATCAGAATCACTTTGTTGCTAGCATGTGAAACATAAGAGAATTGACGTTGGTTAGATGCAAAAACACTGGATACAAGACATAACCATCTCAAGACAGTACAATTTCAACCCACCATTAACCTGACAGTGTGCAAACCACTGTACAAACACAATTTCTTTAGCCAAACAGTTAGAAACGTCAATAGTTAACTAAATAAACAGAAAAAATATACAATATAATATAGATATTTAACAGTACAAGTTGAGCAAGTATGAACGAATAGGCAAAGCACAATTCCCAGTTATACGTTGCAAAAACAGGAGTAACCATATGCAAGTTTATTTGGGATCTGAATACTTTGAGGAAAGAAGCTGCGGAGATGGAGTGTACTTCGGGTTGCAATAGACCTGCACCTCCTCTGTGATGGCAATTTAATGAGCAGATGGCCGCTGGCGTGGGTGGAGGCAGCTGCAATCTTTCCTACTTTCTTTTTCGCGTTGGCGATGAACAGATCTTTTAATGGTGGGAGATAATTGCCAATGCCTTTCACAGCCGAAGAAACCATCTGCAGCAATCGAGTCTTAGAAAGAGAGCCCCAGTACCGTTATTTGACACACTTCTGTTCAATAATTCGTTGGTTAAATGTCTTCAACGTTAGTGTGTCAGAGGGAGGATGTGCAGCATTGTTCATAATGGCACTCAATTCTGGTTTAATCCTCTCTTTTGCTACAACCTCCAGTGGCTCTAAGCATTAGATTTTGCCTCTACAGCATGTTTGCCCTGTTATTTGCATCATACAATCCGAGCGATGTTTACTGCACGCGAACAAACAGACGGCGGCGCGGTGGGTTTCATTGATCCAGCGTTCTGAGTCTGAATGATCTCCTTGAAGGGCACATCTGCTGTATATGGTAACAATCGAGTCGATTAGCGGTCACCTTTTTTGCAGCTCTCATTCACTGGGAAAAAACGGACTGGAGGCTGCACTGTACATACTGTACACGGTTCAAAGCGCATCGATGATTTCTGATAATGTCAAACCACAAGCTGAGAACACATTTCGCATTTCCCATATCAAACTGCATTGCAGTGCTTTCGAGTTAAACTTGTTGTATCATCCACGCTGTTCTAAACAATAATTTAAGACAACAAGAGAAGTTGAACACTTCAATAATTACCAATGATTTGAAACTCGAACACAAGTACTACTCATCCTTCCAAAAATCATGCAACCTTTTTTTTTTTTTTTTTTGTTTAATGTTTATGAACCTGCCAAGAAAACTTGCTTACCTGAGTCGGTCCGCTCAATCTCCGTGAAGCTCCAGAGGAGGACGAGCCAGTGTCCTGGCAGCATGCTGACGAGATGCAACCGGGCGCTCCGAGTGACGAGCTGGCGGCGCGTTGGCGCCCTTTTAACTGTATGCTCGATGACGCCTCTTCTCTCCCTTCTTATGCATACTTCAGATTTCTACTTATGCATTTTTCAGCTTCGTTTCATTTCATAACAGCACAGTAACGAACTCGATCTACTTTTGCAAAGCGCGGTCGCATTCTTCAGTTTTTAAATAAATGCAAAGAGCAATTAGCAATGCGCTGTGTAAGAGATACCAGTGCAATACCTTAAATTAACCTTATATTTTACAATGAATACAACTGGTGAGCAAAAAGGGTGTAAACTGATAGATACATGTATGTATAGGCCGACATTTAAAACAAGTTCAAAAGTTCATTCTCTGCTTTTTGCACCAAAGTATAGAATTCTACAGTCCAAAGATATGCAGATTAGGAGAACTGTAGATGCTAAATGTGTCTGCTTGTTCACCCTTTTATATAATGGCACATATTCAGGGATTGTTCTTGTTTTCTCCCTGATGCTTGCTGAGTTAAGCCCCATCTTCTCAGAAATCCTGCTCTGGATTAAGATGTTTGGAAGATGGATGGATGTGTGCACAATTCTGTGCTGAAGATATGGTACTGTAGTGCACAGAATTCATGAGGAGCTATAGGTCAGATGCTACCACATACAGTAAAAATGATATATCAAGGCTCTGTACTTTAGGATAATGTTATATTATGTAATATAAACATATCTTGGTGTGACATAGCATGTAACACAGACAGACACAGTGTCTGAAATCCACTATCTCAAAGCTTAACTATGCTGTAGGCAGAAAAAACTTTTTAAACACACACACACACACACATATACAGGTATATATATATATATATATATATATATATATATATATATATATATATATATATATATATATACTGCTCAAAAAATTAAAGGAACACTTTTTAATCAGAGTATTGCATCAAGTCATTGAAGGTTCTGGACTATTGATCTGGTCAGTTAAGTAGCAGAGGGGGTTGTTAATCAGTTTCAGCTGCTTTGGTGTTAATGAAATTAACAACAGGTGCACTAGAGGGGCAACAATGAGATGACCCCCAAAACAGGAATGGTTTAACAGGTGGAGGCCACTGACATTTTTCCCTCCTTATCTGTTTTTTCACTAGTTTTGCATTTGGCTAGGGTCAGTGTTACTACTGGTAGCATGAGGTCATACCTGGACGCTACAGAGGTTACACAGGTAGTCCAACTTCTCCAGGATGGCACATCAATAGGTGCCATTGCCAGAAGGTTTGCTGTGTCTCCCAGCACAGTCTCAAGAGCATGGAGGAGATTCCAGGAGACAGGCAGCTACTCTAGGAGAGCTGGATAAGGCCATAGAAGGTCCTTAACCCATCAGCAGGACTGGTACCTGCTCCTTTGGGCAAGGAGGAACAGGATGAGCACTGCCAGAGACGTACAAATTGACCTCTAGCAGGCCACTGCTTTGAATGTCTCTGATCAAACAATCAGAAACAGACTTCATGAGGGTGGCCTGAGGGCCCAACGTCCTCTAGTGGGCCCTGTGCTCACTGCCTGGCACCGTGGAGCTTGATTGGCATTTGCCATAGAATGCCAGAACAGGCAGGTCCACCTCTGGCGTCCTGTTCTTTTCACAGATGAGAGCAGGTTCACCTTGAGCACATGTGACAGATGTGAAAGGGTCTGGAGAAGCCATGGAGAACGTTATGCTGCCTGTAACATCGTTCAGCATGACCGGTTTGGTGGTGGGTCAGTGATGGTCTGGGGAGGCATATCCATGGAGGGACACACAGACCTCTACAGACTAGACAATGGCACCTTGACTGCCATTAGGTATTGGGATGAAATCTTTGGACCCATTGTCAGAGCCTATGGTGGTGCAGTGGGTCCTGGGTTCCCCCTGGTGCACAACAATGCCCAGCCTCATGTGGTGAGAGTATGCAGGCAATTCCTGGAAGATGAAGGATTTGATACCATTCACTGGCCCCCAACTCACCTGACCTAAATCCAATAGAACACATCTGGGACATTATGTTTTGGTCCATCTGACACCGCCAGGTTGCATCTGAGTCTGTCCAGGATCTCAGTGATGCACTGTTCCAGATCTGGGAAGATATCCCCCAGAAGACCATCCATCGTCTCATTAGGAGCATGCCTCCACATTGTCAAGCATGCATACAAGCACGTGGGGGCCATACAAACTACCGAGTACGATTTGGAGTTGCTGCAATGATATTTCGGCAAAATGGACTAGCCTGCCGCATCATTTTTTCACTTTGATTTTCAGTGTGTCTTTGAATTCAGCCCTCTGTAAATTGATAATTTTCATTTCCATCAAATGATGTGGCTTCCTTTCGTTACTAACACATTACCCAGTCCATATAAGTACTGATATCCAGCAGAATTTTTTCCCATTGGGATCTTATGTGTTTTCAAAGTGTTCCTTTAACTTTTTGAGCAGTTTGTATAAGTTGCAATTATGAGAAATATTTGCCCTAATCAAATCATAAATATGAAATTTACCGTATACTGATGAGCCAAAGCATTCCAACCATTCCCATATGAAGCAAATGATGTTGACTATCATGTAACAATAGTGCATATCAAGGTCTGAGATATCTTGGAAGTTAAGCTGATATCAGGGACTTGTAGTTGACATACTGGAAAATATGGGCAAGTGTGAAGACCTGACTTTGATAAGGGTAATATTGCTAAGGACAGAAAACTGGGTGAGAACATTTCTGAAATGGCAAGGCTCATGGGGTGCTCAGTCAGCTGTGGTGAATACCTACCATGATTAGCTGGTCAATCACACCATCACATCTACCCTTACTTATGAACAAGTGTCAGAGGTACTTAAACCCCTCTTCCTGAGTAAGAGAAGAAGCCATTTTTTTCTGGGAGAGGCCCATAACTCAGATTTAGAGATGCTCATCCAGAATAACATTACATTCAGCTTCTCTCATTTGTAGTATGAGGCGATGATTACAGTCTGATAATGTCAAGATGACAACACCATCTATAAAGAACACAGATGGAACCCTTAGGTTCTGGGTACTCTCACAGCCTCGGGTGTGCCTTGATATTCAGTGAAAATTAGGAACAGCAGAAGACACCAAACGGAGCCTTGGTAGAGTCCAATAGGCAATACTGAACAAACTTGGGGTATGCAAACACAGCTGTCACTCCACAGGAGGTGCATGATGACTGGGAACCGTGGCCCTAGAACGCCATACTCTTGAAGCTTCTTTCACTACATACAATGGGGTGACAGTCATATGCCTCTTGAAAGTCTTCAGAACACACGTAAACAGAATCAGTAAATTCCAAAGAACCCCAGATAACTGTGCAAGGACAAAAAATGAATCCAATGTTTCACTGCCAGGACAGAATCTGCACTTCTTCTCGTGAATGTGAGGTTTTACTGCTTGTCAATAGCACAGGATTTCCAAGGGCGGCAGAGGAGTACATTCCTCCAGTAACTTGAACAAACCCTTTTTAAAATAGGAGACCAGTCTGCCATGTCTGGTACATTGTTTGCTTTCTCCAAAGAACAATGTTGAGGTATGTTAACCAAAACACTAGCTCAGTGTCCAATATTTCTGGTTGGATCTGCCTCACTACTGCAGAGCTTTTTAATAAATGCAGCAAACTCAATCAACGCTCCTGAAACTGTCTTCTGTTTAAACAAAAGAGCTTCTTCCAGCTTTTAACAACATCCCAGCTTAGATCAATGTTTCACTACCGGTATTGAGAACAGCTGGGAAAGGTCCCACTAAATGTTTCTGACTCATCAAATGGACAGTCAGAACCTCTTGCAACCTGTAGAAAAGTAACTTTTCATGGCTTCTCCAAACTGTACCCATACACGAGCCTCCATTTGGGGCACTGTTATTGCTGCTGCCTTTTTGGCTTTCTGGTACCTCCAAGTAACATCTAGAGACTCATCCTGGAATTCCTTGGAAGGCCCCTTTCTACAACTTTCTAGCTTTCTCTTCTATTGGTGTCCACCTAGTACTAGTAGGCACCAAGTATTTTTTTTGGCAACATCTCCTTGCATCTACCTCCATCATTGAGATATTAAACAGAGATATCACCTACAGTCATGGCCGAAATTATCGGCACCCCTGGAATTTTCCCAGAAAATGCACCAATTCTCCCAGAAAATTGTTGCAATTACAAATGTTTTTGTATACACGTTTATTTCCTTTATGTGCATCGGAACAACACAAAGAAAAAGAGAAAAAAAGCCAAATCTGACATCATGTCACACCAAACTCAAAAACCGGGATGGACAAAATTATTGGCACCCTTTCAAAATTGTGGGTAATTTGTTTTATTTCAAGCATATGATGCTCGTTTGAACTCACCTGTGGCCAGAAACAGGTGCTGGCAATATAGCAATCACACCTGAAGCCACTTAAAATGGAGAAAAGTTGACTCAACCTTTCTGTTGTGTGTCTGAGTGTGCCACACTAAGCATGGAGAACAGAAAGAAGAGCAGAGAATTGTCTGAGGACTTGAGAACAAAAATTGTGGAAAAATATCAACAATCTCAAGGCTACAATTCCATGTCCAGAGATCTTCATGTTCCTTTGTCCACTGTGCGCAACATAATCAAGAAGTTCACAACACATGGCACAGTAGCTAATCTCCCTGGACGTGGACGGAAGAGAAAGATTGATAAAAGACTGCAACGAAGGATAGTCCAAATGGTGGATAAACAACCCCAATCAACTTCAAAACATATTCAAGTTGTTCTGCAGACTCAGGGTGCAACAGTGTCAGCTCGAACTTTCCGTCGACATCTGAATGAAATGAAATGCTATGGCAGGAGAGCCAGGAGGACCCCACTGCTGACACAGAAACATAAAAAAGCCAGACTAGAGTTTGCCAAAATGTACTTGAGGAAGCCAAAATCCTTCTGGGTCTTGTGGACAGATGAGACCAAGGTAGAGCTTTTTGGTAAAGCTCATCATTCAACTGTTTACAGAAAACGGAATGAGGCCTACGAAGAAAAGAACACAATACCTACAGTCAAACATGGTGGAGGTTCTAAGATGTTTTGGAGATGTTTTTCTGCCTCTGGCACTGGATGTCTTGACTGTGTGCAAGGCATCATGAAATCTGAAGACTACCAAAAGATATTGGGGCGCAATGTAAGGCCCAGTGTCAGAAAGCTGGGTCTGCGTCAGAGGTCATGGGTGTTCCAGCAGGACAATGACCCCAAACATACCTCTAAAAGCACCCAGAAATGGTTGAAGACAAAGCGCTGGAGAGTTCTAAAGTGGCCAGCAATGAGTCCGGATCTAAATCCGATTGAACACTTATGGAGAGATCTCAAAATTGCTGTTGGGAGAAGGTTCCCTTCAAATCTGAGAGACCTTGAGCAGTTTGCAAAGGAAGAGTGGTCGGAAATTCCAGTTGAGACGTGTAACAAGCTTGTTGATGGTTATAGGAAGCGCTTGATTTCAGTTATTTTTTCCAAAGGGCGTGCAACCAAATATTGAGGGTGCCGATAAATTTGTCCAGCCCGGTTTTTGAGTTGTGTGTGAAATGAAGTCAGATTTGGCTATTTTTCTGTGTTTTTATGTGTTGTTCCAATGCACATAAAGGAAATAAACGTGTATACCAAGACATTTGTAATTGCAACAATTTTCTGGGAGAAATGGTGCATCTTCTGGGAAAATTCCAAGAGTGCTGATAATTTCGGCCATGACTGTACGTGCTCCTAGTATACGTTCTCTGTCAGTTTGGATCTTCCTGGTTTTACCATTATACACTCCATCTGCCTAAGCCAGGTCACCACCAAGTACTGGTCAGTCAAATGCTGTGCCCATCTTTTTACCCAAGTGTGAAAACATATAGGCACAGATAAGATGACACGACTACAAATATTTTTCAACGTCTGTAACAAGTAAGCCCAGTTTAATTCAGCCTTGCTATTTCACATCATTTACTGTATATCAAACTAAGCTGTCAGTTTACAGATCCTAGAGAAACTAAATACAAAACTAATTTTCATCTTTGGCAGAAACCAGCTGGAAAATATTATTTTAGTCAGTTTTAGATACTAATTAAATTGACTACACTTTAAGGAATCAATGCCTAAAGTAATTTTTCCAATCTGAAAGAGATATAATAGAATGTGCAGAAATAGCCAGAAGTACAATGTAATATTTGAACTTAAACCTAAATTGTTTGAATGTAAAGCAGTTTCGACTTTACTGTGTCAAGAGTTGTGGAGGTCACTGCATACTGTATAAAAAGTTGTATGGCTTTGTACTTGGTGCAGGTGGCTTTGCATCTCTATGGCGCTCACTGTATTTGCAATGGTGTATGGCTTCCATACTTGGTGTGTGGGGCTTGTTCCATCTCTGAAGATCACTTGCAAAGCTATCAATGTGGAACACAGGGTTCAAAGCTTTTTGAATGCTGCTTTTCCTGCTTTTTATGTGAAACCTGCACTAAAATTGATAGCTTAGTTTGCCTGATGGCATTAACGGACCATTAATATTTTCTTTATAGTTCTTTCTTGTAATGGAGAAACACCTGAAATCAGGTCATCAACTTAATTGTGGTTCTTAGTGTCAGTGGAAAAGTTGAAAAAGTGTCTAGTGACCAAACTATACTATGAAAGTTGAGCAGCCAAATTGTGATCTAGTTAGCAAATCAAGCATTAGTCAGCTTTACAATGATTTATTAACAACATTAGAATCATTATTAGCTTTTTGTTTCCAAATTAACTCAACATTTCAACAGCACACAGTGTTATGTCCAATACCCACAGCCTTAAAATATTAAAACAAACACAGAAATCAATAAACAAAACTGAATAAGGAAACAACCGAGTTGTTCAGTGGGTTCCTCATTGACACCTCTTTGAATGCAAATCTTGATTTTCAGAAAGAATTTAATAAAGACACACATGACAGGTTGGACATCAAACTAAAAGAAAGTGGTTCAAGGTGTACAGTAGCGTGTAGGTGGGTGAAGAAATGGGTAAAGCAATGGAAGCAGAGACTGAAGGGGCATGGAATCTTATCTGAATTAGGTGATGTTAAGAGAGGTGTCCCTCAGGGTCAGTGCAAGGGCCGCTGCTGTTTTTATTATAATAAGTTGGGTAGCTGGTTATGTTTGCAGATAATACCAAGCTAGGTGGATAGGCATATAATCTGTTGCATCATTACATAGGGACTTTTGATGAACATAGCTGCCAATTTTTTTCAAACTTGCATATACTCCTACACGATTACCATAACGCTGAACAGAAGACGGCACACACAGTACATGCGACAACATATTCATGCTTGCGGTCTTCAAATGTATAATCGGAGTGTGCAGAAAGGATTTTCTCTTTCAACAGGTTGTTTATTATTAACATGCACAATGCGCTCTGTGCACATGCAACATCCATGATTAATGAGGGTCTTTTTAGGAGATTTTACGGCTGTACAGTTTCTTGCAACCACAAGTTTACTGTCTTTCAGACCAGGTTAACAAGAGCAACTTTGCTCCTTGCATTTAAAAAAAAAAAAATCACCACCCCATCTTTAAGTGCTGCCTGCATGAGGCATTGGATTGGTTTAGAACTGTGACACTCTGTGAGCCATCAAATTGTTCACACCGACTTTTAAGAATAATTCACCCTTGGCTGTCTCCAGATGTATACATGTCTGGCTTCAGTGAGATTGATGGTGTAGAGAAACAAAAGGATAGGAGACAGAACACAGGCCTGAAGGGACCCTGTGCTCAGTTTTAGGGGCCCTGACTGATATTTACCCATACTCACTGTCTGACGTCTGTCCCTTGGAAAGTCAGAGATCCAGAGAAACAAGTGGCAAAGGCTACAGTTGATAGATACTGAAAGTTTGCTATGGAGAAGCTCTGGTACAATTGTGTTAAATGCAGAACTGAAATCCTCAAATAAGACCCTGGCATAAGTAGATGAGGTGTCTAAATGCTGCAAAATGTAGTGAAGATCCATATTTACTGCATCCTCAACTGAGCTGTAGATACGATCAGCACACTGAAGTGAGCCGAGCAGAGATTTTGTAACATATTTCAGATGATGTTGGCACATCTAATTCTCCAAAAGCAATACCAGCGGCCGTCAACAACTTTTAATTTATTCAAAAGCACTTAAACCTGTCTTCATAAGATTCAATTTTTCATTGCTGTAGGTATAGTTTCCTCAATGCCTCATTAATACAAGGCATTATTTTCCAATATGTTGTATTATAATATATTATGGTACTGCACAGTTGGAAACTATAATTTTTATTCTACTAACTTATTTAAGGGTTACCATTCCTATGGCATTAAGGCTACATTACTTTACTTCTTTTACTTTTTAACTCCTCATTAATTTCAGACAAAAATCTTAAAAATCTCACCGCAAGTTAGGTAAAGAAAAATATATTTTTTGTTCTTTTTGAACAACACTTAAAACAAAAAAACGCCTCTTCCAAGTCATACTTCAATCACCTCGAATGCAATGGCATTTATTTCATTTCCTATCTCATCTCCAATTCTGCCGCATTGTCTCTAAGGCTGTTTCTCTGCACAGTTGTACATAGTACATTTATATTTTTTAAACTTAAAGTCACTTTAGCTTTTAATTACAGCATAGAATTCAAAGTTATTGCATTTACTATTAACTTTGAAATGTAGTCTTGCTTGCTTTGTAAAGCATTTCATGGTAGCGTATTGTATAAAATAAAGTAAAAAAGTTTGATTTGCCCCAAATGTCTGCCAAACTTATTTTCATTGATTTTAAGAAATGTATGCAAATAATTAAATCCTATACTAGCAACAGAAATAAATTACAAAAACTTTCATCTTAAATCACATACCATAACAACATTGGAAAAGGATGATTTATTTCAGTAAAAGCTACCACACACGCAAATTTATTTTACAAGAAACCAATCCAAAATGTTTTTAGGTAATAACTAATAGTGTCCTCAAATAACAGAATGCTACAACACTGTTAACCTTTTAGACATATCTTTCTTTGTTCTTTGGATGGGTTCAAGTATGGGTATGTGACTTATTTTGAATAAGATGTAGTATGGCATACATTAAGTTACATTTAATGTAATCGTGTTAGTGCATATACACACACACAATGCAGAATACATAATATTTTGAAAAATAGTAATTTGGCATAAACAGCATGTACTTATTTTTTGTACACATTGGGCTTCTTGACTCGAGCACAGTGTTAGTAATGCTCTGGCACTCAGATAAGTTTTGTTACATCTCAATCCAGTGCCTTAAGGATGAGACAGAATGGGAGGTTTATAGCATTAATGTCTGGCCAAAAGATTTTCAAGAATTGGAGTCAAAAGGACGGTCAACCTGGTAATAAGTAGAAGTAGCTAAAAAAGTGGCAACTTAGTTAACTCAAGTTATAAATAAATGAAAATATTTTGTAGCAGTACAATACACAGAGCGACATTTTATTAAATTAAAACATTTTACAAGCAGCTAATGATTTGTAAAATAAAATAAAAGTTATAAGTGGCTGGCATACAGGCACTGTAGTTATTGTGGACTAAAAACTAAAAGGCTGTGACTAAATACCAATATAATAGTGTCCATGTGGAGTTGGTATGTTCTCTGTGTTGGGTTTTGATTTTCTTCCTGCGTCTCAAAGACAGAAGGTTATCTGGTGCCTGTAAGGAATGCCTGTTTGAGTCAGTATGGTTGTGTTCCATGGTCCTGTGAAGAACTGCTTTCTAGCGGAGAATCAGGTCCTAACTTTTATCCAATCTTCCTGGGATAGAAACCACAAAAGCCTGAATTGGATTAAATATGTTTGATTGTTTTCCCAATGGACAGAAGACATTGTGATGTACACATTTGAATATCTGACAAAAGCCTTTTCAATGACAATTCCCTGTCCATGGGGATTAAAGATATAACTTATTACTTGTCAGTGGCAAGCAAAATGTGGTGAACCAGCATTTAATCAGTAACTATTAACATAACAGCATGTTTGTCAGCAATAAAAATGACTCTAAAAGTTAAACAACGCCAAAATATTTTTCATACCCAATATGCGGAAAAGGCCCTAAGAAAACTATAACTCTGTGCTGTATAATGCAAACCTAATGTTGGACAGTAAATTAATAAATGGCATAAAACCTATATGGTCAAAAGGAGATGACAATTTGGAATTAAAAACAAAATTGAGTAATGGATTAAATAAATTCAACAGTTTGAAACACCTGTTACACTAACTGTAAACAAGTTGCTAAAACACAGATTGCTTACAAATCTTCAAACAGAATATTTACTTAAATGTTAAAAATCAAAGATTTAAAATATATACAGTACATAAAAATAATCTTTACCAACACAATAAATCCATACTGATTTGTTATTCTACTTTTTGAGGTGAAGACTTGGAACTATATTTATAGACTAAATAAATAACATCTTTATATTTAAAATGATTTTCACTATAGAATCATTTTCCATCTTTCTTTTAGGAAGGAAGGCAAAACAATGTGAGGTAGAATTAAGATTAAAAAAGTACAAGCATCCATTGTGCAACAATTTATTCCCAAAGAACCCCATATAAGTCATTAAACAAAATCTTCTTTGATAACATGTACCTCAAATCGCTGTGTTTCTGGAGTAAAACCTTTTAAATGATATAAAAAAATTAAATCAAAACTATCTGGTCCTTAAAATCATCAGTACAGGAATAAGTTTCACTTGCCAGGTAACTGTATGAAAGCAAAGAAAATAAAAAGTATACTTGTGGGTTTGGTCCTTAAAGCATTAGGAATACAGAGTCTGAAAAAGATCAGACATTAGGATGTAAACTTTGTTTTGAAATGTCAACCAACCTACATTTCAGATTATTATTTTTTTACTACTATAAATGACTGTGACTGCACACATAAGATTTCAGCTACTGCATGCCCATCTGCTCTTTAAATTATTTCTGTGGACAGTGTACATGTACAATAGTACTATATAATTATCTTCCACAAAGTTTCCTGCACTTGAATGAGTTGTTGAGTCCCTTTACTATTCTATGGTGGGTATAACAAATTACTACCAGTAACCCATCATATATACAGAAGCAGCTTTGAAATACCTGCAGTGATTTTTGGGTGTAATTGGCTCATGAAAAGTTACATTTAAAAGGCCCCATATGTTATACATTTCTTGCTTGTTATTAACTTAATATAGTTAAGTTTACACTTCAGTATTTATTTGCACTGGTTTACAGATATGAGCTTTGAGGCACTAGTTAAATTAAATCAAAGACACCTTAAAGCAAAGCGTGTTTAAAAAAATAATTTGTGAATCACTGGCAGTGTAAACCACTACATTGATTAAAAAAAAGTTGCACATTAAAATTAAAATGGCAGTGCAATCTCTCCCAATAATATGTGAAAATCCCAAATATAAATTAAAACATATATCCAAAACCCTGAAAACAGTTCTTTTGACACTTCTGGGTCACAAAGCATATATGTTGCTGTTGCTCCACTTATGTAGTGAATCAAATACAGTCTGCAGCGTCCCTGAAGCCAATATGGTCCAAGAGCTTTTAAAGAGAATGATTTCCAATTTCTAAAGTTGAGTTGCTATAAAAGAAAAATATCATATTGTACATTTACACATTAATACATCCAAATAAGCAAGATAATCAATTCACAATACTATATAACTGAAATGTTACAAGTAGTACTGCACAAAATCAAGCTGAAGATTATTTTTCTAAATTCAAAACTATCCTTATTTTTAAAGTGTTTATTTTTATTTCAATTAACAATAGCAATTTATAAGCTTAAAAAATATACATCAACATTTTAAAAAATTATTTAAAGTATCTAAAATGACATTGTTAAAAGTATCGCCAACCTTTACTTGCTTAAGACTACCTATTCCAATAGCCGCATATGTCAAATGTGATTCTATATAATTAATTCAACTTTTGCTCCAATGTTAAGAGTATTAGCGCAAAAAAAGCATCTTTATGTGAAAAAACTGAAAAAGGAGGTTTGACTGTAGTTGGGTCAAGTAAACTCTGTGTACATTTTCTTTGTTATCTTTTACAAATTAAATAAACACTTATTATGATACAAATCGGTAAGATATCAGAGTTTGTACAATTATTCAAAACAATTTCAGATCTGGAAAAGAATGGGCAAGTGACACTATATATCCTGAATTAGTCAAATGTTGCTAATGCTCCAGAACTGTGTATTTGTTTTCTTCTCTCATACATTTCTTATTTACCTAATGTGATAATGTTAGAGCAATTGATTTGCTCACCTCCTACCCTAAGTAAATCACACAGATTTTAGAAAATGTAAATGCACAAGGAGGCAAACTGTTTCTAATCTATATAATACATTTCATGGAAACTTTTGTGAACAAGGAAAAATATTTCTGAATTACAGTTATGTTAATTTTTTGCCAGTTACTACACATATTTCACCTTTTATAAACTTTGTTTCACTCCTGTCTTGAAGTCACTGTGCTCTTTGATGTGCTCCTGCAGCATTAAAAGTAAATGGTCTTTTTCTTCCGAGTCAAGCAATATCTGCTGCTCAAATAAAAGATGCAAAAGGAAGAAATATTAGATATTTCATATCAAAAGTTTTCCATGATATGAAATGTGCACAGCAAATGTAACATTCACATAAGTAACTTCTAAACAGTAGAAAACAGTAAAGCAGGTACCGCTCTCATAAACAGACACACACACCAGCCAGACATATATTGAGTACTGTAAATTCAGATTTACACAGATGTTTAGACAAACTGTAAAGAAGCTGAAAGTATGAGGATTTAATAATACAGACTGATTGACAGATACTACTTTATTTCTCCCAAGGGGAGATTAACTTTTATAGAAGCACAGGATATACAGAAATATTATAAAAAAAAACAGTAGCATCCTGCCTCAAGCACCCACTAGGTGTATTGTCATAGGTATGAATGAGCCCCAGCAGCATTTCCTGATGCACTTCTATTACATAATTTGTTGACTAAAGTACTTAATGCTAGTGTGTCACAGAAAGCAAACGCAGCATTTTTTATAACGGCCATCAGTTTATCTTTATACGCATATAAATATATATTTGTTTTGCATTAATGCAACTATAAAAATAATTAGCATTAAGACAGCAATTTTTGAAATATGAATTTAATGCGTTAGTAATAGCAGTTCCTTTTTGCACCATGTCACACAACCAATTCAATTGTTTTTTGCCCTTACAGACTTGTAAATCTCTTTTCTGTGCTTGTAATATTTTATATAATTTTATTCCCTATATAAATCAGAACAGGAAAAAAAAAATCGAACAGATTAAAGGTTTAGTTAAGATCATGACTAGAAAAAGTAGATGAGACAGAGAAAAAAATATAAATAAGAAAAAAAAAATACTTCAGAACCTACACAATCCTCCAAAGAAAGGAAAAAAAAAATGATATATTGTATACAGTATATGGTGATAAGTCTTCTGATTGTCTGATCTGAAGGCTGAGTTACTGAATAAATTAAAGGAAAAGGGAATACAGAGAGGGAAGAGTACCTAATAAACCCCCAATGACATAACTGGAGATATTCCAAGCTGAAAAACTTCTTTAACAGGGTATGAAAAATATCACAGGCACAGACTTATTCTAAAGTGTACAGTAAGACATTAACTACTACCTTGTGTAAACAGCGTTTTTATAATTACATTTTTATAATTACTAACATATCATAGATAAAAATAAAAACAAGTTACTGAATAACTTTTTTTTCTTTCTTTTTTTGACTCTTCTTTAATATTTATAATCAATCCATCTAGCTTTAAAGCAATATAATGCAATATTCTCATCAATTCAAGATTTTCTTTTTAATTACAACGTACATGCAAGTATTTATGGAGGACTTGCAACACTTTTTCCAACCGCTTGTGGAAAAAAGTGAAGCAAGAGTAAACAGAAGTTGTGCACATGTAAAAATACAGAATGCAAAACAAGTGATTCCACATCGTGTCAGGCTTACAGTTTTACAAAAAATAACATTATCAAAAGAATGGTGAATTTGAGAAACAAATGAATCATCTCAGCTATTTCAAACTTAGATATCCAGCTGCAAGTTCTCTGACACAAGGCTGGAAAGTAATTTGAACAGATGTAGAACCTCTACTAACAAGCACTATTACATTTTTAAGGATCATGCATGCATGCTATACCTAGTTATTACTGTTGTTAACTGTTAAGGGTAACTGATGATGAATTATTGGATATCTAAAATGAATTATAAGAATTTGGTTCCAGAGTCAAAACTAGTTTTTTCTCTTCCCGTTATTGTCTGCTTTAGAGATGGGGATCCCTTCAGGTATTGTGAACAAATGTTAGGATGGTTTCAAGAAGCTATGGTGATTGCATTCTCCTATTTGTATTTAATTCTGCATTCTCTTATTTTTATTTAATTATTTTTGAAAAGTGAATTTTACAAATGAAAATATTTTACTAAATCAAGGGTTGTAATATACCAAGAAAGTTACATCCATGAATATCTAATTATACTTTGATTTCTCAGTCACCCTTTTGGTCTTAAAACCAGAGGGTAACTACAAAATCAAAACAGAAAATAGTGATAATAAAAAAGTGATATTAATTTTATTACATTAATGCTTACTTTTTTTAGTATATAAAGAAAAAAGGTCAAAGTCAACAGTGAAACACAAATATGACTTTCTTTATGTATTGCACAAGCTTGGCATACCTGAAAAATCTGGTATGTCTGCCTCAAAGCAAAGTTTAACTTCCTCTTTTCACTTTCCCACATATTAGTTTTCTTCTCATGTTTCTGTATTTCTTTTTCATACTTTCTCAGCTTCTTATGAGCTTCACGAAATTCCTGAGTAATACCAGAAAGTGCTTCAGCATGTCGTGCAGACTGATCCTGTACAAATGAGAAGAATTAAGAACTCAGCATGAAAACAGCAGGCTGATGCGATACATTAGGCGGAAACAAATGTGTACCTGTAATATTTTTTCTCTGTTTTCTAAAGCAGTTAGCAGCTGCTTAACTTGCTTCCAGTGAGCATCCTCTTGCTCCTTCTGCTCTTCTAGTATCTGATGCAGAATGGCTTCTTTTTCCTCAAGCTGACTAGCCAACAGGGCAGATGTTTCACTACCGCTAACTCTTTGGCTAATTACAGAGTCAGACAAGGCCTACGGAGCATGAAATCAAAAATAACCAATTAGAATTTATTATTAAATATGTAACATGCAAGTAAAGCAAATTTTGACAAAAGCATAAACATAACTAAAAATAAAAAAGTTTCCTTAAAGCATGTTTATTTAGTGAATCTTGCACCAATTAATTTTGTCTCGTATCTGGTTTGTCTGCCTGCTTGCACCAATTCTTTCAAGGCAACTGAACCCAATTAGTAGACTATAAAAAATCCTCTCTGTCAATTTTTGGCTTTGGCTCCTGTACTCATTAGACATTACCTGTTTATGAGGGTACTGAGACTATACACTACACTGACAAACACTGTAATTCCAAGTGTATAAAACATCGGGTGTACAGAGCCATTTGTATATTGATTCATCCACTTGCTTACCTAATTCACAGTGTCAAGAAGTCAGAACCTATTCCACTTGGCATGCATACATAAAGAACCCTCTTGGCTTCTTCTAATCTGCAGTGGCATTTGTCCTAAGATGCAATACATCTTCTACAACATACAAAATCAAATAAGAACTACATGATGTAAGTACAAGTATCTGTCCCAACACAATAATTACTGAGAGAACTCCAAAACACTGCACTTTTCATACAACAACTAAACATATCTGTGCTTACGTAATGGCACATACAATAGATAAAAAGGGAATGTTACAAATGCCATTTATCCACTAATCACAGGAACCAGAATGATGCTGATGGTCTAGCTTCAGATGATTTTTCCATTACAAGCAAGAACACCAAATGAGGGATAACCCACAGATGATTTGTATCTAAGTTAAATGATACCAAACCAACATAGACACAGAGAGAAAACTAATTATATATATTATATGCAGCTTTACAGACAAAAGTTTTCAAATCACATTCAGAATTTAATTATTTGCTTTATTGGACTGTTCAAAAAAAAACATACATTTTGGTTATTTGCTAGTTTTTGACTAACAGATAATTTAGGAAAACAGTCCTCTTTAAGCTGCAATAGTCAAAGTTGTGCAAACACAAAACGCTGCGCTCACAATTGGAAACCTTGATTGAAGGTTCTTTTTACAAATTAAGTACAGCATCTCTTTTCTTGTTCTTTCATACACAGAAACTGAATAATTCAACTCGTAAAATCATTTAAGTAAGTAAATTTCTATTTTCCTTTTCTTTCTTGTCCAAAAGAAAGTTTTTCTAATTCACATATTTAATGGCAGCTTTGTATATGAATCATAAATTTAGATTTAGGTTGAAGTTATCAAGAAAAACACTTAAAAGTTTTTTTTTTACAAATTTTAAAAGCTTGCCATCAGGTGCTCTGCTAAAATATCCTTACATTTTCATAATTTGATTGAACAAACGTGACCCAGTGAGAATGACGCATAAAATAACCCCCTGTTTATTCCTTTTCTTTAAATTAGATTTTATTGCTTAATTTTGGGACATAAATGTTTCCAAAAAGCTCTGTAACTGACAATGTATTATGATAATTATAGAAAGTTTTATTTTTCTGTATTCTGCAAAGAAAGGCTAGGAATCAATGCCAGTAACTGAAAGGTTGCCGGTTCAAATCCTGTAAACACCAGAAGTGACTCTACTCTGTTGGGCCCTTGAGCAAGGCTCTTAACCTGCAATTACTTCATCCTGGGATATGACATTAATCTGCTTCCAGCCCTGCAAGCAGGTCCTCCATCTTACAGGGAAAACATGTGGGATGTTAGCAGGATTGCCATTCCAGCCACCGTAAAAAAAAAAAATAAATAAATCCTCACACTGTTCCAGCATGGTGCTTAGGTGTCACCCGCTGCACTTGGGTTCCAATCCAGGTAGTTTGTTATGTGGTGGGTGCGGTAATGCACTATCTAGCGCATGCTTCCAACCTCTTGCAAAGATATGTAATCTTTGAGGAATGCTGAGTAATGCAATAGACTAATCATTAGCAAAGGTGAGACTTCATTTACAGCAACTGCAATTAACCATTTACCATCTTCAACTGTTCCTGGCCTGTTTTGGTAATCGGTTTAACCTTCGCTGGTATGAACTGGGATTAAAAAATGTTCAACAGTGTGCATCATATCTCCCTTGGGTCACCTCCTCATGATTTGCACAGGAAAATGATCTTGATACTAAAGGAATTGTTAAATAATCCACAAGATAAACCGTTATCATGGTGTCAGAAGGCTTTAGCACTCATAGTTAGTAGTCTCTGCTGTATATTTTGGGTAGTTTAACCTTATGAAATCAAAGCAGATCATCTCAGATTTTTCATCCTTAATAAGAAAATAACTTTTAATGTCTTAACTTATTTGTTGTGGAAACATCTCTTGTTATTGATTATATTGATAGACTCCATAAGCCTAGCACATGGAAGTTATGCAGTTTTTTTGGTACTAGTTCAGGTTCAATCAGAGTGGAAGGGGGTCTGCAATACCCATCCCTGTTTTTGACAATTCAAAATTTTCATTTTTTTTTTATTTATTTACATTTTTTTTTGTTTAAGCCATTCTTCTTTGGTTTTACACCACAATATTTAGATATTTGGAGGTCCATATTTTGCTTCTTGCCTGCTCACAGGCCCTGTGGGAAGCACACCCATAGCATGATGCTGTCACCACCATGTTTGACATTGGGTACTGTGTTTTTTGGACAGTGAGCTATTTTGGCTTGTGCAGCATAGTTAAGTCTGCACTGTAAAACCATGAAACCTTCACTGAAGTTCTATAAAAATAGTTAATTTAACTTAGACCATCCCAGAATTGGCAGGTGAAGGTAAATGACCTTTATACATGATTTGAAATTTGACTATCTACATATGCAGTTAAGGCCGGGTTTATACTTCACATGATGTGACACATGCTGCAGCGGACACTCCTGCTACTCAAGCGTTTTACTGTTTATACTTGCATGCGTACTTTACGTAAATCTGGAAGAATCCACCAGGTGGCAGTGCAAGATAGTATCACAGTGAGAACAGGTTCGGCTTCGCTGTGTTGTGAATTGCCTGGAACACCCATTAAATTTTGATGACACCTTACCGCAATATCTCTGAAAAGGATGTTTAATGATTGAATCCATCAATCCAGGGATGTGCCCATTCTAACTAGCATTGGGCACGAGGCAGAAACAATCCCTGGACAGGGCATCACCTCATCACAAGGTGAATACAAGCAATCACATACACTAGCGTCATTTTAGTGTCACCAAATCTGCATATCTTTGGAAGGAAACAGGAGCACACTGTGGAAACCCAGCAGGAAAACATGTAAACTCCATGGAGGGAATACCAGCGACGTGACTCCCTGCGAGACAGCAGTGCTACGGCTCCACCACTGTGTCACCCCCATGTGTGTAACTATTAACAGTATTCATTATTTAAATGAAATTAACGATTTATCAGTAAAATGTAACATTCATGATGAAATGCATTAAAGTATGTAAGTGATATCAAGTATAAATCTAAAGATTCTAAATTTGTAGAGAGTTGGAATATCATACATTTAATGTGTTTTGTGTGGTGATCTATTGTTGCTTGCCTCTGCTGTCAGGTCAGGAGGAAGTCCAAGAAGCTCGTAGAGATTAAAATCTGGGATGATGTTTACGATGGTCTGCTTTAATGATAAAGTAAACTACGAGGTTAAAGTGGACATTTTGAGATTAAAGCTGAAGTTTCCACTTTAATCACAATGTCCTTTTCACCATGTCCTTAATTTTTTTTCTCTGTGGCTCAAATACAGTGCTGTACATTATGTTGCTGATCTGAAGTTGAAAGAAAAAAAAAAAAAAAAAAAGACGGCACAAAAGATGGCATGTGAGACTTTTAAAATGTATCGTGCCATTACGATCGGGAATATGCAACACTTAAATATAAAAGCACCACAAATGCATCTGTATGTCGGCATTTTGCTTCAGCACATCGAACCATTCATCAAACATCGAAGCGCGTACATCAATCCCGTAGGATCAGCATAGAGGCTTTCTGTCACATGTAGACAGTAAACAGAGACTCTGACGTCACATTCCAACTTTTATCACACTGTGCGTAGCAGCCACGATGCGTGCGCGTTCTAGGCGTGAAGTATAAACAAGCCCTAAGACACTGATTTTCTTTATTTTTTGTTGCTTGTTTTTTTGTAAAAATTCCACACGTTTTTGGTTACAAGATCCAATCAATAGTGAAAAAATGTCTGAGCCTGAAACCTTTAAATATCTAATCAAGGTAACTAGGTATTAAAATTACGTTGCCTTTTAATTAACAGTAAATGGACAGATTTAATGATGATCTATCTTGATTATGGAGTTTTTTTTTTTTTCAATATTTCAGCTCTTACTTGCACATTCCTATAACTGCTTTCCAAAGCAAGCTGTTGCGAACAAAGCAACTGGTCTTTTTCTTTCAGTATGCCTGTGATCACACTATCTCTGTGCATCCAGCTCTCCCGTTCTCTTCGCAGAATGTTGAGCTGTTCATTCAGAGCATTATCCTTCAGCAACAAATCTGAGTGTAAGGCCTGGACAAGAGAGAAGAAAACATAACATTGACAATACACCAAGCATGAAGGAGAAGTTTCTGTTCTAATAAAATTTAAGACATTGAAATTAACTGTTTTCCTATTTTGAAACATGCTTTTTAATAAATGGAGCACACTTTATTCTAAAAGATATGTAATCGAGCTTAATGCTTTTTTAGTACACTGCAATAAAGCTGTAAACATTCAAGACTTCCTCTTTCAAGCAAGCTTGGCAAAAGTTTTGTCTGGACCTGTAAGGCACCCCTATTCGAATAGATGACGACCTACAGTAAATCAGCAGATTTTCACCACAAAAGACTATCAGTGATCGGTAAATTGGCCTATCACACAAAAACTACAGTATTTTTTCAGCATCTGCTTTCTAAGCTTTACAGAAACTTAGTTATAGTGTTCCTTAGAACAAGGTATTACAGTAGATGAGCTAGACAATATGAAATTGCTGCTTAGTAAACAATAGGCTTGTTAGTTTAACAGCTAAATTTGTCCATTTTACTTGTAAACTTCTTAAGCATGTTAGCTTTTTGTTTTCTTGATAAATACCTTATGCATATTCTTGAAATTTGGTAGATTAGTGTTTTTTTTTTTTTTTTTAAAGGTTTGCACTGTACAGTATTTATTATTTGTTTATTTTTCATTTCTTTGATTTAGTAAGAAACAATTACTGCATAATTAAAATCCATCCATCCATCCATCTATCCATTTTCCAACCCGCTGAATCCGAACACAGGGTCACGGGGGTCTGCTGGAGCCAATCCCAGCCAACACAGGGCACAAGGCAGGAACCAATCCTGGGCAGGGTGCCAATCCACCGCAGCATAATTAAAATGGTAATCCATATTTATAATTACAACTGGTATATTGTATAAAAAACCTGTATTAATACAGCAAATGTATATTTGAACTGGGGATGATACAATTCATGAAATGTGGTAATGTTTAAATACAATTCAGATCTTGGTTAAATTAGAGCAACTGAAAATGTTCAGGTTTAATTTTCAGCATACATTTGCATATTCTGCTGAACACTGAAAGGTCACGTGGACTGCACTGTGTAGATAGATAGATAACTTTATTAATCCCAAGGGGAAATTCACATACTCCAGCAGCAGCATACTGATGCAAAAAACAATATTAAAGAGTAATAAAAATGCAGGTAAAACCAGACAATAACTTTGAATGGCAGGGATGCTGTCTCACTCATTTCACATTTTTATGCATACAGACATTTCCCAAAGCAATGCTTATCAACATAGAGAAAGAACATATAGTAAACAAATGTGAGATTGGCTTATTTAATATGGGAACAAAAACATATCTCATTAAAAGTAATAAACAGCAGCAAAAATGCAAGCTACTCACTTAATAAATAACCCTAACCTACTCTATACGCACACCCAACCTCACAAAAAAAGCCAGAAGGCGTGATCCCTGTAGCTAATCCAGTAGGAACAATGAATATAAAATTACTTTGGTTTTACAGGCATTGTTTTAACAAGTCTCTATTCTTTTATGAATACAGTGGAACCTTGGTTCACGACCATAATTCCCCCCCCATAGGATTGTATGTAAATACAATTAATCCGTTCCAGACCATACAAACTGTATGTAAATATATATTTTTTTAAGTTTTTAAGCACAAATATAGTTAATTAAACCATAGAATGCACAGCGTAATAGTAAACTAAATGTAAAAACGTTGAATAACACTGAGAAAACCTTGAACAACAGAGAAAACTAACATTGCAAGAGTTCACGCTAATAGCCTTACAACTCGATCACTGTAAACACTCTTTTTAAATGAGTTTTAAGCACAGGGAAACAAAACGAACATTTGAAAAAAGAGAAAAGTAACATTGCAACAATTCACGCTACGAACCGAAAAATGAACATTTGAAAAATCCGAAATACAAAAACTAACCATAAACCACCAAGAAAACTAACTTTGCATGAGTCGAGTTCTGGCATGAAGTGAGGAGGAACTGGGTGGAGAACAATCCGGTCTCGTCGCAGTTGAAGACTTGTTGCGGGATGTAGCCTTCGTCCTCCACTAATTTTGTGAAATTTTTCAAGAATTCTTTCGCAGCTTCAACATCGGAACTAGCAGCCTCTCCATGCCTTACCACACTATGAATGCCACTTCTCTTGCGAAACTTTTCAAACCATCCTCTACTGGCTTTAAATTCCTCACTTTTGCCACTTGTAGAAGGATAGTTTTGCAGCAAATCGCCATGAATCTTCCTGGCTTTCTCACATAACATCGCCTCGCTTATGCTATCCCTTGCAAGTTGCTTCTCGTTCAGCCACACTAGCAACAGCTTTTCCACCTCTTCCAGCACTTCAGGGCCTCTGCCTGGTTAACGCTGTAACTCCATTTGCAACATCAGCTGCTTTAATAGATTCTTTCTGCTTTAAAATAGTTGAAATCGTAGATTTTGACTTCTTATACTCGGCGGCAAGATCAGTGACACGAATGCCACGCTCATACTTTTCAATAATTTCTTTCTTTACTTTGATTTCAATTTTCTGCAAAACTTTTTTCTCACCACTCTTCACTTGCTTAGAAGCCATGGTTAACTGCAAAAGCACATGAAATACTGTAGAGCACAAAGAGTTCACAGGTAAAGCACGCATGTCTGACTGAGAAAAATGAACAGGGAGATGCTGAACACGTGCTTAAATACAGTAATCGGCATGTACGAACCGGAAGGGAAATGAAATAGAGCACAAAGAGTTCACAGCGAAAGCACGCACACACGTGCAAGCACGCACGTCTGACCGAGAACAATGCAACACGTGCGGAAATCATCGGCGTGCACAAACCGAAAGGGAAACTGGCTTGTTCGTATACCGAGTGTGTAGTCGTGAACCAAGGCAAAAGTTTGGCAAACTTTTTGGTCGTAAACCGATTTGTACGTGTACCGAGACGTTCGTGAACTGAGGTTCCACTGTACTAGGGTGAACAATATACCGCTCTGTACACCACAGGTTTTTGGCAAAACCATAAAACAAACACACAAATACTGGCATTGACAACTGTTTCATGAGATAGTAAGCTTTGCTTATTGTATTGTGTCCTGAATCACAGAAAGGTTTGACACTTCTGTTCTTGGTTGCTTGCTCAAACTGCTCACTCCATAATCTTAATAAAGTACACTCTCTCTCTACTTTACTGACTGCCTGTGTTATAAATACAGAAAGTGTTCCCGCATTTGTAAGTTCTTATCATGCATATCATTGGAGCATGAGAAATGAGTACCAGTGTGGAAAAGGTCCGCAACCAATTTTACTTCAGTCTGTCAGAGCTCAAGTTGGGGAGCATGCACTGGTACAGTACGTTGCCGCACCCACTACACAACGAAACAACTCAGGATCTCAGTTTGCAACCCCCCAGGCAGACACGCAGTCCAGTCCCACCCTCTGGAAAAGACCCTATATCTGCCGCAGCCAGGTGTTATGTGGGTGACCCCTTGGTCTGGTGCAGCCACTCGGGTCCCCAACAATGAGTCTCTTACGAGCTGGATCACCCTCGGGGAAATGCGCCACATGGCCGTAGTGCCGTAACTGACGCTCCCTCACAATGCAGGTAAAGTATCTCATTCAGGACCCTATGAGCAACTGCTCATTCGACACAAAGTCAAACCAACAGTACCCAAGGATTTTCCGGAGAAAGAGAGTACCAAATGAGTCCAGTCTTCGTCTCAGGTTACTGGATAGTGTCTATGTCTAGCAACCATATAGCAAGACAAGGAAGCACCAGGACTCTAAAGACTTGGACCTTCGTCCTTTTGCATAGATATCGGGAGCGCCACACAGCCCTTTTCAGAGACCTAATTACCTCCCCATGCTCTCCCAATCCGTCTACTGACTTCATAAGAGGAGTCACCAGAGACATGAATGTCACTGCCAAGGAAAGTAAACCTCTCAATAAGGTCAACACTCTCTCCACAAAGACACACTGCTGATAGCTGTGCCCAAGAGGTCATTAAAGGCCTGGATCTTGGTTTTTATCCAAGATACTCGCAATCCCAGACACTCAGACTCCTCGCTCAGTCTCTCGAGTGCCCCGATCAGAGCCTCCATTGACTCTGCGAAGATCACAGCATAGTCAGCAAAGTCAAGATCCATGAACCTTTCTTCACCAACAGATGCCCCACAGTCGCTGGACCACATGACCTTGCCCAACACCCAGTCCATGCAAGCACTGAACAGAGTAGGAGCAAGAACACACCCCTGACGAACCCCAGAATCAACTGGGAAAAACACAGAGGTCCTGCATCCACTCTGCACAGCACTCACTGTACCAGTGTACAGGCCGGCCATGATATCCAGCAACCTCGAGGGGATCTCGCGAATCCTCAGGATGTCCCACAGGGCAGCTCGAACAACTGAGTCGAACGCTTTGCGAAAATCGACAAAGGCTGCAAAGAAACTCTGCCGATATTCACGTTTGCGCTTCATGAGAACCCTCAGTGCCAAGATGCGGTCGATGGTAGACTTCTTAGGCGTAAAACCAGGCTGTTCTGGTTGTTGGTAGGTGAGCAAGTGATCACAGATCCTATTGAGGACGACCCTAGCAAGGACTTTACCTGGCACCGACAGCAGTGTTATCCCCCTGTAGTTCCTGCAATCCAAGCAATCACCCTTCCCTTTCCAGATAGGGACGACAAGTCCCGTTTTCCAGTCAGTTGGGATGATGCCAGTCTCCCAAATGGAAGCAAAGATTGCTTGCAAAGCCAGGTGGACAGCCTTACCACCAGCCTGGAGAAGTTCACCCCAGATACCACAGATACCTGCAGCCTTCCTTCCCCCCCCCCCCCCCCCCCCCCCACCCCCACCCCCACCCCCCACCCCCTCAGCTGGTTCACCACCTGTGCAATCTCAGTGAGATTGGGTGGTTCACGGCTAATTGGAGGATCAGCCTCAAGAACCGTGAACCCAGAGATATCCAACGTCCTAGCCGGAGGATTAGCTTTGAACAACTGCTCAAAGTAGCCAGCCCAGCGGGTCAACAACTGCAGTGTCATCCGTAAGGACCATCAGCTGCCCTGACTGCGACTCTCTGAGGAACAGATTCAGATGTGCGTAATGCTTCGATTCCTCTGTAAGCAGGACGTGGGTCACTAGACCACAGATGGTGTGTCACTTGCTCACAGATTCCTCTAACAAACGCCTCTTTATCTGCCCTCAGAGCCCTCGCAGCCATCCCTCTCAGCTTCTGGTACAGACCAGAGTTGCCACTGAGCCGTGCGCTGCGACTCCTTTCAATGATATCCAGGGTGCCCTGCGAAATTAAACACCTCCTTCTGGGAACACCGGAAACACCAACACAACCCTCAGCAACCTTCAGGGTCTTGTCACGGAAGGTCTCCCACATCACATTATGATCGGCAGTCGTACCCAAATCTGCAAGTTCCTCACACAAACTGCGCCCAAACTCATTAGAAACAGCCTGGTCTTGGAGTCTGGCCAAGTCTAGGCTAATTTTCCTAGTAGGTGGTAACCTACTGGACCTAAGCTGGATCCTAAGAGTAGCAACAATATTGATTGTAGCCTTTTTCCTTGTTCTCCTGTTATCACTTAACACAGTACTATATTATCAAGAATGGAACCATAGTAAATGAAAACAAAATAAGAAAAAAAATCACATTAAAATGACATTTTTATGCACACAATTTGTCAGTCAACATTAAAAAGCACAGTGGTAGCGCTGCTGCCTCGCAGTAAGGAGACCTGGGTTTGCTTCCTGGGTCCTCCCTGCATGGAGTTTGCATGTTCTCACCATGTCTGCGTGGGTTCAATCCGGGTGCTCCGGTTTCCTCCCACAGTCCAAAGACATGCAGGTTAGGTGCATTGGTGATCCTATATTGTCCCTAGTGTGCGCTGGGTGTGTGTGCCCTGCCCGGGATTTGTTCCTGCCCTGCGCTCTGTGTTGGCTGGGATTGGCTCCAGCAGACCTCCCGTGATCCTGTATTAGGATATAGCGGGTTGGATGATGACTGACTGTAGACTTCATTCATAAATGGCTCACCTGGGCACATTTTTGTTCAAAAATACCAACAGATTGATGTGATCTGAAAGCAATACGGTTTACAACTTGCTCACCACCAGACCCACAGCAGAGAAGGCTCTCTTGGATAGTACTGATGTTGATGCCATGCAAAGTTATTTTCTACGCCAGTTTTGAGTGTTGGGTACTCATTCTTGTGTGTCTTTCACTATAGGAGGGGATATATATTTAACCATTTCAGAGGCAGCAGGAGTGTCATGCAACGAAGAAATGACTTTGTAATCTTTCACTAAATTAGTCTTTGGAGCAGTGGAGCAAGTCTTTTCAGCAAGTGTTACAGAATGTTTCTCTATACTGGATAGCATCATTTTTGTAAGACTCATGGCAGCACAACTAATGTCAATAGATAAAAAACACAATTACTCATGCCTAGGACCCAAGACTGCAGAAACAAAGGTGGGATGTGGTCTTGACTTCAGGCTGGAATCTCTCCTGAAGAGACATGCATACTACATTTACAAATATGTTTACTGTGGCACAGTATCTATCCATTGGTGGTAGGTGCAGATTTGTCAGCTCACAAACCACTGAGTATACTGTAGTTTCTGGTACCACCAAAATTCACACTGTCGATGAGATGGTGATTTAATTATTTTTTGGGTGGAGATTCCAGGGATGCACCCAGCCTTGGCCCGAACCGTACACACTCACAAGCAGAGACACAAAACCAATGAATGAATAAATAATATATTAAATGAAACCCAATACACAACAACAGCAATCAGACAAACCTCCTTTTTCCCCTATGGCAATACAGTTGTAACATAACAATGAACCAAACAATAAACACTCACAACAACGTCCTTATACAGTCCAATATAACAGAAGCGGATGAAATGGTGTGGTGTGAAGATGACAATTCTGAGAACAGCTTCTGTAGTAAATGAGTGAAACAGTCCTACCAGTAGTCCTGAGCACCAAGTGGTGAGATTTGCAGGAGTGCTCCATTTGAAGATGCATGACGAATAATCTACCACTATACACATGACAGGCAGGCACGAGACAGTCCACTCATCCTAACGGGAAACGATCCAGGGCACAATTGACTTTTCAGACGACACATTGGACAAGACATACAAAAACACCAATCTCCATTTGCTCCGCCAGGCCCCCCTTTTCAACCTTCCCGCTGGCCTCTTTCTTCCCCAGCAGCCCCTGCTTCCATTTCAGTCATTCTATGTGGGTAATCCCCCTCGGGCTGCTGGGAAATTGAGTACTTCCCATGGTAACTACAATACAATTGACAACGACACTGCATCTTCACCCCAATTAACTGTGGTAGTAATACTAATCAATTTCAATACTGGATTAATATCTTCCAGTATTCTCCAATAATCAATAATCCAAGTTCCACATTACATATGTTGCCTGTCTTTGTCACATTGACAGCACAACAATAACTGCCCACATTCTCAGCTAAACATGAAAACGTGACAAAGTTCCAACACATCTTGCAACACTGAATTAGTGAATATTTCAGCAATGACATTTGTTCTTGCTTATCATGCAGACACTGGGATGAGTGCACGCTATGATGAAAGTGTGTTGAAAGCCTGCTGCATTCTCCAATAATATACTCAAGATAAGGAACAGGTTTGAACCCAATGCCGACTACAAGTTGTAATGTATGTGCAAAGCAACACATTTTTGATCGGCTATTACAATGTTGACATCACTAACATGTACACAGGTACTTAAGCTGGACCCCTGTATCAAATCAGACAAAACTACAGCAAGTATTTCCCAGAGATTGTACGCAATACAGCATTCTCCTACCTGCTTTGTTACCAACACCAGCCATAGTCTAGTTCTTATTTATATAGTGGCTAGTCACCGTCATGAAGGAGCAAGTGTTCATTGAAGTCCAGCAGTGACTTGTTATTGCCACATGTTAAGCATTAAAGCATTGTTCTTTTATGACAGTGCAAAGTTCTTCATACAGTTTCTTCAGTCATGCAGTTATTATTTGCCTGCTTGGCAAAACATATTCAGGTTCAAGACATGAGCGCAGAGGTTTGAAACCAGCATCCTCCACAAGAGATTTTGGATGTCTATTACAATCAAGTTTACTATTAATTTTGTGATTGCCTTGCATCGAGCACTGTCGTACCTTTGACACATAAAGCTCTCAAGCATTCCTTGTTATGAGCTGGAGAATCCCTTATCTGGCTTTGCTAGCTCGTGATGTTTGAATTTTAAATAATTAAGCATGAATCCTGTGCTAACAATGTTGGGCAATTCAGCTTCACAGAGTTTACACTGCACCTTTTCTTAATCTACATTTTCAAAACACGCCATACGATATTTCGGATTTGCCACAATAGTTATGCCAGTGGATGTCTTACTTGCTTTTGGGTCAATAACTTTTTCACATGCTTGGATGGGAGGTACATGGTGGTA
Source organism: Erpetoichthys calabaricus (assembly GCF_900747795.2). NCBI lineage: Eukaryota > Metazoa > Chordata > Cladistia > Polypteriformes > Polypteridae > Erpetoichthys > Erpetoichthys calabaricus. The sequence continues at coordinate 63,842,032 of NC_041394.2, forward strand.
GGGGTTGTAACTGTTGTGGAATATGGCCGGCCAGTCAGCCCGGCCAATACCCCCTGGCCACCAGGTGGAGCTCTCCTTGCAGCATGGAGGTGCCCCGAATACCAGCAGGGAATCATGGACAGTGGAGTTTTCCTTTACAGCCCTGCTGGATATCTTGGTGGCCAACAGAGAACGCTGCAGGGAGGCCCAGAGACTCTTACGTGCCCCATAACCCGGAAGTACGTCTTAGTCACAGCGACAGGAGGAATGACGTACTTCTGGGATGAAGAAGAGGACTTTTGATCTGACCCGGAAGTGATAGGAGGTCATGTGGACTGAAGGATCGGAAACACTTCCGAGTCAGGAAATATAAAAGGACTGTGGGAGATCCCAGTCGTTGAACTGAGCTGGGTGGAAGGGTGGAAACGCGTCTGGGAGAGTGGAGGATTGATTATTGATATAGTATTGAGTACTGTGGAGAGGAGGGTGCTTATACACACACTGCGATAATCAGTGTGACCCAAAAGTAAAAGAATTCATGAACCTCCTGGACTCTTTTGATTTGAAACAGCTTGTTAATCAGCCTACACATAATGCAGGTCACACGTTAGACTTAGTAATTACCAAAGGACTAAAAGTTGATGTAAAGCAGATCATTTATATTGGCCTATCAGACCATTTTCTTTTACTATTTAATATAGAAATATTGATAGAAAACATTCATGAGAAGCATATTGTTAAAAAATGCTCCTTTGATTCATCAGCAGCTTTAAAATTTACAAACATTCCAAGCAACCAGGTCTGATTATAGTGCCAAATACAATAGCAAGGATAATGTAAATAGTAAGGTGAAAAAATGTAATACTAAAGGTGAGAGCTGCTGCTGACATAGTTGTACCTGAAAAGAAAAAAAATCTTCTAGCATTGTTATACCATGGAAGACCCAAAGAATGTCTGATTTAAAGGGAACATGCCTTAGAGCTGAGCATAAATGGAGAAAAACTAAACTAATTATCCATTATGAGTTATTGAAGGTTAAAATAACAGAATACAATAACACAGTTCATCTTGAGAGGTGCTGCTATTTCTCTAAGATATAAATAACAATGCTAGTAACCTCAGAGTCTTATTCTCTACGATTGATCGTCTGCTAAACCCAGGTAACTCAAAAGGAATGCCTCCAAAATACATCCAGTGAAACTTGTGAGGCTATTGCTGTATTTTTCAATCAAAAAATGAATGATATTAGAAATAATATAGTATATCTCCCCAACACTGTGGATCCTCTTAAGCCCCAGTACTCCATTATAAACAAATTAAATTATTTCACCAGGATAGATTTACCTGATTTACATAAAATAATTTCTCAACTGAGACCCTCCACCTGCGTTCTTTGAAAAAACGTGTTGGTATTGGGTCAAGAAGTATCGGGTGTGCTAATTGATAGTATTCTTGACATAGTAAACTCGTCATTAGATACGGGGGTCTTCCCAGACTGTCTTAAGACTGCTGTAGTTAAACCCCTACTCAAGAAAAATAATCTTGACCCCTCTGCTTTTGATAATTTTAGACCCATTTCTAACCTGCCTTTCTTAAGTAAAATTCGAGAGAAGGCAGTCATTATGCAGCTAAATGACCACCTCAATATAATGCTATTCTTGATAAATTTCAGTCGGGTTTTAGAACAAATCACAGTACAGAAACTGCACTCATTAAAGTACCAAATGACTTGCGGGTAAATGCAGACAGAGGCCATTTATCTGTTCTCATCCTCTTAGATCCGAGTGCCGCATTTGACACCATTGATCACAATATTCTTAGAAATCGCCTTAGTCAGTGGGTGGGCCTCTCTGGCATTGTCTTAAATTGGTTTGAATCCTACCTGGCAGGTAGAAAATTCTTTGTTAGTTGTGGTAATTACAACTCAAAGACACATGATATTCTATATGGTGTTCCACAAGGCTCTATCCTGGGTCCGCTGCTTTTTTCGATCTACATGCTTCCGTTAGGTCAGATTATCTCGGGGCATAACGTGAGTTACCACAGCTATGCTGATGACACGCAGCTGTATTTATCAATAGCACCTGATGACCCAGGCTCTGTTGTTTCACTAACACAATGTCTTACTTGTGTTTCTAATGGATGAATAGTAATTTTCTCAAGCTAAATAAAGAGAAAACAGAAATTTTAGTGATTGGCAATAATGGATATAATGAGGTTATTAGAAATAAACTTGACGCATTAGGATTAAAAGTCAAAATGGAGGTAAAGAATTTAGGGGTAACTGTTGACTGTAACCTGAATTTTAAATTGCATATTAATCAGATCACTAGGACAACATTTTTTTACTTAAGAAACATAGCAAAAGTTAGACCTCTTATATCATTGAAAGATGCTGAGAAATTAGTTTACGCTTTAGTTTTCAGTCGACTAGATTACTGTAACACACTCCTCTCAGGACTACCCAAAAAAGACATAAATCGTTTGCAACTAGTGCAGAATGCAGTTGCTAGAATCCTAACTAGGAAAAGAAAATCCAAGCACATTTCTCCAGTTTTGATGTCACTACACTGGTTACCTGTGTCATTCAGAATTGACTTTAAAATAGTGCTTATGGTTTACAAAGTCTTAAATAATCTCGCTCCATCTTATATATCGGTAATGTCTGACACCTTGTATTCCAAATTCAGTTCCTGGACGAAGACACTGATGTCATTATCTGGCCTGAACGTTCCCCAGACCTATATCCAACTGAGAACTTCTGGGAAATTATGTATCAGTGCATTTGATACCACCAAGTAGCGCCACAGACTGTCCAGGACCTCGCTGATGCACGGATCCAGGTCTAGGAGGAGATCCCTCAAGACACCATCCACCATCTTATAAGGAGCATGCCCAGACGCTGTCTGATGGGCATACAGGCAAGTGGGGGGCCACACACACTACGAGTTGCCGTGATTAATCTCACGCAAGTTGGATCAGCCTGTGATTTCAATTTTTGACTTTATCGCTGCAATGTTGAATCCAGCCCTCAGTGGGTTGCCAATTTTGGTTTCCATTGACCATTGTTATATCATTTTGTTCTCAATGAATTATACAGTATTACTCAGTACTTTTCTAAATGAATATTTTGCTCCTTGAGATCCATTGTATGATTTAAACGTTACCTTAAATTTTTTGAGCAGTGTATTATCTAGCTAAATAAATCATCGACTTCACAAAACCAACAATTATATCTGCCTTTCAAAGTCAACTTTGTCTGCAATTCACTAGAACAGCATTAAATGCATCCAACTTAACTAGAGAGGAAAAAAAAAAGTTATTCATAATAAACCATTCAACCAATGCCACCTCTGTAATTTTTACTTCTAAGACAGAGTATGTGGTAGGTGCGGAGTATACACCTACACAATTATTTGTTACATCTCATGCTCATAAACTTAAAAATTATTTGGAATTTTGCACCACTTCACTAAGAATGGGTTTGCATTACCAGCCATTAAGATGTCCCTTCAAGGAGATTGACAGTCTACAACAGACCTATGGAAAACATTACATAACACCACAATTTCATAGAAGATGAAAATTATAAAAGCTGATTCATAAAATCAACCTTAAAACTCTGAAAAACACTATTAGCAAAGGAACTTACTTCAAACAGCTCTTGATTTTTCTGTAGAACAAGTGTCAAATTGGAAAGGTCTTTATCCTTTTCTGTTGAAGAGGCATGCAAATCATTTAACTGTTTTTTTAGTTCTTTTATCTCAGCAACATTTTCTTCTTCAGATTGCTAGACAATGCAAAATACTGTTACTATTTATAACATACTATAGTCTGTTAACATCTGCAAGAAATTATAAGAAAATAAAAGATGAGCAACAGTTAGTGTAAATAACTATAAAACGTTTACGTTATTTTAATAATGAGTATGGTGGTCAGAATGAATTTCACAAGTTGAATATAACTTGAATGCATAAAAAAATTTTAGAAGCAAAAAAGACAAATATATATTTGTTTTACCTTGCACTAAATTTTCAAACTAGCACAAGGTTATAATTTTTAATAGTACAGTATTTCTAGAAACAGCCTAGTTAGTTTTTTGGTTGGGCAGTTGCTGGTGTCAATGAAACGGACTATCCTTCTGTCCAATGATAATCATGTGACGTGTGTACAAAATTTTTAACCAACATTTGAATATATCTGAATAAATATATATTTTCACATGAAGCAACTGGACCTCAATTATTTATTTTTATATGCAATAAAATTATTTCAATACTATACTTGAAGTATGAGTGATTACATTAAGCAGTAAACAGATGTCAGAATAGGACATTGAGAATATTCCATTGACAATATCTCTAGTGAGCACTATCTTAACTCACTAGTAAAATCATGACTTGAGTAACTTTCTTATTTAGCTGTAACCAGAATATTGGAGAAATTAAACAATAAAATAAACCATGTTTATTTACAGTTCCGAAAATCAAAGCTCATGTAAACCTTTTAAGTATATGGACTTAAATGTCCTACCTTAATTGCTTGATCCTGCTGTTTTAGCCTTTCTTGAAGCCCAGTAATTATGGACTCATCTGTATCTGGGCACATGCAAGTGCCAGCATTTAATTTCCCAATAAGTGTGATACACTCCTGGAAGGAAAAGCAACTCTTAACAACAATTTGTCTTCCTCTAATTTATTGGATGCCACCTACAAGCAGTCCAGTAAAAAATTACTTAAGAAGCATAGCTTCAGTACTGCAAAACACTGAGGTAAAAACACAGGTGGTGTGCCGATTTCCTAATGCAAAATATGTTAGACTTTTTGATGTTTTTTCAAATCCAGTAATACTTTGGCCAAAGTCAAATTCATTATTTCTTTAGGCAACCATTTCTTTTGTATTTGCATTTCAGTGCATTCCAAACATTGTAAATATTCTAGTTTGTATTTTGAAGTGTTAAGAATATACAGTATATAAAAAATTGCTAATTATTTTTCAGAGGTTATATTTCTGTAAAGCTACAATGAAAACAGATAACTAACTAAATGACAGTTTATTTTCTCCATAACAATGTTCTGAAGGGAGTGGCTCACCACACTGCACAGGTGTGCAATGCAAAAATAACAACCAGTATAAAATATACAGAATATTTCAAAGGCTTGGTGGCAGTGTAAATAGAAACCAAACAGCCTATTGGCCCTAGCTTAAAATGAATGTCAGGGAGATCCAGGCAATCCAGATGCACAGCTTTTTTGTTATACCCTGGTAAGGAAACGGGGGGAAAAAACATCCAGGAAAGTATAAAATAAAAAGCACCAGAGCGTGACAGGTTGAAGTGTTAGCAGAAGCTTCAGACAATAAGTTTTACCTCCAATCTGTTAAACAGAGCTGAAACAACAACTATGAGAAGCTTCTTCACCAAAAAAATTAAAACTTTTCCATCACAGGCTTTAAGGCAGTAATATGCTATACTCTTTAAAAGTAAATATTGCTTTGGATATATTAATGCATTTAAAATTATATTGCATTTGCAGAGCTCTGTAATATCAAAAACTTCATGGTAAGGTAAAAAAATATGAAGGGCTTTGTTTTTTAACTAGAGAACTTAGTTTTTCCATACAGAGAAGTGGAATGTGCAGATGAAAAGGATTCCATATTATGAGATTAAGCAAGTCATGATAAATTAGTCCACACTCTAAATCCAAGTTTCTGGACTTTAGAAAACACCTAATGTATTAACAGGGAAATGGAAGGTTACCTGCAACACAGACTAACATTTGCACGTTACACTTATATCTCACGATTCCTTCTGTGTATACCCATATTGATTTTGTCTACTCTATACACATCATTAAGTTGGTAACCGCTAACCTAGGTTAATTAAGTGGTTTCAAAGTAGAAAGGGTCACAACCCAGGTTGGAATGGTAATGTTTATTTTTAACTTGTGAATATTGTGTTTAAAACATGTACATTTGTAAGAACACTGTACATTTTTAAGAACATATAGCAAAAGATAAGGACATAAAATATACCTCAATTTAGAGTCTGATGGCAAAATATAAAAAGGTTTCAGAAGGCTAAATGAGAAATCTGGAATCATAAAATCTCAGGAATCTAGCAGGGCAATTTGGAGCAAACAATAATTACATGTGAATTGGAGTTTTGTAATGTGTAGATCTCAAGAGAAAAGGGGCCTACAATTAAGACATTTCTGATTTACTGTATATGCATCTCTCACATTACTCTCAAAAGCCCAATATCTGCATTTAGCTTTGAAACAAGGCAGCTTATCAAAAGCTTATTTTATAATTTTAAAAATTAGTATCAGTGGCTATCCCTCTTAAATAAGCTGAAAGCTAGAGCTGATAACTTTGAATTTTGAAAATTAAGAAATATGTATGAAACTTTATAAAATGCAGGTCATTTTACAAGTTATAATTGAACACAAGTAACATAATTGCAATCAATGGTGTGCAACTTTAGTACTTGTATTCCCAGTAAAACCTTTTTTTCCCCTCTGAAAGGCACTTAAATATAACGGGCAACTTTCAGAATTCCTGGTGTACAAGGCAAGGCAGTCTTTGAGACATCCATTACCTTGCATAACGTAGCACAAACCAACCACTGATTAAGGAGGGCAATTTATTTCAGCTCCAAAACATATTAAACATGCACAAACATAAAAATACCAAACAGCACTTTGTACCTGTAACAGTTTTTCTTTTCTGTGAAGTCTGTCTCCTAGAATTTCTATGAGTTGACTCTGAGTCTCAGGCATACTTAATTCTTCAGTCACAACAATATTAGGTAAAACAATCTAAAACAGAAAGCAAGAGAGCTAACATTGATTGCAGTAGGGAAAACAAGGATGTGCTAACAAAGCAGATTATATAGATTCAAGTCCATGGAGCAAAAGGCTGCATTGCACTCACCTGCTCAGTTTCTTCACTGTGCTTTTGATCCAGTGACCGGATTTTAGCATGAGCATGCTCTAACTGTCCTATGAGCTGTCTGACAGAAACTTGTAACAGCTGCCTCTCTGCAGGCCTCTGCAGAGGAAAAAACAGAATAAGAGCTACCATATGAAACAGTGACAAATCAGATGATCATACCTGTAAGCATTATAAGAAAAATAAAGACATAGCTATTGGCGCACACCTTCAATTTATTAAAAAAAAAAAAAAAAAAAAAGCCTTAAGTGAGAAAAATGCATTCCTACTATTTGAAAAGTCTAGAGTCTGACTGCGGGGGTATGAAGCAGAAAATCTGTTTAACAAAAAAACAAAAAAAAAAAAAGTTATACTCGGCGTCTTCAAAGAAGACATGTTACTTCACAAAAACCGGTTTCCATTTCTCTATATTAAACTAAAGTACTTCTGAAATACTATTGACATAACAGACATATTAAAGATACAGAACAGCATCCAATGTAAAACTATGTAAATTTAATAAATATATATGGAAATAAAAGCATATTAAATATGTAGGTCTCAACTTACTGCAGAGTTGAAGGGCAAAAACTCATGGTGTTCAATAAATACATCTCCCTTTTCCACCTTGCTTTCATCGAACTCCAACTCAAAATTCAGAGCCCGGTTTACAGTCTGCTCTTGACATTTTTCTGTGTCCATTGCTTCAGACAAACTCCTGGATTTTGGGGTTCTCCGTTTCAGTTCTCCAGTGTTAGACCTTACAGGAATTCGACAATGTGGGGGTGAAGACACTGGTCTGTACTCAATTTCTTTAACTTTACTCAGAACTTCAGTCAAGAAAGGAGATGTCACCCCAGGACTCAAAGGCCACTCAAAAGAATCCAGAATATTAGTTGAATCCAAAGAAATAACAGAATTTGTGCGGGATGCATCCTCTAAACTTTCACAGTTCAGTGACTGACGGGAGTCCCCAACAGAGCTTCTGCTTTCTCTTCCTGCTTTACTGCTCCCTGTCACGGATGGGTTTAGCCAATCAAGTGGCATACTGCGGGACTTGTCACGTGACAGAGGCAATGGAGAAGGCAGGGAAGAATTTTGAACTTTATGAGATAAGCGTCTAGGAATACCACAAACAGATTCATAATCAGAGTCTGAAACTCGTAAGGCATTGCATCCTTCACAGCTCTTGCCATTTCTGCAAGACTTGCCAGTTTTCCGATAATGCGGACAAACATCCCACTTTTCAGACCACCACTCAAAGTCAGATAGAGCCATATTGCATCTTAGCATCTCCTGGTAAGAATCTTGGGCCTCATTACTTATACTATCAACACTGCCGGTACTGCTACTCTTCTTTAGCTGATGTCGGCGATTGTATAGTCCAGCCATCCAATGGCTCAAGTTCTCTTTCTCTGAAGCAAGACGCTGCAGGTTTTCCAGAGACAATGCCCTTATACGGGCAATCACTGTATCGAACTTGAAGATGCGCTCCAACACTGAAACACATTTGGAGCACAAGAACTCACCACGGCCATCTTTTCTTTGTATTTCTCTGCCCAACACATGGGTCAAAATAGCAAGCAGATCAATTTTCTGAACTGGAAAGACAGACATGGATTGGGAAGAAACAGATTCCAAGGAAGGAGAGCTGCTCCAGGTCCCATCTGCAGAGATCAAACTAGATCTGGAACCAAGGGAATGCTGCTGCTTTCCAAAAATCCAGCGTCTTTGGTTGCCCTTTAGAGCTGAACCACACACTCTGCAGAAATTGTTCATATTCATGATGAAAACAAAAGTATAGGACTCTACCGTTTTCTAATGAGGGAAGGAAGAAGTTGTAGAAAAAGCATTAGATGACAATTTGGGGTTTTATGAAAGCATCTATGCAAAGTTTATATGCAATGTGTCAAGCTCAACACTGTCAAATATTCTACAAATGGAATAAGGCAAGGTAAGGATGAGTTTGCTATGACCACACCTTCAGATCAGCTAGATGACGACATGACCTGCATATTTTTTAAATTAAATCCCTATGTCCTCCTCCCAACTAAATACCAGAGAACTGCACATACCTGTTTGCAGATTTTTCAAATATAAAAAAATTAACTACTTTTGAGCTCCAGGGCAACATGTCTGTCAGTGAATATAAGTTGACATGAAAGCAACCAGGTTGGGGAAAAAACTTAATTCCAAAGAGTGTAATAAAAAGCAATATGTAAGGAAAACACTGCAATCAAACTATCTCAATGCTGTTGTCGCTGCTTCGGTTTGTGAAAGTCCCAAGAGTCTAAAATTAGATTTTTTTTTCTCTGAAAGCTTGGCTTAATTAGTTAGAGTGTAAGCATTCCAGTACGAAACAGACTGATCCCATTAAAAACTAGTGCTACAGTCAGACCTGCTGGTGGCCTAATCTACACAGTGTCAAAGGGCAAAAAAGTCTGATCTGCTCTACATGGCTTAGGAGAGTGTGTGTAAGGATCGGTTTAATTTTGAAATCAAAAAATGAGAGCCTGTGAAATTGTGGTTACTGTGGCCCACCTGTAATATATCCTAGAAGACATCTGTGCTGTTCTCACATGCGCTTTGTTTTTAAAGCTACTCTACACAAATCACTCATTTGGTTTTACAGCTTCCACTCCCAGGATCTTTACAAGCAAGGTCTCTAAATGCAGTTCAGCCACACCATTGATTTCCAGATCCACATCCTTTACACCAATAGTAACATTTATTTATATAGTGCCTTCCCCATTCTGAAACGCTTTACAGAAATCCATAAAGAACAAGAGGATGTAAACAACACTGGATACAGAATAGTATCCCCATAAACCCTAAATACAGAAAATTACAACATATACAAAGCATTGAAATTGAATATGAGACAATAAACCAGAATTAAATACAAACATACATATACCACAAGATAACTCTGAATAAATAACAGAATTTGTGGTACAAACACAAACCTTCCTTGGCATCTGGTAACTGAGAGAAGGGTCAGAAAGTCAGGGAAAGTTAACAAACAACTGAACAAATAAGTTTTATATCTGATCTAATTGATTAAGGAGGTTTGTTCCAAAGTCTGGGAGCAATAGAGCTGAAGGTTCTGTCACCCACAGAGCCCAGCCAATGCATTCACTGAGCTCTAAATTTTCCCCCTTTTTACAGTATCTGACGCTGCCTGGCATAAGCTGATGTGAGAATGTTATGGTGTCGAGTTATTACTGCACACTCGTCACTATTATGTCATTTTAAAACGTGTATTTGCTCGTACGGCTAATGTTTGCGATAACATTGATGCCGCAAATTAAAAGACATCGCAGAGTTTAAAAAAAAAAAGGGTGCAAACTACAGTGTAATTCAAGGCAAAATGTCAGACAAGCCATTTTGGAGACTCGTCTTTCTGGTAACAAAAACTATATACAGTACTTTAGCGCAAGTCTCTACTCTGGAAATCAGAATGTTCGAGGAGCAGTCAAGCCAGGTCATAACTCCAATCAAGCTGACTCACGCCGGCTCTGGCCCAGTCTGGCACAGTTTAGCGAGCGGCTATTGTAATCAACAAACAAGCGACACATTCACTGCCTCTGCTGAGGTGGCACTGGAACTCCCTACAGCTCTCCTAAATAACAACTCTCGCACCACATAAACAAGACACATCATGCCATCTGTGGGGACGATCCTCTTCAGTCCCACAACGTTAACAGGTAAACAAGTATAGCTAAAGTTGCAACATAACACTGCAAAACAACGAACATGGGAAGGAATTTTCACAAACACACATCAGCTCCAGGAATGCTTGCTAGCACTACCGCCATAGCCGGCTGCCCACATCTGCTTTTGAAACAGACAGGTAACACGCAGCACACGCGCGGTTTCCGCTCCTTACCTTGTTCGCCAAGCCTTCTCCTCTGGTCAGTTTGGAAGTTTTGAAGACAGTTTACTGGTGTTTAGTAAAATAATAACTCGACTTAAAAACGAAGAGATACGCCGGCATAGCTCTCGTGCTCGAATAAAGTCGTTTTCGAGGTCAAAACAACCGATGATATGCTGCCCTTAAAGTATGTAAACTTTATCCGGACGGCTTTTTCACTTTGGACTAACGTCCATGGTGTAATGCTGTACACGAGGGTCACTGGCAACTCCCCCTGGAGCAGGTGCGGGCCGGTAGGAGATAAAGTATGCACGCGGAGCTTCCAACCTTCCCCCCAAAACATGTACACATTAGTCGGATGTAACAACTAATAAAACGAATTAGTTAAAAGCCCCACCGGAAGCACCTTTCGTCCACTAGTCTTGGATTCTGATATTGGTGGACTGGAGCGTAAAGAATAAGAAGAAGAGAACACGCACGCGTGCGCGCGCACTCACTGCCAAACTCCCAGTCAAGTTCCAAATCAATCAGGAAATCCTGCACACGTCACTCAGCACATCTCTACCTGCGAGTGACTTGAAGCCACGCCTCTCTGAGGGAGGCCTATTGGGGTGAGCAGCTGAGTGGGGGAGTGCTGGGGCGCGGTGACCATCTGTCAGGGCCGGCCCTAACAATTGCGGGGCCCTATGCGAAACGGATTGCGCGGGGCCCAGTCGGGGTAGGGATAAGGATAATAAGTGAAAATTAAGATTTTGTATTAGAAAATAAATTCGTCTTTGCATTTTATTCATTCTTTACTAAGTACAAAATCACGATCAAATTAACTTTAGTTTACGAGCCTTGTGTGTAGCGAAGTCATACAGTATATCATCAAAATTTTGTTTCCTACATAGATCACGCTCAATAGCAAGAATTGCCAAATTGTTCAATCTATCTTCGTGAATTGTTGACCTCAAGTAATTATTGATTAGTTTGAGGCGCGAGAAGCTTCTTTTACCAGATGCCACAGTTAAAAAAATGAAAAATGAACAAAATAAAGTATTTACTGATTTATTACGTCGTTATTGCATTTGAATACGTGATTTGATTATGTCACGTTTGCATTTGATTACGAGTAAATAAAATTAAAAAAAATACCTTAAATCTACCAATTTAGGGGAACTTGAGGTAAGATGAACCACTTTTTAAAATTCCTTGTCAAATCCACATTTTTTGCTTTTTACCAGTAATTTTCAGTCAAATTCTTGTTAATGATCTGCATATGCATGTGCTTGTCGCTTAGGGATGAATCGGTACGTTTTGAGCAAGTGTGTGTGAAAAAATTTTTTTTTATCTTACCCCTACTACGGGTAAGATGAAACAATCATTTGGGTAGACGAATCACATTATTTTATTTTGTAAAACTATCTTAAACATTTGAAATGAGAGACTATTCATAAAACAAATTGTATAAAGATACAAGTTGACGTGCCGATGATTCTATGGCTGACTGTTAACATAGGGTGGGTTATCAATGTACAGGATCTTCGAATTTTATACAACGCTTGTTTCTGAGGAACAAGCTTTACTCACCGGTGAAAAAATCTTCGTCTGGCAGAAAAGAGAAAATTTAAACCACTGCCGGTAAATTTCAAACTATTCATCCAAAAAATCGATAACATCATCTCCATAAATAGCCCCTCCTATTTGATTGGTTTCACTGAGCTGAGCCATCATAAGGTTAAGAACGGTGTCTGTTTCATCTTACCCCAAGTTCCCCTAAATGACGAGTTTAGAGATAAAGCACCCGAGCAGCTACAATTTTTTTTCAATTTTATTTACTTGTCGTAATCACTTGAAACAACGACGTAATAGATAAAAAACACTGTAAAAACATAAAAACAGAATAAACACGCTGACCTATACATGATTATAAGTTATAATGGTTTAATGTAATAATTTACACCTAGAATTAGCGCTGGGCCTATGAAAGTGCGGGGCCCACTGCGGCCGCATAGGTTGCAGTGGCCTAAGACCGGCCCTGCCATCTGTCAACTCTTTCTACTCTGTTAATAGGTCAGTTTAAAGTTAAACGTAAAAACTGGCTTTGATACATTGCTGTTATGTTAGTTTGGTAACTTCAGCATTAAGAATATAAACTGTCTTAACAACATTATAAAAACTACCAGTAAAATGATTGATTTGCAGCAGACCTTTGCCTCTAAGCTGTATTACAAACCAGTTAGAAAGGAGGCCAGCACAGTTTTGCCAGACAATTGCCATCCGCTTTTTACTATTGGCATCAGGCTGCAGATTTCGTTTCCCAAAGTTATAAAGCAACAGTTTAAAATAACTAATTTATTCCTAGAACCGTGAGTAGATGTAACCAGCAATGAGGTCTGGGTAATCACTGCTATCTTCTTCAGTGGGGTTGGTCCATGACAAATCACCTCAGATTTTTTTTTGATACTTTAATAACTTTCTTTTTAATTTTACTTATTATTTTGTATCAAATTACACTATATTATTATTTTTTCTAAACACCTTCTCTTACTGTAGACACCCAAAATGTATAAGCAATGTGAACTAAACTCACTACTGGGGCCACTTTGGGATTAGGGGCCCTGAAGCTAAAACTTTATTAGTTTCATAGTTGATCTGCCCGTGACAGCAATACAGACTAAGGGATAGAGGTAAACATAATGGAATAGAATGAACTGAGACTTATTCTTTCACTGATGGAAGTCCTGTTTTTCAGAATGCGATAGAAAGAGAAAAATAGAATACAGCACTTTTGAGTGCATAAAGATAAATAGTAACTTTTATTGTTTTTTGTTGGTAGAAATTTATTCAAACCTACTGTATAATGAGGCAGTACTGATTTTAAGTGTTGATGGCAATGCAGAGTAGAAATTATTAGCAGTTATGCAGCAGCTTTGAATGAATCAACTTGAAATCACCATTACAACAAATTTCTACTCTTGTTTATGTCCAATAAGTTTTGCTTCAGATATCATACAGCACCCCAAACCTTACATATCCCCTTGCACAACTGTGGGCTCACCCTGCTGTAGATGCTTTTTTAAATTCTTCTTTGTACTAATCTTGAATATGTGTACTTAAGATAATACTAGTTTTCAGTTGTTGTGTCTTGGCTTGCTTTATCTGTAACAGTGCCTTATGTTTTGTAGTTTCCTACTGCAAACAGGATAGAAAAGTTTACTTAACCTGACCTAATGAAATAATAATAATAATAATTCTTTACAGTTATGTAGTGCTTTTCTCACTGCTGTAAGAACTCTACATGCAGGGAGGACCCAGGAAGTGAACCCACAATCTCCTTACTGCAAAGCAGCAGTGCTACTGCATGGATGTTTTGTAAAGATTTGTACAGTAGTCTAATTGAATACTCTAAACTGGAGAGACTGGTGCATATTCTGCAACTGTATCCTTCTGCTCATTTCTTTCTGCCTGAGTTAAGCAGGCTTGATAAACGACATGTGTAGCACTATGTGCAAACATAGTGAAAAATTTGAAAATTAATAATAAAAAAGCAGAGTGGAGCTGATGCTTATCCCAGTAGCATCAGACCCAAGAAAGAGACTAACATTGGTAAGGAACATACAGGCACACATCCACATTCACTTACACCAGACTAATTTGGAGATGCCAATCAACTTTTGTCATGTAGGTGAAAACTGGATTACCTGGAGAAAAGTCAGACATTAAAAGAAATGCCACACAGACAGTGATCAGGCTGGGCTGTGAAGCTGGTCTCTTGGGGCCGTGAGACAGCAGTGATGGCCACTACACCACCATGCAACATGTACACTTATTTGATTGGTATAAATCAGCGGTTCTCAAACTGTAGGGCGCGTCCCCCTAGAAGTAACAAAAAAGGGGGCGCGAAGATGTGAAGAAAAGAAAACAAGAATCGAAAATATGAAAAATACATCTATTGAAACCAAAACAAATTAACTTAAACTACATTCTGATACTAGAAAAATAAATATAGAGTTAGATAAATGTCGACAAAAGTTAAGTAGGTATAATAAAATATGCATCTATGATATATCATTAATTAAAAAAGAACAAATTGGTATTAGTGGGCTCCTTTCAAAAAAACATTAAGAGGGCACGATTAAAACTGTTATGAAAACTCGGGTCGCAAATACTTAAAGGTTGAGAAACGCTGGGTATAAATAACCCTCCAAAAGAGTGTGGTGATTTAGCAGACTTACAGTGGAATGAGATATACAGCATGTGTGTCATTTCATAAAATTTAGCTTCCTCTGTACACCTGTAGATTCTGGTCTGCCCTGAGGAGGTAACAATGTATCATGTACGTAACAATACCCAGAAAATGTTGACTTTTTTATCTGGCTAAAACGATTCACCTTTGGAATGTTGCCTAACTTGTGAAGTCAGCTCCATTAAAATAAAAGTCTTTAATATAATGACGCCACCCTGTTCAGAACAAACAGTTATTGGTGTGGATGGATAATTGGATACACCTCATTAAATGGTCTGATCTCTAATTCCAGTTTTCTATTATTGATTTTCACATTTCTCTGTCTTGTCCAAGGGTGGTTCTCACTTTACACTTAAAGCTACAAGGATAGGCAATGACATGCCACAACCCTGAATGAGGCCAGCTTTACGGCATGGTGAGGATTGGGGGCACCAAACTTAATTTTGTTTTCAAATTTTTTATCCATTGTGGAGACTGCGTGCCGACCATGTTCCATCGCCCAGCCAGCCCTGGAAGTCATGGAATGGTAGGCTTGTTGCTAACACTGGGAAAGAGAGAGAAAAGCGTCACAATCAGAATCTCTGGGTACATCTTTTTCTTCAGGCTCCTGAGAGCTGTGCACCAGTATTAACTGAAGCAGCATCACTTGGGACAGCACTGCCTCCATAGCTTGGAAGAGGACAGCTTGGAGCTCATTTAATGTGCAATAATCAAGTTTGTATGGAAACAATAAGTTAGTTATGTTACTATTGTACTGTTATGTATTTAATGATACATATATGGTTGAACAGTCAGCACATTAATAAAGAAATAAAAAATAGAGAGATGTCAATTTGAAAATAAAACATTTCAAACAGCTTTGCCATTCTGTTAAGCTACATGTTTTTGAGATTATCATTACTTAACCCAAACCAAATCCTAATTATGACACTTTCAAGTACTTTTTCAATTGGCAATTAATAATTTAGAAAATAAAACTTTTTTTTAATTAAACATTAAAATTACATCTTGCCTGAAGAAGGGGCCTGAGTTGCCTCAAAAGCTTACATATTGTAATCTTTTTAGTAAGCCAATAAAAGGTGTCATTTTGCTTAACTTTTTAGAAAATTAAAATAAATACAGTAAAGCATGAATCAACCAAAAATCATTGGGACTGGGTTGGTTCAGAATTTCAGGTTATTGAATATAGATCTTATAGATGGAGATATCCAATACTAAAATAAATGATGTAGTTTTTGTAATCCATCATATATATTTTAAAATACAGCCTGTGATTTAATATTAGGAGCATGTTAGATTATTAATTAAGTTATTTGTAGAATAAAAATGCATTTAGGTGTAAATAGACAATTTGTAATAGTAGTTTTACTTGGAAAGTATCTATGTTTTTTTGATTAGAAAATTGATGCCCCGTCTACTTAAGAGTGGCCCTTGTACCAACACAAAGACTGTCCCTGGATAAGTGGGTGAGAAAATGAGTTAATGGATGGTAAACTGTCAAGGTCAGAATTTAGATATCTTTGCAGTCAAGGACACTGTATAAATGATCCCTATGTATATTTGTTCATATTCTATTAACTACATTATGATGGTAACTGAAGAACATATTTTTTTTAAAGAGAAACAGGATTCAGTTTCTGGGATATTTCAATTATTGTTGTCCTTGGAGCATGTGCGGTTTCTTCCTATTGGACTGTGCCCAATACTTCTTGTTTTGAGAAAAAAAGAGTAACTGTAGTTTGTTTCAGAACTTTTGCGTAGCAAAAAATAATGACACCTTCTAAAAAATGTTCTTCAGTTTTATAAATCAGACACTATATTACGTAAATATGATGCCAGCAGGTAGCAACATGAAGGTGTCACGTGTGTTGTATCACAGAAATGTGACATGTTGAGAATTACAAAATGGTATTTATCATATTGAAAAATGTCAGTAAATAATAATAATAATAAAATCATGACACGGATTAGCAGCAAGATTATATTGATGATGAAGACAGATTCCATAGTGAATGCTCTGTGTTTGGGTGATAGCACACGTAGTTGGTTTTATTGAATAAAAGGTCTTGATCTTTCTTTTTTAGCACATTGGAACAATTTGGATGAGTACAGACCATTCAGCCCAACAAAGCTTGCTAGTCCCATCTACCTGATTCTTCCAACATAACATTAAGTCCAGTTTTGAAGGTTCCTTAAGTTATACTGTCTACCACACTACTTGGTAACTTATTCCAGGTGTCTATTTATGGTCCTCTGTATGAAGAAAAACTTCCTAATGTTTCTGCAAAATTTACCTTTACAAGGTTTTCAACTGTGTCTCTGTGTTCTTGATGAACTCATTATAAAGTTAAAGTTTCAATCTATTATACTAATTCCCTTCATAATTTTAAACACTTCAATCATATCATCTCTTAATCTCCTTTTGCTTAAACTAAAAATTCTCAGCTTTTTAAAATTTTCCTCGAAACTCATCCCCTGTAACCCTAAAATTAGACTAGTCACTCTTCTCTGGACTTTTTCTAGTGCTTTTATGGCTTTCTTAGACCACTGAAACACCACACAGCTGGATGACTTTGTCAAGATCTTGTCTATTCTAATCATTTCTGTCTCGCCCATTACCTTCCTCTTGTGGGTGATAAACCCATGCAATTGCTCTGCTGGGGTAGTTTGCAATGAACTGAACTGAGTTTCACAGGCCATTTAGCCAACAAGCATTCACTACTGAATACCATACCTATGCCAGGTTCCATTCACTGGTGAGCTTTGATATCTTTTTCTACAGCAAAGCTTTGTTTACTTTTCATGTGAATCATCATGACAGGAATCTCTTAAGATCACAGTGCTTTAATGGGCCTTGGAGGGCACAAGTCCCTTCACTAGGAGCAGATAATAATGTAATGAATTAAAAAAATTATGTGCACATTCCAAAGGTAACTTATAATATCAGGATTTTGAAGAAAGGCTGCAAAAGCTAATGGAAATAATCTAAATAAAAGAAAACAGAATTTGAACGATGGGTTGTTGTCAAATGTATTATAAGCAGATTAATTACAGTTTCACTTACAGGAATCCATCTAAAGACTGTATATTGCATGAAGAATCACTTAAAGTAAAATTGATGCTTACTAGACAAGTAATGCTATCCTCAAAGTTG
The DNA here is from genome assembly GCF_900747795.2 of Erpetoichthys calabaricus. Classification (NCBI taxonomy): domain Eukaryota; kingdom Metazoa; phylum Chordata; class Cladistia; order Polypteriformes; family Polypteridae; genus Erpetoichthys; species Erpetoichthys calabaricus. The sequence goes on from NC_041394.2 coordinate 63,860,200, forward strand.
CAATATAAGTTAATTCAAACAAATTGTTAGAGAATAGTCTCGACATGCTCATTTAGATTGAGTTAAGCATGTTAAGAATGGATGAATGGGGAAAAATAGCTTCAAAACATAGGTATTCACAAAAGAGACAGAAGGAGGAACGAAGTCTCTAAAATAAAAGTTTCCAGACTTATATCAAGCTATTCACTGCCAGAGTAGAATTTGCACCTTATTTTTTTATTCTCGTGTAGGATTTTCATTTACTAGAAAAAAAGCTGATTATTAAACCTACATAGTGAATCCGGAAAATGAATCAGCATAAATCTGAGATGTTCTAATTCAAGTTGATGATTTTCCTTTACACAGTTTTACAAGCTGGACTGCAATGTATATGTTCTTTCTTCTCTTTCTGCCCTATCCATTTAGTCTACCACGTTTTTCTGTTTCCTGCTTGGTCTACTGGGTCCTTCTGTTTCCTCATTACACTATCAAACAACAAAGCAATATCTGAAAAATAAGCCTTGACAAATATATGTAGAACAGACAAAAAACAGACAGGAACAAAATCTGCCATCATATATTGTCATTGCAATTTAAATGGTTTAATAACTGAAGGCTGCAGCCTCCCATAAATCAGGTTCTGAAAAGGGTAGAACCAATAAAGTCCACACTTTGGTTGGTTTGTTGGCTTTGTGATTTCCATATGTATTTATTTAATTATGAGTCAATAGCAAATCTTGTTGTTCTTGATTTTCCAGTATTGTAAGATGCATTTTTTGCAGAGGCCAAACATATCACAGTGAGTTTATGGTTCTACAATATGGCAAATTTCCTTAAATCATCAAGTGGAAGGAATAAATGAATACCATTGCCAAGGGCCTGGGGTAAAGTGGAGACAATCAGAGTAGAAAGATGTTTGTAGGAGGCCATGCCAAAAATAATGAATATATGAGTTATATTCTGGAGAGTGTCAGTAGACAGAACCATAAAAAGCTGTTCTTGTTTGCTAATGACCATGCACTTTTTCATCATGTGCTTGCAGTTTTGTAGGAACACCAGTTATTTCATGATGTCCTAAGGCTGTTTGAGCTTGGTAACCTTTATATCAGAGCACTCTCATAGGCGGTCTTTGATTCTTGAGTATCTCATGTTACCACTTGGTTTTCACTAAAGTAGTGTTTTATGTTCTTGCCTTCATACTTCTTGTTTTTCATCTCTATCTTTTGCCCAGACATTTTGCCTTTTCATAGTTAAATCATTGCTTAGACTTGACATTCACTTACTGTTGTTCACTTAATTTTCACTTTATATTGTTCATACATTGCTTCCTTCAACCATGCCTCTATGCTGTCTTGTCTGTCTCATGCCATTGAATTAATCTTTCAAGAAAATTTCCACCTGCTTTTTGTCTTTAGTTGAATGATACACGATACAATATATAATTTTACCTGTGACGTTACTCCAAAATTGTTTGAAAATGTTTTACCTCATGTTTACATGGGGAAAGTAGATTGCAAAATTTCTGATATAACGGGCTTCAGGGGTGACCCAGGTTGACTAAAAGCAAACAAAACATTTCTAATATTATTAAAAATTTGTCACTTTCTGAAAAATGCTCTCATGCTAGATATAGACAAGCATGTTCAAACAGCATTGAGATTTTGAATTGAAGACTCACCTCTCCCTTTATTCATTGGCCTCCAGCCCTGTCCAGTAACAGCTCATTCATTGGTTAAAATGACACTTCATGTAATGTCAACATTACAGAACATGGTCTGAAAAGCGGGGCACACTATTAAAGAATTTCCAATTTTTATTCAAGGAGAAAAGTCTTAAAAGAAATTGTGCATAAATAATCAACATGATTCATAATAATAATGATGACGACTGCCAAGCAGCAAGAGGAGCAACTTCAAAAATCAATAAATGGGTTACTTAAAGCTTTAAGCCCCAATGCAGAGCTGAAATGTTCAGGCTACACATGAGCACACATCAGCAAAAAACACTGCATGGTCAAAGGGCCTGCCAGAGCAACCCAGAAACAGGCTAGCAGCACCAAGCATACATAACATTTTTTTCTAGATTAGAAATTTTATTGAGCATATCATGGAACATTGGGAACGTTCCATTATGACAACTACTATAAACATTTAACAATCCATTTCTCAAGGGGTAATAATTTACTTAGTTCAGAAACAATACACAAAACATAAAATGTACACAAATATAGGGCAAACATTTTATAAGTGTGGACAATATGCTCAGTGCATATTTAATGTATACTGTGAAACCTGTCCCAGTTTGTTTCTCATAATGTTAGGATGAAAACACGACACTGCTATTGTGAGCTGCATCAGGAGTGGGCAGGAGGAGGAGTATAGGAACCTAATCAAGGACTTTGTTAAATGGTGCGACTCAAACCACCTACAACTGAACACCAGCAAAACCAAGGAGCTGGTGGTGGATTTTAGGAGGACCAGGCCCCTCATGGACCCCGTGATCATCAGAGGTGACTGTGTGCAGAGGGTGCAGACCTATAAATACCTGGGAGTGTAGCTGGATGATAAATTGGACTGGACTGCCGAAACTGATGCTCTGTGTAAGAAAGGACAGAGCCAACTATTCTTCCTTAGAAGGCTGGCGTCCTTCAACATCTGCAATAAGATGCTGCAGATGTTCTATCAGACGGTTGTGGCAAGCGCCCTCTTCTACGTGGTGGTGTGCTGGGGAAGCAGCATAAAGAAGAGGAACGCCTCACGCCTGGACAAACTGGTAATGAAGGCAGGCTCTATTGTAGGCACGGAGCTACACAGTTTGACATCTGTGACAGAGCAACGGGCACTGACCAGGCTCTTGTCAATCATGGAGAATCTACTGCATCCACTGAACAGTATCATCATCTCCAGACAGAAGAGCAGTTTCAGCGACAGAGTGCTGTCACTGCCCTGCTCCACTGACAGACTGAGGAGATTGTCAAACCCCCCACTGCACCCCCCTCACACTATGCAACTCTTCAATTCCACCCAGGGGGGTAAACGTTATTATTATACAAAGTTATTGTCTGTCTGTTATACCTGCATTGTTATCATTCTTTAATTTAATATTGTTCTTTATCAGTATGCCGCTGCTGGAGGGGGCGGCACGGTGGCGCAGTGGGTAGCGCTGCTGCCTCGCAGTTGGGAGACCTGGGGACCCGGGTTCGCTTCCCGGGCCCTCCCTGTGTGGAGTTTGCATGTTCTCCCCGTGTCTGTGTGGGTTTCCTCCGGGCGCTCCGGTTTCTTCCAACAGTCCAAAGACATGCTGGTTAGGTGGATTGGCGATTCTAAATTGGCCCTAGTGTGTGCTTGGTGTGTGTTTGTGTGTGTCCTGCGGTGGGTTGGCACCCTGCCCGGGATTGGCTCCTGCCTTGTGCCCTGTGCTGGCTGGGATTGGCTCCAGCAGACCCCCGTGACCCTGTGTTTGGATTCAGCGGGTTGGAAAATGGATGGATGGATGGATGCTGCTGGAGTATGTGAATTTCCACTTGGGATTAATAAAGTCATCCCCAAGGTACTCTCCTGGCACACCATAGCATAATGTTGAGGGATAGCACATGAATGAAGACATGCTATGAACAAGAAGGTTTTAGTTTTAGCATTTCTTTCTAACAAGACATGTTTCATCTAAAAATGAAGGAACAAATAATCTTCAGCAAGGGTCTTCAGAGAAGTGCATAAAAATCGAAACTAGATGGTCTGGAGGAAAGTCCTATTTAAGATATATAGGACTGACTAACTCAACAAAAATCGCCAAAAATACATAACATGTGTATTAGCAATATTTATATCAGATGTTTATTTCTAAATGCAAGGAAAATTAGCAACAAAATACATGAAGTACAAGAAACAGTATTGGCCTGGAAGTATGATGTTATAGGAATCACTTAATCATGGCTAAATAAGTGTGAGAAGAAATATACTATAAGTGGCTAAACATCCATCAGAAAAAACACACAGGACCAAGGTTGGGAAATACTGGTCTAGAGCTAAAACGGCTGGAAGGAAAAATACCAAACTCGAAACTGAAGCCCGTTATGAGATGACAATGTGCTAATCTATTTTTGAGCCAAATCGTGTGAGAGGAAGAGGTATTCTAGAAGAACCCTCAAATGAATTTTTCATTATATCTCGAAAATTATAAATTCTCATCACTTGCTATCATAATGGCTTATTTTATGATCAGAAAGATCAGCATCAGAGTGGTAAAGAATTACTAAAATATTATAGAATAGTTTGGGTAATTTGGTTCCTAGGGCACAAAGCCTACTGATGCTCACATCCAAATTTTTGTAATTGATATTAATGATAATATTCTATTGTTATAAGCTTGCCTAAGTGATGTCAGTGTTTTTTTGGAATTATTTATCATATCTGTTATTTGTAAAGTTAGTCAGTTTTAGCAATATGTTAAGGATGTCACCTCCACCACCATTTTTGTTGGAAATTTTTCATAGGCACTGCCATTTTTTATTTCTTTTCAATGGTCAGAGTTTGTCATTGCCTATTGCAGGTCACATGATGTATAAACTCTTCTCCTCCACATCCAGTCATCCTTTGAATTAAAAAATAAAAAGAATGAACTGTTCTGCTCTGATAGGGTCAGAGAGTTGAACCTTTGTAGTCTTAAGAAGTGATGAGCGAAATAATTTGTGAAACTGAATTCCTCATGAAACTTAATGTTTTGCTTCACAAAAAAATTGTGACACAAAAAGCTTTTCATTTTCTGCAAAATTGATCCCATTGACACAACAAGAAAGGTATTTGTTTCCTGTCTGAAAGCATTTTCATGCATAAATTATTGTCATTACTAAATTATTTACATTTAGTATTTAAACAAAGATTTATATTAAAAAGAAAATCACCAGACTCTTTTCCTGTCACGTGTAGACATTTTCTTAAGCCATCAGATGTGTGTCGTGTTTGTACTGGTAAGAGGACACCAAGTTTGACATTTAAAATTACAATCTTGGTGATCTGAATCCTAAAGATGCATCAGACACAGAAGTGAAACTCATAGCTCTGTGGTGTATGAAGTGTGTGAGCCCTCATCTGCAGGAGTCAAGACAAATGAAAGGGTGGTTGGTAGGTAATGGTTGGGGTCAAGAGGACTTCCATGTAATGAATGGTTCTGCTGTTTTTTGGCGTGTCTTCATGTAGAAAATATGCAGGATGTCACATTCTTAAAAACCACACTGCACCTCCACAGTAACATGAACAAAGGGCATACATAGAATTAATTTTACTAGTGTGCAAGCAGTTATCTGTATTAGGCAACTGAGGAAAAACAATACAATAAAATATAGAAGTATGAAGTCTTTAGGGAGGAATATCCCTTGTTTTCTAGACCAAAAAATCTTTAAAAACCCTCCAATAACTTTTTTTGGTGAGTTTCGCATTTTGCAATTGCAAAATGGGCAGCTAAACAAAGTTTAGTGTCAGTTTTGTGAAACTGAAAGCATGTTGAAACATGGCTGATTTGCTCATCATTAGTCTTAAACACAAAACACTGCATGGGGACGTAATCCATGTCTTCACAACTCTAAAAGGCAATGATAAGGTTGATAGAGCAGAAGTTTTTTTAAAAAATGTAATCATATACGTATGGAACACCCATGGAAATTAAGGAAAAGTGCATTTAAGACTGAAGCCAGGCAACACTTCTTCACGCGGTATGTTGTCGGAATCTGAAACAAACTACTGAGTCATACAGTTGAAGAGAATTCAGTCTAATTGTGATTATTCCTAAACCAGAATGAACCATACATTTTTATATTGAATTAATCTGGAAATATGGACTGGCCAGGACCATCTAATATTATAATGTGTCACACAAGTGCCCATAGGAGACAGTTTACAGACTTGACTAAATGTGTTTATCTGTCTGACAACTGCGGTAGGTTGGCACCCTGCCCAGGATTGGTTCCTGCCTTGTGCCCTGTGTTGGCTAGGATTGGCTCCAGCAGACCCCCGTGACCCTATGTTCGGATTCAGCGGGTTGGAAAATGGATGGATGGATGGATCTATCTGACAAGGGGTTGGTGCTGTACTCTAAGTCTTTCTCTTCTGCAGACCATCAGAAGAACCCGTCTCCTAAAAAACATCACTTCCGCTTTTTGGTCCCTCATAACTGGCCTCCTAAAGATGTCACTTCTTCCAGTCCCTCCTCTTCCTCTCAGTCAGCTACAGTATATAATGGCCATTGTACCTCATTTCTGTTTTGGACTCATTTGGACTTCACTTTTGGACTCTGTTGGTTATTCTGTATCAAATTACCAGAAATCTTCCAGTGTACAGGGTAACTACCCCAAACCTTTTTGTGTGTTCCTCTATTTTATTTTACAAATGTTAAACTTTTAATTTTCTTGCTTGTGAGTAAACAGTACAGTACTATTGTTTCAAAAAACTGCATTTTCTGTGAACAGTTGTTAACATGAAGCTAAATTTTGTTGTATTTTTTTAAATCAGCATGTGACTGATCCATCAGTGTGTTGGACAAATTCTCCTACAGTCTAACAAAGCAATTGTATCAGCTGAGTTGTGGTTTCTAAGACGCATTATAAAAGTTAGCTGATTAAGTGACACTATAAATGAGAAGGTTCTGTTATGATCTGGCTAAAGACAAAGCTTACTGCTGACACTTACAGAGTGACAGATGAAGTTTTTCAGTCACATAATGAACAAAGAAGACATGGATATGGAAAATCAGAGGAACAAGAGTTTGAAGGAGATAAAGACTAACTTTTCTGAAGAAAAGGTATTATGTAGCCCATCAAAAGTAATGATCACACATTATATTATAAGAAAAGGCCATACATAACATACATATGGTAACAACTGATTAGTTATCATGTCTAAAATGACTATCAAAGAATCCCAAGTAATTCAATAAAGTTCATATAAAAAATTACATTTATTTCAAAATGGAAATTAACAACAATTTAGTCATATCATAGCATTGGCAAATTCTGATCTGAGGACACTAATACCCTAACTAGTTTAACACGAGTATACTGCCTTAAATTGATCACATTGTAGGGGAACAGGTAGAAATGGCATCGGACAAAGAAAAAACAAGGAATAGACCTGGCAGGCTATGTATTTCTAAACAGGTACCCATATTGTTAAATCGACAGATATTCCAAGTGGCAGCATGGGTAGGTGCCCACCAAGGAACATTGTAAGGGGCGTTCCTGGACAGAGGTAGATCTACAATGAAACTAATGAAGCTTAAGTTTCAGGGAGTTCCAGAAGCAACTTTAGTCTACATTGCTTAAAAGTTTTGTGTGTCTACTATATGAAAAGGGTTTTTTAAAAAATAATAGCATTAATAATATATCATAATCCATCCATCCATCCATTTTCCAACCCGCTGAATCCGAACACAGGGTCACGGGGGTCTGCTGGAGCCAATCCCAGCCAACACAGGGCACAAGGCAGGAAACAATCCTGGGCAGGGTGCCAACCCACCGCAGATATATCATAATTCAATGCAAAATAATAGTTACAACAAAAATTAAAAGATTATTAAAGTATCCATGTAAGATAACCATAAATGAAAAAACATTAAAATAAGGATGTGTCATTCTATATATATTTAATATAGAATAATTAAAAATAACACTAACATTAAAAGTAACACTATTAACATTTATGTCAGAAATTAACCTTTTTTATTAAAATTGTTTATCTTAGACTAGCCATAATCAAAATAATGAAAGCATCCTTCGTTGCAATATTTCAGTAACTTTTTTGTCTGCACAAAAAATCTTAAAATATACTAAAAATATGATAATATTACAATAAATAATGACAGATTTACCAATGTGCAATTAAAATACAGTAAAAATTAAAAGGTAATAAAAATAACTTCTTTGGCAAATGCAAACAGTAAATGACGTGTTATAATAAAAAAGGAGAGCCATTGAAAGGCAATCACAGTGCTAATGTGAATCATGCTAGCATTGTGATTGTCTTTTCAACGTTATAGCACTTGTGACAATGATCCAGACAAGAATTTTTTTTCAATAAAGTGTTCATAAGGGTATAAAGTTTTAAATACCCTTACTCAAACATAAATGTGAAATAGCATCACATTAGCCTAAGCCTGTGGGTTTTAGTAGCAGTGGTTACCCAGACCACATTGCTGGTTGCAAAGGGGCCTCCATAACAGTTCAAGCTTCAGGGCCCCTATATGTAGGCCTGCCACTGCTTCTGGAAGTGATTACTCCAAGGATGCCAAAGTCATAGTATGGTTATGAAGGACTGGTAAAATGCCAGGTGAATTAGAACTGAATGTTTCTACTTAGAGAGAAAGCACTGAGCAACTGATAGGTGTACAATTTATTTTTATCAATTATGATATGTGGAGGCAGAGAGTATTCCAGATCTCAGAAGTAATCCCAATGCAACAGAGTGTATACAGTATGCTGCTCCTTACCAGTATTCCCTTAACCTTGGAGTCAGGACAACAACAACAACATTTATTTATATAGCACATTTTCATACAAATGATGTAGCTCAAAGTGCTTTACAAGATGAAGAAAGAAATGTTTTAAAAAAATAAAAACATAAATATGAAAATAAGAATAGGCAATACTAAATAACAAAGACTAAAGTAAAGTCAGATGGCTGGAAGGGAACATAAAAAAAAACCTCCAAGAGTGCTGTAAAAAAAAAAAAATCTGCAGGGGTTCCAAGGCCATGAGACTGCCCAACTCCCACTGGGCATTGCACCTAACATGGAGGTGAGATAAAGGATGAGTTGTCAAGAAGGAAATGTGATCGGGGAGAGAACTGGAATGATTGTAAAATGAGTGGACGATGTTTTAGGATTTGGGCACTGCATTTATGAAATGGGCATAAGAATGAGCACCTCACCTAGTCGTTAGAGGCCAGACCCTGCTTAGACAAGCCAAACAGGACAGTCAAGGTTTGTTGTCTGTTTATTTATGTTCTCTCAGTAATCATCCCTCCTATTATGATTTGTATACTAAAGCCACTATTTTTACAAAAACTCAGGACTTTGGTGCTCTTTTTTTTGCAATAAAAAGTAACATCTTCATTACAATACATACAGACCAAAATGTTTTTCCTGTAAGAAATTAAAGTTGAAATTGCAGCACTTGCCTGTTACATGTAAACTGGATTCAACTTTTCAAGAGAGTAGCTGTGAAGTGAACAAGGCAGAATAGGCACAGCCCTGGGGCAAAGCGGCAGAGTCAAAGCTAAAAAAAAGGCCTTGCGTGAGCAAATGCAGCACATCATTAATCCTCACTCCTCTGGCAACGTTTGTATTTGCAGTAATGTTTACTTTACCCATAATTCTGTGTTTTGTTTTTTTTTTACTCTTACAAAAAGCTAATCTGCAGATGACAAGAAATTTACTGTATGTCTAATAAACACCTCTACAGAATATTAACAAAGTCAAATAAACAGAAAATACCCCCCACCTCATATACTGTAACACATTGCTAAATCAAGTGTGCAGTTCATGAAACAACAATACAGGACTCAATGAAAGTAAGGAATCCTTCTTTCCTATATTATTCCTGTTTCCTATATTAGGTCCTTATAACCAGTTTTATGTAGCTATTGTAGAATAATTTAAGTTTCCTATTTTCTTGCTGCCACTAATTTGTAAACCTGTTATTCAAGGGAAAAAATAATGTCATGGAGATACTTGCTTCTGTGTTAGTGTAATTGCATTCAGCCCAGTGGACGTCTGCATATTCATAACCACGCCAAGGACCTGCGGGCAAAAACCCAAAGCAGCTCTTGTGTTGAACAAGCACGGCACTGTGTGGAAAACATTTAGCTATTTAAACATTGCCAGACGGAGTATTTATATAATATCAGTCTGCCAAAAAGGCAGTTTTGAATGCTGAGTGAAAGTAGGCTAGCATAGAAAAACACAAAATATTCAAAAGTGCTGATCAGCCTGCCTTTAAATGTAGATTATCATTAAAGTATCTCTAACACCTTGCATTGTGAATGAATCAATTATATTCCAGTAAGGAATGCTTGCCATGGGAATGACTGAAACTGAAGACATGGGATGTTGTGTTGGTTCCATATTTTATGAAATAAGGAGTGACTCATCACCACAAACATAACAGTGCTTCTTAAGACGATAGCAGTGGGACTGGGCAGTTGTTAATAGTCGTAGACTCATTGGTTCCAGTAGATGCATGTTCCATTCCTGTCCATGTGGGTTTTCTGAGTGATCTGCTATTTCTTTTCACATCTAAAGGATGCACATGTAAGGTTTACTGGCAACTGTAACATGCTCTGATGCAAGTTTGTGTATCGTCTCTCAGACTGACATTCTGTCTGGGGTTGACATCTGCCTCCTACCCTGATGTGGGGAAGATGCAGTGGACAACTACCATATAAACTCATTGATAAGTTCTCCCGTGGATAAGTCGGGACTTGATTTTACAGTTTAATTTCTGGTATTTTGTATTGTCTGTCGTATAAGTTCACTGCGGAAAACACATGCTATTGGTACAAGGGATTATGATATAATAACGCCCACCTGAGAGAGTAACCACGGAGCACACTGCCTTTTATTTCTATGTGAGTGCAGCAATGCGCTGTATCAGCATGTGCTCCTAACCTCTCTCTCTGTCTCTCTATTCTGCCTATGTGACCACATGGTAATACCTGAACAATTCTGAAACAACATTTGCACTGATTTGTGTTTTTTGTATCTCACATCCTCATGCACCTTTACCGTGAGAGCAGGCCTTATCTACAATAGAGCGTTCGATCAGAAGAAAATATGAAGCTGGTTTTAAATTAAACGTCATTGAAGTAGTGAAAGAAATTGGTAACTGTGTTGCTGCAACAAAATTCAATGCATCTGAGAAACTGATATGAGATTGGAGGAGGCCAGAAGATGTTAAAAAAAAAAAAAAGAAATTAAGTGTCTGGGCCTGATTTTATGATCGATTTTTCGGGTTTCAAGACCTGACTTGTATGTGAGTTTATATGATACATGAGACTAAAAGATTTCCCTCTTTTTCCTATATTCTAACTCATGTTTCTGTGTTGGCCTTCTGTATGGAAAGAGGAATGAATGAACTAGTGGCACAGTAGTTAACATAACTCCAGAGTCTTGAGTTCAATCCCACACCTTATCACATTCTATGTGGATTTTGCAAGTTTTTCTCTCATATCCCAAAAGTAAGTGTGCATGAGTGTGTTTTATATTGCATGTTCATCCTATCCAGAGTTGATCCATACCTATTATCTAGAATTGAAGATAAGACCAAAACATTCTGCAGGTTCAGGTAAAAATTAAGCAGAATTCTCTTTCATGCTAAATAAAACAGCAGTAACTCAGCAATGGTGGCGTGCTTGTATTCAGTTATTTACTGTATATATACTGTAACATCCATCCATCCATTATCCAACCCACTATATCCTAACTACAGGGTCACGGGGGTCTGCTGGAGCCAATCCCAGCCAACACAGGGCGCAAGGCAGGAAACAAACCCCGGGCGTACACACACCCACACACCAAGCACACACTAGGGCCAATTTAGGATCGCCAATGCACCTAACCTGCATGTCTTTGGACTGTGGGAGGAAACTGGAGTACCCAGAGGAAACCCACAGGGAGAACATGCAAACTCCACGCAGGGTGGACCCAGGAAGTGAAACTGGGTATCCTAACTGCGAGGCAGCAGCACTACCCACTGCACCACCGTGCTGCCTTACTGTAACATTTAAAAAATGTACAATTACTTTTGAATATATTAATATAGTAAGTCATGTCGTGTTAACACGCATTGCCCCCAGTCAACCCTTGTTGAAGTATAAACTAGTAGTGCCTACAAATTCACAGGCTTCACTGACTCTTCAAGCATTTCTGTTTTCAGTTTTCAGTTAATTCAAAATGCTACTTCCAGAATCATTACAAGAACTATAAAGTATGAATGCATAACTCCAGGTCTTAAGTCGTTACACTAGCTCCTATTTATATTTACAGCTGATTTCAAAATCCTTACATATAAAGCCTTAAATAACCAAGGCCCTGTTGACCTAACTGTATGTATCATTATTTACATATGAGAGTGTGCATTATGTCCTCAAGATGCTGGCGTACTAGAGACTGCAAGGATTTACAATATCATAGTGGAAGGTTTTGGCTACATGGCCCCAAAGCTGTGAAATAGTCTGCCTGGTTTTAAATCCAGGTTGAAGATTCACTACCTTAGTCTAGCATACTCTAATTTGAGCTTCTGTTTAGCTTTGCATATTGTATATCTGTTTGTTAATCAGCTGTATAGAAATATAAGTAATACAATAATTACAAACTGTTACTAACCCTCCTCTGTTTCTCTTCTCCTCATCCTGCTGTGGCAGTTGGTGCCACTGTTCTAATTTCAAGCTGTTTTCTTATCCTTGGAAAAGACCTGAGAGGCTGGAAACAATGTTTGGAAATATTATGTCACAGGATTAGTTGGCTCAGCATAGACTGCACCATGGAGGGTGGGCAACCTGTTGGCTGAGGTCCTCAGGACTGTGACTACAGCTGTTTTGTCTTTGATGTTTTGTTGTAAACTGACTGTGCCTCCTCACCAACCCCAACAACCAAAGGTTTATTTTGCCAAGAGATTGCTGCTGACTGATGTTTTTGTTTTCCACTTCTTTGTTGTCAACTTGACAAATCTCAATGATAATGTTAATGAGCTGGTATTGTTGGATTCTATGTATTTAGACTAATTGTATGTATTATGTAATTAATAATTTAAATATTTTGTGATTTCATTTACCTCTGAATTTGTTACAGTACTCTGAGCCTCTGCTCAGTGAAGAATTCTGTACAAAAATAAAGTGGAAAAAGAAATTCTACTGAAGGGTTGTTTGAGTTTTGCTTTTGAGATTTCTGATGGTGTTTCCTGCAGCTACAGAGCTTAAAAAAGAAACTGCATGCCAACAGATGCTGTTGGGGTCCAGATATCAGTGTTAACAACTCATTATATCCAAAAGTAGGAAAGAACCCTCCGGCATAAACAGAACAGGGGCCAACAGTGAAATGATAAATAGGCTGCACATTATTTAACCAAAAATAACAGTAATGATTAATCCAATATAACAGTAGTGTGCCTCCAAGATATCTGTGAAAGCTGGAATAAATGGCAAGAAAGTGAAAAATTATCATACATAATGTTTTAATTTAAGAAGCACAACAACAGATAGACATAGAATACAGAACAAAGGAAATCATAATCAATAAAAATCAACAAACCCCACCTCACAGGCCACTGAGTACAGACTTTACCCCTCTTTCACCCACCTGAAATAAAAAAATGAATAATTTCCTTTCAAGTTCCATATCTTTATCTCCAGAAAACCTGACCTCCACAACAGTGAGCCTCTGCCCTATATGTGCTGACACAAATCAGAAGGTCTAGCATTGTAAATTTCACAGCAATCTCATTGAGGATGTATAAAGTCTCAGGGCCACTAAGCCACAGTGCCCTCTACTGGCTTCTGAAGCTATTTAATTGTTCAGCCTTGAATTCTTGTGAAAGGTACAGCCACTCAGGTACAGGGATGCACACAGAGGAGTGGCTACAATGGCCCAAGTCCCTCCTTCTTCCCCCTCATTGGCCCATGTGCCCTTTTCACTTGCTAGGACCTCACTGATCTCTTCCAAGCACAAGTGTGTTCCTTTTTTATTATAAGAAAAAAGAAAAAGTAGTGACAGACAATGACGTAGCTAGAGTTCTTGTCTTTGAATTTGCTGATCTCCAATAACAAAATAAAACATAATACATATCATACGAAAAATGAAAATGATTAAAAAGTTAGCTGCATTTTAATTATTAATTACGATTGAGGTATTTCAGTAATGTCCCTTCGTTCTTTTTTAATACTTCTTCCCTCGCCTTTTTCTTTTTTCACTCTCTTTTCTTTACTTAATCTTGAGCACCATGATGTTCCTACATTAATGGATTAAAGGCCAGAACTCCACATGACTTCATCATCAAGTTCTTCCATGTGAACTCTGAATATAATGAGGACTGACTGAGGTCATTTATGTTAGGTAGAATGCCTAGAGGGGGCTGGGTGGTCTCGTGGCCTCTGAACCCCTGCAGATTTTTTTTTTTTTTTTTGTATTTTTTCTGTCATCCCTGGCCATCGGACCTTACTTTTATTCTATGTTAATTAGTATTCCCTAATTTTATTTTCTTATTTATTTTGTCTTTTTTCTCTTTCTTCATCATGTAAAGCACTTTGAGCTACATCATTTGTATGAAAATGTGCTATAGAAGTAAATGTTGTTGTTGAGGTTGAGAGAATATTGAAATATTAATAATGAGATTGAAATGTTCGTCCCTTTAGGTGGGAATAAGTTGACTGAGAGAGTCTTCTAAGTTGGCAAACTGGTAAAGATTTACATTTATTTGTAACATTTTTAAAATATTAAAAATGGTGTCATTTTGAAATAGACAGCACACATCAGTTACACATAGCTCTATCAAACAAAATTGTCAAAAAAGTCTACAAAGTCTAGTATTAAAGTTTATTTAAAAAGTGTCACCCCCTAAAAAAAATGCCACCCCAGCAACGCCAATGGTGACAAGCAATATGCCATGTTAAAACTAGCTAGGTTACTGTTTACTATTAAACAAAATTAAACATAGTTTACAATAATTATTATTACTAATTAAACAAAAAGTAAATAATAAATAAGTAATTTTCTGATGACCTCATATGACTTCCTGCCCTACAACACGCCCTTCCTGTTTCCCCACTATAAAGTCATTCAGTTCACTCATTCAGCCCGGCCCAGAATTGACCAACATCAGTCATTTAAGACAACTCGACCTTCAATATGTGGGGTGGCTTCTCAAAACTTTCTCTTGTGTTTGTGCTTCATTTGCACACTACAACTAACAAAAATGTTTCTACATGTTAAATAAGACTGAAACCAATTTAAAACACTGCTAAAGAGACCCACTCATTGTCTAGGGTGATTTATAAGAATAACAACCATTTTTATTTCTATAGCGCATTTTCATGCAAAAGATGTAGCTCAAAGTGTTTAATAAAATGTTAAAGAAATAGTTACATGCAAAGAAAACATACACAAAATTCTGAATTTCCCCTTGGGATTTGTGAATTTCCCCTTGGGATTAATAAAGTATCTATCTATCTATCTATCTATCTATCTATCTATCTATCTATCTATCTATCTATCTATCTATCTATCTATCTATCTATCTATCTATCTATCTATCTATCTATCTATCTATCTATCTATCTATCTATCTATCTATCTATCTATCTATCTATCTATCTATCTATCAAAAAGAATAGTATGATCTGTGATGCTGAATGCTGTGCTCAGGTCTAGAGGAATAAGAACAGATGTTAGGTCTGTGTCTTCAATAACCCAGAGTTCAACCAGTTGAAGCTTCTGTACTACGATTTGTTATAAAACCTGACTGAAGCTTTTCAGGATTAGAATGTTTGTTTAAGTAAACATTTAAATGCTGATAAGCTGCTTTTCTAAAATATTACTTTAAAAGGTCAGGTTAGAAATAGGTCTCTAAAGTTGTCAGACACAGGGGAGTCTAGATTAAGGGGTTGAACTACTCCAGTCTTTAGAGAATCTGGAACGACCCTGTATCTAATGATGAGTTAACTATGTAAAAGACACCATCAATTAGCACATCAGAGACTTCTTTAAAAAAGCCAGTTTGGACTGTGTCAAGGACAAAAGTGAAGGGTTTTAGTTGAGAAATCATTCCACAGAGTTCAGGTTGTCGCATTTGGGCTTTTGAGCTATTCAAAAAGATAGGCGGGAGAGTACTGGGCAAAGAGATGTTTATTCTGGCACTTGAAGGAACAGTATTGGAGCTTTATTCAAGCATACTGGAAACCTAACAGCTCCTTGGTAGCCTTGCTGAAGTTGTGGTTCCTTTAGATTGAAAGAACTTGAAGGCATCTTCCAGTGGGACGTTCAGTCCTGAACAAGAATGCGTGATCACCTTTGTGGAATTCATGAAGTTTACACTTCCTATCATATGATTGTTCATGCGCCTCTTGCTCGAGCTGCAAATATTTTTTCACAATCAAGGACGATTTTGAAATCTCCCGCAAGGAAATGACAGAATCCACAAATTTGAATTTCTGATCATCATCCTGACCGACTAATCATTCCTACCATAGAATATCCAACAGTCCTTATGGCTGCCTGCCGATTCAAACAGGCTTAACCCAGTAGAAACTTGAGGCGACACCCTCATAGCATACATTTGAAATTGCAACACAGTGTCGCAGGATGGTGGGTTGTCATGAGCAAAACACCTAATCATTATTGTGCCACTGAAGAGTCCCAAATCACGTAAGTCCCGAACATTGATAAAATTACCCACTAGAGAGGGAAATGCCATCAAAAGCCCTGGTTAGTAACACAGAGGACCATGTAGAATCTTTATAGATAAAAGATTTACTAATACAAAAATACTCTATAATAACAAGAAGGTCTGTGGAGCACAAAAGGCAAAAGGAATTACCTGAAAAGCTGCTGGGAGTGGGCTCCCCTGTCAGGGAGAGGTTGCGTCTGATCCAGAAATGCTTTCAGGAGGCAGTCTTGTTACACTGGAAGTAGTCTTGAGTCCATGTTGAAAAGAAGTTGCTCCATCTTCCAGGGAGAGTCTGAATCAGGCAGTACAGCCGGGCGAAGCTCACCTAGGAGGAGTGTAGGAGAAAGAGTTGTATTTTTTGAATTGTGAATTGTTCAAAAAACAATCCTGTAAAAGGTACTTTGTAAAATAAATATACTTTATTTAAACCCAGAGCTGTTTTGGTGTGGTTGTGTCTGAGGTTTGGGGTTCACATTCACCCCCTACAGGCCACAATGGGAATTTTTTGTTCTTTTGTCTTGTTAAGGTGTGTTATGTTATTAAAACAAAGTATATGGGTAAAAAAGTAGGCAATAATTTATTACAAATCCTGTCCAGTAAATCCTTTCTAGTCAGTAAGCAGCAGGGCCTCAGTATTTTTCAGCATGCAATTGAATCTGGATCTACTGAAGAGTCTCACAGTGTCCCACGACATTTAATTAACTGTAATCACACCACACTCTAGGGATCACACCGACCAGGCCAAGAGAGTAAGGGCCTTCACTACTATTGTAGCAAGTTACCGGAGATAATAAATTAACCATTCTATAAAGGTTTTCTCCTTTTGTTACAAAATTCAAGCCCTTGTGCTCTTCCCGTACTCCTTGGTCAACCACTCCTTAACAGCAGTAACCCAAAGACAAATTAAGCAGATCACTGGTAGGGTGTCTCTTCCATTGTTACAGCAGAATTTTAGGTCATATAATATATAAAGTCGTACTTCCAGAGTGTTTACTTCCAAGGGTCCACAGACCTTTTCTGATGAAAGTGAAAAAATTGGACATTTTATTTTTGTCTTCATCATTAAACTGCAATGCATTCATAGGGGCATGCAAACAGTTCTAAAGGTCTCTTAGGTCTGTCTGAAACACAGATAGCAGGCAGTGTCTTTAGCTGGCAGATATCTAGAGCCAATAAAATAATTTCAAAAAGCCATTAAGTTAAATAGCATGTCACAACAATGCACAGTCCATGATTAATCATAGCTCACCTATTGGAATCTGGCGAGTCTTGGGGGAAACCTAGATGCTGTCTTTTTAGATGCTGTCGCGTAGCTTTTGTGCTGTGATGGTGTGATAATTTAGTGTTGGCTGACAAATCCATTTCCTTTGCAAGTGAAATTCTCCAAAATCACAGTGACACTTTCTGATGTTTTCTGCCGGGACTCTTACCTGTACTTTGTCTGCCTTATACCATTTCTCAGTTACTTGAGGAGATAAATTTTAATTTTTTAATCGAGCTGAGTAACATGATTACTTGTGATGCTAATGGTATACATAGAAATCATTGTGAGTAAATTCCCTTTTTTCACACACTGTCATCTGCTACTCACTCAGTTACAGCCAGACTTTTTGCTTATGTAATCTTTTTGTTGTTGTTTAAATATATTTTGTCATAAAATATTACTAATTCTGTTTTTGGTTTTGTTTTGTCATTGAATTTTTGAAATTTTAATTTTCTTTTCTATTGTATTTCTATACTGCGGTGGGTTGGCACCCTGCACAGGGTTTGGTTCCTGCCTTGTGCCCTGTGTTGGCTGGGATTGGCTCCAGCAAACCCCCGTGACCCTGTAGTTAGGATATAGCGGGTTGGAAAATGGATGGATGGATGGATGGATGTATTTCTATATAGCGTTGTGTATGATCTGCCCTGCCTCCTGTATGTGAACCCTAAGGAGGCAGGGCCACCTATTCATGCAGCTGGTGTTCAGCAGTACTTTACCCAAAGCGTTTGAGTGTTCATTAGTTTCGGCATAGTTAGTGATTATGGTTTGGATTTGATTCTCATTCTATTTTTGTATGTGTTTAGATTCCCTGGCTTTTGACCTCTGCATTCTGTGTAAAGTATTGTCTAATGTTTTCTGATTTGGAGTTGATTACTAATTTTCCTTTTTGTCTTGCCATTGTTATTTATGATCCTGTGGAATCATCCTCAATAAATCTTGCTTTGTTTTGTTTTGAAGCAGAGATTTTATGGTTTTCCTCTTCTGCATTTTTGAGACTTTATGGTATTAAAGGCTTAGCTTCTTTTAGGCCCTGTGCAGGCTGAAAAGCCCGCCTTTTGAGTTTGACGCTAGGCAGCCTGGGGGTGAGACCTATCTGGTGGGCCTGGACTAAAATTGAGAGTTGTTTGTAAGCGTGCTCCCATTTTTGGTGGATACCACAACACTAGTAAGGAGTAAACTATCCTCAACTACCTCATTCACTACCACTGTGGCTATAGTGGCATCCTTAAGCCCCTTTCTTCTCCATTGGGGGTACTATGATAACCCCAACCCCCCTTAATTAATCCAATTTTAACTGTTTCATTGTCATTTAATTATACACAGTTTATAGCTACCCTTTAGTGAACATTCTATTCAGTGAATGTAAAACAATTTGCAGTAAGAAATTTAAAACATCATGCACTTCAAATACAATGCTATGAAAAATATCAAATGTTAATATTAAATTTAAACTCCATGAAAATAAAGGGTGTGATCAACAAGGGGGCTTCAGAGCCCCAAACCCCAAACATGAATGCACAGGCAAGTCTTGTGTTTAAAACAAAGGTTTTTATTTTAAAGAAATATCTCCATACTGCAATTACAAGCACTCTTTTTCTTTCTTCTTTTCACTGCTGCTACTCCCAGGCGAGTGTTGCCTGTTTTCTGTTCAGGCTCTGACTCACCTGGACAAGGTAGTGTGGTTCTTTTTATTGAAGACCCTGGAATACTCGGATGCCAGGGTGAAGATGTCATTGGAAATACTTCCAGGTCATACAGTCCCATAAAGTAGGGAGAGCCTGCAGCACCCCCTGGTGGCATCCATGGACCCCAACAGAGCTACCCTACTGAACTGCAATTCCCAGCATTGCCTGCGGGTATCCAAATGGGTACCAAAGCCCAGGTGCTGCCATCTAGTGGGTTGGGGGGACATTTAGCCTCATACCTGAGCCTACCCCAATCTCTCCATTGGCCCCCTGGCTGGTTAAGGATCTGGAGGCCAATCCTGTCAGGGATGCCTGCCCATAAATGTTGTACATTACAAAGTTAAATAAACTAAAGGGGTATAGTGGCCACCAAAAAAACACAGTATTTGATTAGAGTTAGAATCACAGGCTGGCATGTTTTCTTATGTGGAGTCTGAGTGTTCTCTCTATGTTACGTCTTTTTTTTAGAGTCCCTTTACTCCATTAGTCTAATGACACTGTATTAGGTGCCTCTAAGCTGGCATCACACTAAAGACACATGTCATGCAGTGTAGTCAGGACAGGATACGCATATAATATTCTTAGTGTAGCAGAAAAGTGACATTGAATAAGACTGGAGCAGGGCATTGTGTGACACCAATATAAAAAGCAGGGTAATAAACAGCAATCAGTCAGTTATAAGAAATTTGTTTGTTTCACACTTTTTCTCGATGTAGGAATGAATTTTAAAGTGTGCCAGATGTACTTCAAATAAAATTAAACTGGATGGCAGTGCAGCTTTAAATAAATCCAGGAAACTAGAAGTTGTAAAGGGCAGACATGCAAATAAAAAGTGGCAAAACAGGCCTCACAGACTACAGCAATCCACCGTGCAAATGCAACAAATGAGTAAAAGGCAGCGGATGATGACTGGGTACAGATAATGAAGGTGGTGTTAAGAAAGAAACGCCTTAACCGAAGAGGAAACTATGCATTGAAATGTGGTGTCACTCTTTAACTCCTCCCTGGCTGTGGAGTCATCAAAAATGGTCAATAAAAAGGAAAAAACATAGCAAGTTGGTATCATTGGAATGTCATTTACAGGGCAACAATGTGTACAGAATTTACAGTAAATAGGAAAGGAAATGAAAACAAAATGTGGCACAAGGCAAAGAGTGCATGGACAGTTAAGCCCCCTATTAAAAGCATTTGGAATTGCAGCATTTTTACAACAGAATTGTGTGACAATATTTTGAAATAATGACTGAAATGAATAATTGTGATACTTCACAAAGATATTGCCTGCTTGCACTGTACCTTTGTGTTGTAGTGGCATCTAGTCAGGGGGAGATTCAGCATGAGAGCAGCATGTAATCAGGAACTGAACTAACAGTATACAGTATCTACTCTCTCTATATAAAATCCTAAACCTAAAAGTGAAACGATTTTGTGCAACGATTTTATGTGACTTTTTTTCACACTTTAAATTGGGCTTATGTTAAAACCTACATATATATGTTTGGTATCATTCTTTTCAGAATTGATTGAACTTTAATGTGACGTTGTTAGATTTTCAGATTCTTATTCCGCTTTTAAATTATAAACTAAAATATCAAAAAAGTTGTGGCTTTTATTTTTGATCTAGTAAATTTTCTTTCACAGGAACAAGCTATTAAAAAAAAGTATCTATTCATAACACCAATGTTTGTATTTTATCTATAAGAATGTCAGTTAAAACAAATGGATTGTTTATTTAGTCTCTTATAAATACTCATCGAGCATAGTGGACCTCAGTTTAACAGAAATACTCCAATAGGTAAGAGAGTATTCTGATTTCATGATTTTTACTATTTACAGAATTTCATGATTTTGACTCTAGTAAATAATTTTTCTTTTGTACATTTACAGATTTTACTAATATTCTGGTCGCAACTGGGGGTTGGGCGCTGAAGGCGCCAGGGGGCTTGGCCCCCCTAGTCTTCTTCTATAATACGTTACGGTGGCTGCTTGTTTGTCTGTCCAGGATTTTAAATCACCTGTAGCTTGCAAACCATTTGACGTATTGACCTGAAATTTGGTGCACATATACTACGTGACCTCTACTGTCCGCTTTCGGGGTGATGATTTTTATCACTCTTTTTATTTTCATTTCATTTTATTGTAGAATCAACTCTCGGCAGAGTGCAGCAGAACGGCTGTGCGGCGCATGCGTACGGGCGCCATTCTCATTACCCCCCACCTTCGCCATCACTTCCCCTACCTCTTCAATATCTTAAAGCATTCTTGAGGCAGATAGAAGACTTAAGTGCCAGTTTAAGTGAAAAATTAAGGAAAATTTACAAAGTAATTGCAACACAAACACTGACTTAATCAGTTTTAACGCAGGCCGCTAGGGTGGAGACAAGAAGACCTTCTCAGGAAGCAGCAAGTGCATCAACCTCTGAGCAAACGAATGCTAAACGTACAGAGAAAGAGGATGAAAACTATAAGTCAAGTGTATTCACTGCACATTATCGTGCAGTCTGCCGTTACTGGCACATATATAATATGCTACCATGGCTCTCCGCTTGTCTGTCCAGGATTTTAAATCAACTGTAGCTCGCAAACCATTTGACGTATTGACCTGAAATTTGTTACACATATACTACATGATCTCTACTGTCCGCTGGGTGATTAATGACCTCCAAGGTTATTCTTCTTTTAATTTTTGTTTTACTTTATTGTAGAATCAACTCTTGTCAGTGGCCAGCAGGGTGACCATGTGGCGCATGCGTACGAGCGCCGTTCTCATTCCCTCCCACCTTCACCGTCACCTCCTCTACCTCTTCATATCTTAAATCATTCTTGAAGCAGATTGAAGACTTAAGTGCCAGCTTAAGTGAAAAATTAAGGAAAACAACACAAACAATGACTTAATCAGTTTTAACGTGAAAAGATGCCGACGAAAGAAGGGAAGAAGCAGGCCACTAGAGTGGAGAAAAGAAGAGCTGCTCAGGAAGCAGCAAACACATCAACCTCTGAGCAAACGAATACTAAACGTACAGAGAAAGAGTCTGAAAACTAGGAATGCTCAAGTCAATTATATTCACTGCACGTTACTGTGCAGTGTGCTGTTACTGGTATACATATATTTAGTTTTTATGAGGTTATTTGGTACGGACATCTTAACATTGGTGATGTAGCACAGAAGTAGTGTTCCTGTCTTACAGCACCAGGGGCTCATATTTGACTGCTAGCCTAGTCTTGGTCAAAAAGTCCCTGCTCTCTCATTGCATATGTGGATTGATTGGTATGAGCAACGGTGCCTAACTGGACTACCTAAGAAAGACATCAATCAGTTGCAGTTAGTTCAGACTGCAGCAGCAAGAAAGTTAGTCAGAAAAAGAAAACATGAGCACAACTCACCAGTTTTAGCATCGTTACATTGGTTAACTTTGTCTTTTATAACTGACTTTAAGAAACAATTAATCCACCATCTATCCAATAAAAGGAAAAGCGTCTGTGTTTGTCTGTGTGTCCATCTAGTTGCTATGTCTCTGTCATTCTACTAGATGGTGTACCACAAACATTGACACTGCTTTTATAAATCCCATAGAAAGTGGCATATAAGAGAGAGACATATGCATTACACAGTACACTGTGAACGTTAATCCTGAGGTCTGTGTTGATTATTTACATTTCAACCTGTCTTAGATGGGTAGCACAGTTTTTGGTCCATAATGCTTTAAATAATCTTGCTCCTTCCTATACTTTGGAGTGTTTCATAGCCTTAGATCTTCTAATTGTAATGTGCTAATGATTTCAAAAAGTGGTGAGGAGGCCTTTTGCTGTTATTCACCAGAAATATGGAATACATTACCAACAGAGACACATGCTAGCCTGATACTGTGGCACCTTTTTAAAAAAACACTCCTAAAAGTCAATTTTTTGATTTGACTTTTTCATAGGTGCATTTTAGCTCTACTCCTAATAGACTATGTACACAGAATTATGATATACTTCATAGATTTGGAATCATTGTTAATCTCTACTTTTCTCTGCTTTCTTTTTCATTTTTACTGCAGTGCTATGTGATGTTAGAATGAAAGTGGATACTTCAGCTGTCGACGAGGACTCTAGGAGGAAATTTAAAAAACAATAAGGAACAACTTAAGTACATTCATATTAGGTAGAATGCCCAGTGGAGACCTTGGAGCTCTTTTGGCCTTGAAACCTTGCAGATTTTGTTTTCTTCTCTAGCATTGGACATTTTGTTTTTCTTATCTGTCCATCCTGGCGATCTGGCCATAGCATTGGACTCATCGTTTGAGACTTGAAATGTGAATCTGTATGCAGGGACTCTAATTTTGTACTAAATATGTATCTACATTATGTAGCATGTATGGATATATTTTTATATATTACTTTTGGTATGTTATTTGTTTATTCTTATTCTTATACTATATATTTTAAATTTGTTTTACTTTTTCTGCTACTATTTCTTTGACATCTTGTAAAGCACTATGTGCTACATACTGTGTATGAAAATGTGCTATAGAAATAAGTGTAGTTGTTGTTATTTATCAGGGTAGGCAACTCTGACCCTGGAGAGCCGCAGTGCCTGAAGGTTTTTATTCCAACCCAGTTGCTCAATTAGAAGCCAATCCTTATCAATAAAAGATCTTATGTCATTTCATGGCTTGTTATTATTTTAACTCTGCCACGTCAGTTCATTCTTAAGTTATAGATTGTTTTTCCTTTCTTATGATACATGTATCATTCAAGTGATTCGGAGCCTAAAACATTTTTAGTTCTTTACTTTCTCTTCAATATTCTTAATTAAACCAAATTAAGATTAAGATTAAAATTAAGATTAGACAGGAGTCCCCGTGGACTATGATGTTTGCTGATGACATTGTGATCTGTAGTGAGTATAGGGAGCAGGTTGAGGAGACCCTGGAGAGGTGGAGATATGCTCTAGAGAGGAGAGGAATGAAGGTCAGTAGGAACAAGACAGAATACCTGTGTGTAAATGAAAGGGAGGTCAGTGGAATGGTGAGGATGCAGGGAGTAGAGTTGGTGAAGGTGGATGAGTTTAAATACTTGGGATCAACAGTACAGAATAATGGGGATTGTGGAAGAGAGGTGAAAAAGAGGCAAGATGGAATGGGTGGAGACGAGTGTCAGGAGTAATTTGTGACAGATGGGTGTCAGCAAGAGTGAAAGGGAAGGTCTACAGGACGGTAGTGAGACCAGTTATGTTATATGGATTGGAGACGGTGGCACTGACCAGAAAGCAGGAGACAGAGCTGGAGGTAGCAGAGTTAAAGAGGCTAAGATTTGCACTGGGGGTGACGAGGATGGATAGGATTAGAAATGAGTACATTAGTGGGTCAGCTCAAGTTGGACAGTTGGGAGACAAAGTCAGAAAGGAGAGATTGCGTTGGTTTGGACATGTGCAGAGGAGAGATGCTGGGTATATTGGGAAAAGGATGGTAAAGATAGAGCTGCCAGGCAAGAGGAAGGCCTAAGAGAAGGTTTATGGATGTGGTGAGAGAGGACATGTAGGTGATGGGTGTAACAGAGCAAGATGTAGAGGACATAAAGATATGGAAGAAGATGATCCGCTGTGGCAACCCCAAACAGGAGCAGCCGAAAGAAGACTTAATTAAACCAAAGAGTGAATGATGAATACACATGGGTGGAGACAATCTACAGTAGATGTTGAACTGCTGGTTCCTTTGTCATTGGCATCTTATTGCTAATAAGGAGCAGTTAAAACAATGAATACAGCTGTTTAAGACTAAAATGAGCAATTAAGAGTTTCAAAATCTTAATAATCTTGCCTGAAGAAGGGGCCTGAGTTGCCTCGAAAGCTTGCATATTGTAATCTTTTTAGTTAGCCAATAAAAGGTGTCATTTTGCTTGGCTTTTCTCTAAAATCTTAATAAGCGAGACAACTAAAATGAAGCAGAACAAGGTCACTTGAGCAATAAGTGCTTCATCAGCTATGAATGATTTGTCATCAAGCAGTTGGGTTGGAGCAACAACATGAAGCCATAGCGGCCCTCCAGGATCGATGCTGGTCAGCCCCGATTTAAAGGGTCTGAGTCTTAAATTGCAAATAAATTAAATGAAGTTAATTAGTGGCAAAAACTAGTCATTAACTAAGAAAATGGTAAGAATGAATACCTGTAGTTACAGTGGCGAGTTGGCCACCCTGTTATATATAATATAAACATATTAAATAATGGCTGTATACATTCTGGTAGATTTCAGAAGGAGGTCCTGTTCTTTTATAAAACAGTCGGAATGGCAAACCAAACTTTTTCTTTACTTATTTTCCTATTGCTTGTACTTCTGGGTAACTGACACAAGAGGGCGCTATTGTACAACTGGTAAACCTGGAGAGCCCGGCCCTGCTGTTAACACTTCTCATTGTCACTAATTAAAGATATTGGGGGCACTGGATAACTGCCAGCAGTTTTTAATAAAGTAAGCCAAATTTACCAATAAGAGAGCTACATTAGTTTATTAGTTTCCAAGAAGCTGCAGGTTCATGAAGAGGACTACATGTTATAGAAAAGGTGAGAATTTAACTTGCTCAATTAATTATGAGTTTTGCCTCTGCAAAAGCATGAAATTCATTAAATAATTTGTTAAGGCTCCTACTTTATTTATGTTACCTTTCTCTGTTGTAGGAGGTGAGTCTCCAGCCTTTAGACCTCTATCAAGGTAACTGAGGCACACTTGTTTTAAGAAACAGACTAGTACAATTTACTGATATTCACATGGATTATACAAATATGATAAATGCATAAACCATATATATTGACATATAAGACAGGATGCAAAACAGACAAGCATAAACTCAGAAAAGGCTGGCTGTTTACTAGTTCTAATTTATTGTGGCGCAGATAAATAGTTTTATAATAACAAGTCTTTAAGGATGGTGTCCAATATTGCATTGAGTTGTTGCTGTTGTTGCTCCAGTTCTAATGGAGGATTTCTCTTGTGTTTGATTACATTCTTTCTCGTTGTGAAATGGTCCTTTGTTTGTGGAGTTTCGTGCTTTTTTTGCAGTGTTATCTGCAACTTCATATGAAAAAAGCATGACTCTTTATGGCACAAGAGTTTAGATACTGAAATTCCCTTCTTGAAGTAACGGCCACTTCTCAGTCTTCAGACTGGGCTTAGTGACTGGCACAGACCTTACCTTGGCAGAGTGAAAAAGAGATTTAAGCTCCCCAAAGAGACAGGGGCACATCAGCTTTTAGATCTTAGAGAGGAGTGGATTTCAGAGGGTACAAAAGGTTATTTCAGAGAGAGTGCCCGAGGCTTTTCCCCCTCAAGAGAGATGAATGCAATTAGTTTCTGAAGCAAGGTATAACCTCACATGATTGGATTAACGTCACTTCCAGTTACAAAATCAGCGCTTGCTCATTGGTGCATTATTTTGCACACCAGTAATGGCGCACTGCA
Organism: Erpetoichthys calabaricus; assembly: GCF_900747795.2. Taxonomy (NCBI): domain Eukaryota; kingdom Metazoa; phylum Chordata; class Cladistia; order Polypteriformes; family Polypteridae; genus Erpetoichthys; species Erpetoichthys calabaricus. The sequence goes on from NC_041394.2 coordinate 63,886,991, forward strand.
CGATAACCTGCAGTGAATACACTTGATTTGAGCATTCCTAGTTTTCATCCTCTTTCTCTGTATGTTTACCATTCGTTTTCTCAGAGGTTGATGTATTTGCTTCTTCCTGAGCAGCTCTTCTTTTCACCACCTTAGTGGCCCACTTCTTCTCTTTTTTCGTCGGCATCTTTTCGCATTAACACTGATTAAGTGAGTGTTTGTGTTGCAATTACTTAGTATGTTTTCTTTAATTTTTCACTTAAGCTGGCACTGAAGTCTTCAATCTGGCTCAAGAATGATTTAAGATGTGAAGAGGTAGGGGAAGTGACGGCAAAGGTGGTAGGGAATGAGAATGGTGCCCATACACATGCGCCGCTCAGCCGCCCTGTTGGCCGCTACCGACAGCTGACAGCTGATCAGTGCAGGATTTACGTATAAGCTACACAAGCTATAGCTTAGGGCCCCCGCCTTCTTGGGGGCCCCCAAAACAAATTGTCCGAGTGAGCAATTGTCATATATACTTAAATATACTACAGCATTATTTGTCCCAATCAGGCCCGGCCTTAGGCATAGGCGAAGTAGGCGACCGCCTAGGGCCCCGGCGTCCGGGGGGCCCCGGATCGACTCTTTGGTGTAATTTTCACGCATTTCACAGAGCTTCCAGGGGGCCCCTGGACCCCCCTTTCGCCTAGGGCCCCATAATACCTAAGACCGGGCCTGCAGCTGATGATAAAAAAAAAAAAAAAAGGAATAACCTTGAAGGTCAATCATCACCCTGAAAGTGGATAGAAGATGTCATGTAGTATATGTGTACCAAATTTCAGGACAATAGGTCAAACGGTTTGTGAGCTACAGGTGATTTAAAATCCTGGACAAACAAACGAACAGCCACGGTAGAGTATTATATATAAAAATCATAGTTGTCACTTGTTGAATTATAGCTCTTTGAACAGACTTGGGTGTCCAGTTGGTACCTTTTTGTCTGAAAGGAGTCTTGGCAAAGATGTCAGTTTAACTCTAATTTCCATCTTTCTTATCAGAGGGAGTATGGGGCTGAGATTGATACGGACTACAGTTCAGCCATTCAGGAATGTAAGTGAGGGATTGGTGAAGCTGGATGTCTGCATCCCTGTTGTCTTAACACACCTTATTTGGTAAAAAGCCCAGCATAATGGCCAATGCCCATTTTGGCTTACACTGTGCATCTTTATGATATAAAAAAATTATTTTTATTTAATTATTAAAAAAATGTCCTCAAGTGTCAGCATGGTAAAAATGAAAGATAAGTACACAATGTGCAGCATATTCTACACAGCGGCCTCCATGGCCGGGCATTGTCTGTGTAGATTTTCTCTCTAAGACATACATATTAGGTAAAATGTCACCTGTAAATTGGTTCAAAATAAATGTGTCGGTGAGTGTACCATGTGAGAGACTTTCTAATTCTATCAGGAGAGCTTTTGAGACCCCAGATTGAACAAATTAAGTACGGGTAATGAAAGTGCAACATTCAAGACATTACTCTGTAAACATTTCACCAATCTATTGTTTTTTTTTTTTTTCAAGAATTACTGGTCTGTGTAGTAAAATCAAATAACTTCTGGATTTTGGGTATTTATACTGAGAGCAGTAAGTGTTTCCAGATTCATTCATTTTAATAATTAACTTGTATAGAGCATATTGTAGTTTGTGTTATAGTTATGCTAATATTACTAATAAAAACTTGTTAACATTTCTGTGCTTTGCATACCAATTGATCTGCGTCTTTTAGTTTCTTTGCTGCAGTCTTCTTTGACTTGCTAATTACTTCACCACTCACAGCTTTGCTCTATACTTAAGAGTTTCCCAATGTTGTCACAAAGTGTCAGCACTCATGTGCAGCCCCCCACCCCCCTAATGTGAAGGCTGACTTGTGTAAAGACTGTGATTCTAAATACACAAGTCCACAGAACAAGGACGGTGATCCAGGCTATGGACACTCTTATTTTAACAAGTATACGGTTTCTCTTCTCTCTTGTTGTCAGCTTGTGTTTTCAGTACATTGCTATAATTAACACTAGCTGTCTTTCTCATTCCCTTGCAGGAGAGGGTGTAATGCAACAAATCTTCATCTACTTTGATAACCATCCATTCAGATACTCCTTTCTTCTTTGGCCTGTGGAACTGTCAGTCAGCAATGACAAAGCAGATTTTATTGCAGCATTTGCCACCCAAAGTTTATTCCAAGTTGTGGCCCTGACGGAGACATGGATCCATCTAGCCCTTTTCTCCGGATTCCACTTCTCTCATACCTATCATTCCACTGGAATTGGGTGGAGGTACATGTACGAGGTGAGACACAAAAATAACCGGACTGGGCTCAGGGCTTTCCTGGAAAAGTGCCTGGAGGTCGGCCGGACGTGAATCATAGAACTAAATTCCTTCCTACACGCCCACTCAAACCGCCGACCAGCTAGGTGTATCCTGTAAATAGCCCAGTCAGTATTTGCACAATAATCGCTACACGAGTTGCCGCGATAATGTCGGGTAAAAAAAACAAATAGCAAATCAACATCAAATTTCTCACGAATTTTCTCTTTTTCCATAAAGCAGTTTTTGACTAAAACATTCCTATCCTCGATCATATTGCCTATTCACCCAATTTAGCTCCCTGTGATTTTTACTTGTTCCTGAAAATCAAAAGTGACCTGAAGGAAACACATTTTTCTTCAGTGGATGAAGTGAAGACAAAAACGCCTGTTGAAGAGCCTCATGCAAGAAGTCTTCCAGCACTGTTTCAACCTACTGAATATACATATGAAGCAGTATAAAGATCAGGAGGGGGAGTATATAGAAGATGACAATGTTTAGAATGCTGTAATTCATCATAAATATTTCTTTTTTACATATCCGGTTATTTTTGTGTCTCACCTCGTTTACGAGTTGGAAATTCCTACTGCTTGGTACTGTATGCATCTACACTACTTTTGAGTACCATGCAATCAGTGCCTCCTACCCAATTCCCTTTGACATTGTTGTTCTTGATCGTCCTCCTTGTCTGCTAAAGAACTTCCTCAACAAGTTGATAATAGCAATCCACCTCTAATCCTTGGGGACCTGAACATATACTTGGACAGTCCTTCTTCTACAGACTACCTTTCTCTTCTTTCCTCTTTTAACCTGACACATCTCCACACCCCACCATCTCACAAAGCCGGTTAACTTCTGGATCTCGTTCTCCCACTGAACTGCACACCTACAAACACTACTGTCACTCTCCTAAATACATATGACCACTTTTTCTTTCAGGTCTCCCTGCAGCATCCCTCTCTTTCCTCTCCAGGATTGGCAACAAATCTGATACTCATAGCTTGTTCTCTGCCTTCACCTCTTCCTCAGCCCTTCACCATCTCCACCCTCAACCTCTTTGACTGTTGATGACTTTGCAGCCTTTTTTTCAAGAATTGGTGGCTGTCATCACCCCCTCTGGCCTATCTGGTATACTTAAGAGTTTCCCAATGTTGTCACAAAGTGTCAGCACTGATGTGCAGCCCCCCACCCTCCTCATGTGAAGGCTAACTTGTATAAAGACTGTGATTCTAAATACAAAAGTCCACAGAGCAAGGACGGTGATCCAGGCTGTGGTTACTTGTATTTAATCAAGTACACTGTTTCTTTTCCCTCTTGTTGTCAGCTTGTGTGTTCCCTGCAGCATCCCTCTCTTTCCTCTCCAGGATTAGCAACAAATCAGATACTCATAGCTTGCTCTCTGACTTCATCTCTTCCACAAACCTCCACCCTCAACCTCTTTGACTGTTGATGACTTTGCAGCCTTTTTTCAAGAATGGGTGCTTGTCGTCACCCCCTCTGGCCTGTCTGATCCCCCTGCACACACCACACCATTCCCCTCATTCATCTCTCCACCACTGACATTTCCAGCCTCCTTTCTAGTTGACCTATCCACTAGACACCAACCCCTCACATTTCCTCCAGGATATCTCTCCCTTACTCCAGTAAGTAATTACAGACCAGTCTTTCTTTTCTCATTTCTATCTAAAACATTAGGATGGGTGGTCTCTAACAAGGTCTCTTCCTTTCTTTTACAGAACCTAAGCAATCTTAAACAGGCTTCAAGGAGGGCCAATCCACTGAGAGGACAACCTACTATTGTCAACACTTTAAAGAAGCCAACCACCCGATCCTACATGCCAACCTCTCTGACATCACTGGGACTTCCCTAAGGTTGTTTGAACCTTACCTCTTTGGGAGATCCTATTGTGTATCCTGGCTTTGAGAGAAGTCAAGGGTGCACTAGGCAAGCATGGTAGGGGGGCAGTACCCCAAGGATTGGTTCTGGGCCCTCTCCACTTTTCCCTATACATCTCCTCACTGGGCCCTATCATCCAGTCCAATGGTTTCTCTTATCAATGCTATGCTGATGATGCACAGCTGTACCTGTAGTTCTCCAAGGCAAAGCCTGAAGTAAGTATGGAAGCCTACAGGCACAAGTTTTGATCCACAAGATGGGAAAAAGGTACAGTCTCCCAGAGAGCTTTTGGCACAGTTGAATAACTTTTGTATAAAAAGGTTACAACCAGAGAGGCACACTCTAAACCAGGGAACTGACTTTAGAACAACTTTTGCAGATGTTTCACTGCAGACCCAGGACTTGTGTGGAAGAGTGTCAGCAGAAGTCTGCCTAAGAAAAAGTCTCCTTCAGTTAGGTAGGAAAAGATAATTTGGGTGAGAATTGTAGGCAGGCAGTACAAAGTACTCTTAGATACTGGGAGCACACAGTCTTTAGAGAAGAAGGATTGCCTTTGTTCTTGGGTGGTTGTGTTTGTACCGAGCATAAAGCTGATGTAGGTCACCTATCCTCAGGTCAGGGTAAGCCTAGAGGTAAAAGGACAGAGGAGTGAATTACCTATGGGGGGTCAGTGTTGTGCAAGTTCATACCTCACAAGAACTAGCTCAAAGTTAACTTCACACAGATTAAATGAATAAATTCACATTCATAATTCACCCTTTCAATTTTGAACTATTCAGTTCATTTTGTATTTTTTAAGGAGTGAGAATAAATGATCCATGAGTTTACTTTTTTTCAGTTTTTCATGCATTATATTAGGCTATTATAGTGTTCTTGAATAAAATACAATAATTATGAAGACTTTATTATTTAAATACACTTTTTTGAGTTATACCCAGCAACAAACATGTATAACCATATATGCTAATATCCTCCCGGTCAAAAAAGAAATTAAATAGATGCAAGTATACATATAAATTACCGCTCTACTTCCAACCGTGTGACACAAATGCTGACTGTGGAACCAGCGTTTAGGTGAACTAACCTATTACGCTGCTGGTCAAAATTTGCATCACATATTGCATGTCCAACAGAGAAAATATAAAGTGGCCTCACAAAGTGCAACGTTTTCCTAAAAACGAAAGCAGAACTTCACCGAGTGCTCGTGTCAACGGGGGTGCAGCTTAAGCACAAGCAGGCAGACACAGACAGTGCCTATTTGATTTTATGTTATTTTTTCTGAATACAAATAAATGGCAAAAATTTTGTACATAATAAATATTTGAAAAAATCCACTATTTGTACTTATTCAAATTTTGCTCCACCCATACATTACAGGATAAGGCAAAACGTTTAATATGGACCTACACCAGATCCAGAATGTCACATAAAATTGAACTAGCTCACGTTCAAGTTCTTCACTTGCAAATACGTTATGTTAAGTTCACCGTTCTTAGAAAAACAAGCTTGTTCAATGAACAAGCTGTTTCGAACTAGTTGATGCACAACACTGTGGGGGTAATTAACAGGATGCCATATCCAGTTTTGTTGGGGCTGGACATGCCAGGCATGGAAGAGCTGATGCAAGTAATACCAGCAACCTGAGGTGAGGAAGCAGTGAAAAGGGCAAATGGCCCAATGGGTTGTGGTGCATCTCTATGCCAGGAATGAGAAGGCAGTGGTGCATACCATAAGTCCCGTGGATAGAACAGGGTGGAGAACCTGTGGGACTCACCCAAGGACAAGGGTGAATCGATACCACTATCTGGCCTTTTAGGTAGTGCCAATGACTTGCCATGTGGCATGACTGCCACTCAATAATGATGACTCAAGGCTTCACTTGTGCTTTGACAAGGCTGTTTGGGAATTTCAGGGTAAACAAGGAGATCATTTTATGACTAGCAATCACTTATTATACCACTGGGATGAGTTTGGGGAGATATTAATGCAGCTGAGCTGCTAACACCAGAGGGCTACTGCAGCCAACTGTTGGGTTGGGTCATTCAGGGCAAATTCAGACAATGGCTAGGAGTTCCAAAATACCTTTATTTCCTGGAGTGGTTAAGAATTATGGCAGAGTTCATCAAAGGGAGTGCAGAGTGCCAAAAGGATGGGCCAGTGAAGAAAGGGGATAAGATGTCAGCAGGCTCCTTTACAATAGTGGAGAACCATTTGCTATTGTGGGCAGTTAGATGAAGGTGATAAACTTGAATAAAAACAAGCAAAATTTGCCTTTTCAATAATTTATTCCACAAAAATATCAACAAATGTAACAATAACTAATATGATTTATTTATATAGCAGCTTATCATAAACTCAGTAATCAAAATTATATAATGTAAGCATAAAAATGTTGAAATAATAAGGAAAAGGTTTACAAGATAGAATATATAGCATAATACTTTTTATTGTTGTAAAAGATGAACTGTAAAGATTGTCATTTTTGGAAAAATAATATTGAGCAAAGGATGTGTTTGGAGGTTGGAATTAAATAAGAATAAATTGGTACATTTATGGAGATGCTGCTGAAGGATGTTCCAGAATGTAGCAACGGCTACACTGAATAATATTGCTCCCACCATAGATGGACCAGTACTGGAGTGTTAGGTTGACTGGAGGTGGAATGAAGAGATACAGTATTCCAAAAATTAAAGATTTCATCCCACAATAGCAAGCAAATATTTGTAATAAAAATACTTCCTGCGCCAAGTCTTTGTTTCTTTCTTGTCTTCTTTTTGTACCTTTACACACTTCCCTATCACCACCTAGTGGCGTAAGTGCAGAACACAACATATTCTCCCCTTATGTACAGCACTGATGTTGTCATGAACAGTGAAATACACAAACATACATAGTTATGTTCCATAATCCTTTAAGCCAATGAGGGCTTTATCTCACATAAACTGGATGAATGTGAGAAACCTCAGGAGTAAGTGTAAATGTAGACTAAAGTGGTGTAGCATCCCTTGTCACAGAGGCATTTGACTTGGATAATTTGGAAGAATGAAATTTTTTTTCATTTGCCATCAGGTAAATACTTAGACTAATTTCTTTTAGAATTTTAAATCCCGGATGTGCTTTTGGGGCATGCATTGAATTCCGAATACACACATTGTTTCCTTTTTGAATGTGAGGGATCCGCATGCCAGGTCTAGCATTCTTTCATTTTCTCTTGGAGGGAGGAAAGTCTCATACCAAGAGCATTATCATCAGCCTTGCATGAAACATTGATGCTTGTTTACGTTTTTCTGCCATGAAGCAATTCGAAAAGAGAAACTATTGTAATAGCATGTGGTATTGCAGGATATATTGTATACTGCTCAAAAAAATTAAAGGAACACTTTTTAATCAGAGTATAGCATCAAGTCAATGAAACGTCTGGGATATTGATCTGGGGCCTCATGTATAACACCGTGCGTAGAACTCACACTATAACATGGCGTGAGCACAAAAGCGGAAATGTTCGTACAACAAAAAAATCCAGATGCATAAATCAGTGCGAACGCCAACTTCCATGTTCTTCTGCTCCATAAATCCCGGTCAGCATGAAAAGTAATGCACGTGCAAATCAATATAAATAGACCTTAAGCTCAGCCTTCTGTGAAAAGACAATAGCAAAAGCAATCGGGAAAATAGAAGAATTTCAGCGAATACCAAGTGGAGGCAAGGAAAAACGTACTATTTGTTTGTTTAAACAGTAGTATAAACAACAAAAGGAAGTTGATCGAGTGACATAGCGTGTCGGAGAAACTTGAAAGCTCAAGTTCACAAAGTCGCACAGTGTCTGAAATAAAAAAGAAATTGTCAGATATCAAAGTCGCCATGAAAAGGTGAGTCGTAGCCCACCGTCTGAGTGTCATATGAAAGCTTATTAGGGTACAGAGAAAAAAAAGGCACACAGTGGGAAAAAAGCACGAAATGTGAACTTTAATCTCGAAATTTCCACTTTAATCACGTAGTTTATTTTGTCATTAAAGTAGACCATCATAAACTTCATCTTAAAATCGTTTAATTTAATAGTTTCTCAAATCCCATCATAACTAAAGTAGCATGTTAAATACTTTGTTTTGTATTTGATCTTCTATGTGCTTCTTAAATGGGCTTTCTCTTCCTCTGACAGGACTCAGAATCCATTACATTCATAATATTGCAGCTCTCTGAATAATTAAAATACTGAGAAGTATATGTAATATAATTTTCATGATGATAGGAGTTAAAGAATGTTATTAAACTTGGGAACACGGTGGCGCAGTGATTGTTCATGTCTCACGCAAGATGCTTGCTGCACCATGCGCAACCTTCAATGAAATACTTTTTTGTAGCAGTACTGTCTCTTTCAAACGTACTAACCTCCAATTCCTGTCCTTACTTTTCTTTCTCCAAATACCCAATCGCCACACAGTCTGTAATAGACGTTAAGCCATCTGTAAGCTTAGAACGCCGATTCTTCAAAACTTTTAAGGAACATTGAAATATCTTCATAGTACGTGTTTAATTATTCTATCCATCTATCCTTCCAGTGTTGCGCCAGCCCCAGCAAGAATACAGCGCGAGGCAGGAACAATCCGTGAACGGAGCGCCAGCTCCTCGCTAGCGCTGTGGCACCGTGTCCTCACATGTTTAATTATTAACAATATAGATTATTTAAATGATTATATCTGTATAATATAATAAACATATTTTGCTGCATTTCATCTTAAAAATGATATCATCATCATATGTAAATACGTGCTTTATAAAGTGGCTCAGGTTGTGCAATATTATAACTGTAGTGCAAGTTTACAGTACAGTTGTTTTATTTTTAACTAGCAAAATACCCGCGCTTCGCAGCGGAGAAGTAGTGTGTTAAAGAGGTTATGAAAAAAAAAGGAAACATTTTAAAAATAACGTAACATGATTGTCAATGTAATTGTGTTGTCATTGTTATGAGTGTTGCTGTGTTTTATATATATAAAATACACACACACACATATAAACATATATATACATATACATATATATATACATATCTACATATATATATATATATATATATATATACATATACACATCCACATATCAACATATATATATACACATATATACACACACACACGGTTTATGGGTGATGATTGTTTTACTCTTTTTATGTTTATTTTATTTTATTGTAGAACTAGCAAAATACCCACGCTTCGCAGCGGAGAAGTAGTGTGTTAAAGAGGTTATGAAAAAGTAAAGGAAACATTTTAAAAATAACGTAACATGATTGTCAATGTAATTGTGTTGTCATTGTTATGAGTGTTGCTGTCATATATATATACATATACACATATACACACACATATACACACATATACAGATATATTATATATACATATACACATATATTTTTTATATATATATTTTTTATATATATATATATATATATATATATATATATACAGATACATACATACATACATACATATACACACATAGATGCACTTACAATAACATAGAAATCAATATAAACAACATTAACATCATTATCATATGAGAATATGAAGTAATATATAAGAAGCACATTTCATATAAATATAAATTATTAAACAGTAAAATCTTCTTCTATAATTTGCTACCGTGGCTTTTCGTTGGTCTGTCCAGGATTTTAAATCACCTGTAGCTTGCAAACCGTTTCACCTATTGACTTGAAATCTGGTACACATATAATACGTCACGTCTGCTATCTGCTTTATGGGTGATGATTGTATTACTCTTTTTATGTTTATTTTATTTTAGAATCAACTCCTATCTGCGCACACCAGGGCGGCCGTGGGCAGATGCGTATGGTGTATTCACTCCATGTTATCGTGCATTGCGCTGTCACTGGTATTTTGATAAAAGAATTTGAACAATATATAAGAAGCGTATAAATTATTAAACAGTAAAACATTAACATTTAAGAAGTAAAGTTACATTGAGTACTACTGCAGTGCCTTCGGGTATACCTCATTTTTTCTTTGCCCATTACATGCTTAAATGTATACATTTTTTGGTGTACCTACCCGAGAACACGCGACATATAACCGACCGTGGGAGAAGCATGGATTTTAAACACGCGTTGAGTTCATCTGCTGGTCTCCCTCGTGGAATAACTGGTAATGTTTGACTAAAATGTACAGCGAGTAAAACGACATTACCTCCTTTTTTTTTTTTACGATCTCTGAGATCTTGCTTTTTTCGGTTCAAGGCTTCATAAGCTCTTTTATGTGCCATGGTGTACTTAATAAGTACTAATTATCCCAAACCATCATCTTTGAATGTTGCAAGACTTTCGCCTTGTATGTAGATCGGGGTAATTACATTCATTGCATTCCTAGTCTGAATCACAATCTGATTGTATGGGTGGTTACCTGGCACTGTAGGGTTGCCACCCGTCCTTTAAAATACGGAATCGTGCCGCGTTTGAGAATGAAATTGCGCGTCCCGTTTTGAATCAATACTGGACGGGATTTATCCCGTATTTTTTTTATCATTTTTTTTTTAAAGCAGCGTGTCATGCAAATCATCCCACACGCATTTTATGAAGATGCCTCCTTTCCTACTTTTGATTGGGTAATACTTGATGTCATCGTTAGTTTGATTGGTCTTTTTAACTGTCCAGTGAGGAGGGCGTGTCTTTTAAGTAGAGTCTGCAAAGTGTTGGCACTGAGATGTGGCGTCAGCGCCATAGTTGAAGCCCCTAACGTTGCGGTCAGCAAGTCGGCTAACATCCGCCATGTGCCGTCTTTCAGTTGCGAGAAGCAGATCATAGAATGGTTGAAACTGTTGCCCTTAACGTTGCGCCACGGCGTGTGGTTCGTTTATACCTCGTGTCTTCTCATTAAACTTTTATCTCGCGAATATGTTATTGCAATCCGCAGCGGGAGCGTTTCTATAAACTTAATTTAAACTTACGTTTTACACCGTGCTTTGTTTCCCTTATGAACATGCTTGTATGCTTCACTCGCTCCGTTCTCAATTGTTTAATTAATTTTTTGCTCTTCGCTGTTTCCGGCTGTTCCTCCATTTCCCCCTACTTCGTTCTTTTATCTCGCGAATATGTTATTGCAATCCTTAACGGGAGCGTTTCAATAAACTGATTGAAAATAGTTTTGCATTTACCTTTTTAGTAAAAGGCGAGCTTTTAAGCCTGAGAAATCACCCCGTAAATGCACACGTTTAATTGCACATGTGTTAATATGTATGGTTACACAGTATTAAATGACAGTGAACAACGTCAGTTACCTTTGTTCCCGCGTTTGATAAAAGGTGAGCTTTTAAGCCTGAGAAATCACCCCGTAAATGCACACGTTTAATTGCACATGTGTTAATATGTATGCTTACACAGTATTAAAAGACAGTCAAAAATTAACGTTATTTACCTTCGTTCCCGCGTGTGACTCGTGCTGTAAATCTCTTCCTTGTTTTTAGTTCACGTGATTACGTAGGAGGCGTGATGACGCGATACGTGACTCCGCCTCCTCCATTACAGTGTATGGCCAAAAAATATGTTCCAGTTATGACCATTACGCTTTGAATTTCGAAATGAAACCTGCCTAACTTTTGTAAGTAAGCTGTAAGGAATGAGCCTGCCAAATTTCAGCCTTCCATCTACACGGGAAGTTGGAGAATTAGTGATGAGTCAGTCAGTCAGTCAGTCAGTGAGTGAGTCAGTCAGTGAGGGCTTTGCCTTTTATTATTATAGATAAATTTGCAAAAATGTCAAGTAAACTTTTTTCACATTGTCATTATGGGGTGTTGTGTGCAGAATTCTGAGGAAAAAAATTTATCCATTTTGGAATAAGGCTGTAACATAACAAAATGTGGAAAAAGTGATGCGCTGTGAATACTTTCCAGATGCACTGTATAAGCACAAACAGTTCTACAAGGAGCACCTAATGGACTGATTGAGTGTGTTTATAGTTCTTGGGATGAAACTGTTTCTGAATAGCGAGGTCCGTACAGGAAAGGCTTTGAAGCATTTGCCGTGTGAGAGTAGTAAAATAGACAGCATGGCTGAGGCAGCGTGTGCTTGATGCTGTATACCGATAATTCTCTGCTGTAGATCTGTGATTCCCGACTCAGATATAGTGATATACATACTTCGAGTGGTGCAGTGAGAGTAATATGGAAAAAGATGATCCGCTGTGGCAACCCCTAATGGGAGCAGCTGAAAGAAGAAAAAGAAGGTGCAGTGAGAGTAACAACACTAAAGCAGCTATGGTATTTGGAATACTTTGGCTATTCCCTGGACCATTATATTGTTACTGGTTAATTACAATCAGATGCCTTAAACCAATAAACAATATGCAGTTAATTTCAGTGTATATAATAAAGCAGTGTCAGGGATGTGGATCTAAAAAAGAAAGGGGAACAACACAGGAACAGTAGCACTGCTTTGATGCTGGGTGCTGCCAGTTTGCAAAACCAAGCGGAGAACTTGTGTATGCCAGGGTTGGAGCTACCGTGAATATGTGCGTGGCTTTACGCCAAGTTTAGGTTTTATACATTGCAATTTGAGCATGGAAATATTCGTACACAACATTTTTGTGTGTACGCACTGTTTATACATGGGGCCACTGGTCAGTTAAGTAGCAGAGGGGGTTGTTAATCAGTTTCAGCTGCTTTGGTGTTAACAAAATTAACAACAGGTACACTAGAGGGGCAACAATGAGATGACCCCCAAAACAAGAATGGTTTAACAGATGGAGGCCACTGACATTTTCCCCTCCTCATCTTTTCTGTATTTTCACTAGTTTAGCATTTGGCTATGGTCAGTGTCACCACTGGTATCATGAGGCAATACCTGGACCCTATAGAGGTTACACAGGTAGTCCAACTTCTCCAGGATGGCACATCAATACGTACCATTGCCAGAAGGTTTGCTGTGTCTTCCAGCACAGTCTCAAGGGCATGGAGGAGATTCCAAGAGACAGGCAGCTACACTAGGAGAGCTGGACAGGGCCATAGAAGGTCCTTAACCCATCAGTAGGACTGGCATCTGCTTCTCTGGGCAAGGAGGAACAGGATGAGCACTACCAGAGCCGTAAAAAATTACCTCCAGCAGGCCACTGGTGTGAATGTCTCTTACCAATCAGAAACAGACTCATGAGAGTGGCTTAAGGTTCACCCTAAGCACATGTGACAGACATGAAAGGGTCTGGAGAAGCCATTGAGAACATTATGCTGCCTGTAACATCGTTCAGCATGACCGGTTTGGTGGTGGGTCAGTGATGGTCTGGGGGGTCATATGCATGGAGGGACACACAGACCTCTACAGGCTAGACAATGGCACCTTGACTGCCATTAGGTAACAGGGCAAAATCCTTGGACCCATTGTCAGAACCTATGCTGGTGCAGTGGTTCTTGTGTTCCTCCTGGTGCATGATAATACCCGGCCTCATGTGGTATGCAGGCAGTTCCTGGAGGATGAAGGAATTGATACCATTGACTGGTCCCCATGCTCACCTGACTTAAATCCAATAGAACACCTCTGGACATTATGTTTCAGTCCATCTGATGCTGCCAGGTTGCACCTCAGACTGTCCAGGAGCTCAGTGATGCCCTGGTCCAGATCTGGGAAGAGATCCCCTAGGACACCATCCATCGTCTCATTAGGAGCATGCCCCAACGTTGTCAGACATGCATACAAGCAGTGAAGCAATGAAAGTTTGGCAAAATGGACTAGCCTGCCACATCATTTTTTCACTTTGATTTTCAGGGTGTCTTTGAATTCAGTCCTCTGTAGGTTGATAATTTTCATTTCCATCAAACGATGAAGCATCCTTTCATTCCTAACACATTACCCAGTCCATATCAATATAGATTTCCAGCATGATTTTTTTCCCATTGACATCTGATGTGTTTTCAAAGTGTTCCTTTAATTTTATGAGCAGTTTATTTGAAGGAATTCTGAAACAGCATTTTACAGGGTCTCATTTGTAAAATAGCAGATTGAGAACATGATGAAATCTTTCAATGGCACCGTTTGCAGCAAGATAGTATCATGAAGAAAATATGTGTTGTGTATTTCTTGCTTTCAGCAATGCTTTATAGTCTGCACATGTGAGTTGACCGCCACTATCTGACACAATGGCATGTGGATTTCCCAGTCTGCTAAAGACTGAAGTGTGGAAGTCTAGAATCTTTTGAGTAGAGATGGAAGCAGTGAAGGCAACTTCTGGTCAGCTGCTCTGGTTTGGGCATAATGACAATTCCAGACAGCTGTTTCCACACTTGATGATCAGTGTGGAGATTAAACTTACAACCGTACAAGTAAGTCCTTCATTTTTCAACAGACCCACACATCTATTGCCAACTGTTCCCAGGATGTGAATGGAAATGGCACAGGTTATAAAGACACGGTAGAAGGATTGGCTGTCCTGTCAGAAGATTGGCACAGTCAATCATTTATGGCAACCTGTAGAGCTCACTCCAGCACTGTCTGGTTCTCATAATGCTTTGCTGACCTTCATGAGCGAGTGCAACCAAGGTAAAGTGCAGAGAGACAGGACCAGTGAGGTGGCTGCCTTGGAACACAAACTCATCTTGTACACAGAGATCATCTCATAATCAGAAATGCAGACATATAACTGTGTCAACTGAATTAAGAGAAGGCGGCCAACCACGGGTAATCTGACTTTGCAGAGCAGACAACTCACACTGCAAGATGCAGAGGCAGAGCCAAACTCACCTGGTGACAGCGCAGTTTAAGCAGGAGACAACATCTCCACAAACTCAGGTTCAGTGTCAGAAATGTCTCCAGAAGCAGGCAAAATCAAGCAAGAGAGGCAGGATTCTGAAATTTAGGATGATAAGCAACAGTAGAGTTAAAACACAGCAGTCGTACTACCCAGCATGCAATCCGCATACCTGCACAATTAGAACGTTTTGAATAGGAGAGACGAGACAGGCTTTTAAGAACAGCACAGTGGCCAACACTTGATGATCAGTGTGGAGATTAAATTTACAACCCTACAAGTAAGTCCTCCATTTTTCAACAGCCCATAGACATTCATGGGTCTCTTTTTTTCCCAGCTGTGGAATATTTAGTAAAAGTCCTACATGAGAAGGCAACATCACATTTAGGCTGGTCAGGGTGGACTTGAGCAAAGTCAGCTCCAAGCCAATAAATCATCAGACGCATCAGTAGAAAACTTCAGTAGGTAAGTCAGTATCAAATTAAACCAGAGATGGACTCTCAGTCGGCAACTGTTTCACTGTAATGTTAAAACTGTGCCGAGTTTCTTCAGACCAAGAGAACTGTATATCGTGTAGGGGTTCTACAATGGCGGCAATATTTGGAATAAATCTGGAGTGGTGGCTTTGTGGCTAAGGATCTGAGCTGGCATCTGGAAGGTTGCCTTTTCAAATCCCATTACTGCCTGAAGGGATCCTACTCCATTAGGTCCTTGTGCAAGACCCTTAACTCTGAAAATTGCTCCAGGATGCTGTAAAATGGCTGACCCTGCACTCTGACCACCCAAACGTCATGCAAAAAAAAGATAATTTCCCCTGGTGGATTAATAAAGTAAATCAAAAAAATGATAGCAGGTAGCAAACCCAGGACATGAATGCCAAAGTTGGAGGTGGAGCACGCAGAAGAGCTGTAAGATGCTCCAGATCAGGGTTATCCTTCCCTTGTGCTATATCAGTACAGTATCACTTAGAAAACACGGACAGGCCTGATAAAAATGACATTTTGAATCATTCAGTTGTAATCTTCATGTGGCATAATGCCTCAGCGGCACCAGAGTAGAGGAGGTCAAGAGAAACTTAACTATTTATAGCCAGGATATTCTTTTGTAAATAGTCAAATGGTGTGCTTACCTTTGTTTTTCTTTTTTTTATTTTGGTACAGCACATACGTGAGCGCATGAGACACACTAGAAATGTCACTGGCATCTGAGGGTGGCAGTAAAAAGCGACACCGACTGCTCGTCCAGGAAGAAAGCATTTCGGGGTGGCCAACCTTAACACAAAGTACCAGGTTTTACGACAGTCACCTTGGCAAGATAGCCGCCATGAAACCAAAACATGTTAAGGAGAAAAGCCGGTTTATGTGCTGGAGTAAGAGTGCAGGAGTGCGCACACTTGTGTGAAAGTAACAACCTTTACAAGAGTTCTGGGGATCCCAACATGATGTAGACGCAGCAAGCATGCTACGTGAAACATCACAAATGATACCGTAGAGTGTCACTTGCGATTGGCCGCTAAAGAGCCTATGGCCGTATAAAATCGGGGAATGAACGTTACAGAATTGTCCGTCTTCAGGCCGAATCATTATTGTAGCGTTTAGATGGCGGCAATACTTATAAAGAGAAAACGTACAGGGAGAAACTTGCCTACAGAGTGGAGGGTGACAACCAAGACAGAGAGAGTGAAAGAAGCTGGGGAGTTTGCACTGGCAAATCTACAAAGAACCTCGTAAATATTATCATTTTTGGGTTTACACATTTGAAAGAAGTCTCTTCTTGGAGAGGATTATTGAAGAAACCTTTTTGTTTTTGCAATTGTTTTCAATCCTACAGACTTCTGAAGTGCAAAACGTGTAAATAGTTATAGTTTTACCACATCGAGCATTTATTCATTTATTTTCACCTGAGAGGGTGTGGACACTAGCTGTGTGTGTGGATTTTCCACGACACCCAATTTTTAAAAAAACTTAAGCTTTGCATTTGAAAATTTCCCTTTGTAATAAAGAACATTATTTTTGTATTTTTAAGGGTCGATATTACCTTTATCTCACATACCTCTGATTTCAACCTGGATATGAATATACCAGGACCACCATTACCAAAGGTGTGCCAAGGGTACAAAGGCACAGGGCTCCACACCACATCTTTTATTGACTGCTTGCCTGCCTCTTGAGAAGTCGTCTTAGATAAAGGAGCATTGGAATCATCGGGTAGAGGAATCCTGTCATCAGAATGGCCAGCCCAGCACTGACTCAGCTGTACAATGGCCAATAGGGGGAGACAGCTTGTTGGCTGTGGCCTCCAGAACTCCGAACAAATCTGTATCCTCACATGTGATAGTTTTGTATTTAGTGAGTGATACTGTATAACCTGTTCTTGCATTTTGCACTGTAGTTTATACTATTGTATTGTATTCTTGAAGTGGCAAAGATAGATTGGCCCTGTGTGAAGAAGAAAACTTGTATTGTTTAGTATGTTGACATGACATTTTACATTTAAGATGTTTCACTTAAAGGTTTTCCAATGCTGTACCTGTCCTGGTGTCTATATAAACACAGGAACTCCAGTTTCTGTATTACATCTTGCATGAAGAAGGGGCCCGAGTTGCCTCTAAAGCTTGCATATTGTAATCTTTTTAGTGAGCCAATAACAGGTTTCATTTTACTTGACTTCTTACTAAATGGCTTTATCCAAAGTCAAGTAAGTTTCTGAAAGTAATTATTCACGTATGCAACGACTAAGCACATTTTCTACCAGTTGATCTCATAACATTTCACCCAGTTTAGTGTCAAACTCACATTTCATTGCCAAGTCTCAGAGAGTGAAAACATACTGTGAAAGTTTTATTAGCGACCCAAGCACATTTTCTAAAAACATGGCACTCAACATTAACATTTCTCCATGGAGGAAAGTGATCTTGTAAAACTGTAACAGCTACCTCCAATGACATACCTTGACTCAGAAGTGTGTAAAACAGCCTCTGACCTTCTGTTTCCAGACAGGAGTGGTGCTTCTGGCCATTCATCTCCTGATTCACCAACAACCAACATGTAATTACTGAACATTTTCAGCAATATTTCGAATGGTATGGCAGGTTCACCTAAATGGTGATGGAAAAGATGAGGTAGAAACTGCCAATGTGGTCCAGCAAAACAGTTAAGTAACTTGTCATCAATTTGTAATTGACTGGAGATAGAATGAAAAGACTTCTATCCCAAAAATGGAAAATGGTTAGTAGGAGGGGACTTAACACAGAATCTTATGGGACACCTTGGGAAGATGGAATCCATATTACTAACCGAGAATGCTAAACCGGATGATGGACGCAGGCACATCCGGCCATGGGCCGTAGCTGCAAAAAGACGTACTGCGCAGGCGCAAAAAGAGTCCGCGAGAGTCGGCTGAGGAGCCGAGAAAGGCGGACAAAAGAGGGCGAGAGAGGCGGATGAGGGGCCGCGAGAGGCGCAGGCGCAAAAAGAGTCCGCGAGAGTCGGAGAAAGGCGGAGAAAAGAGGGCGACAAAGGCGGATGAGGGGCCGCGAGTGGCGGACAAGACCACAGAAAAAAGGAGTGAGCACATACAAAAAGGAGAAATGAGGCGCAAAGTCAAACGCAGGAAAAGCACGAAACACATTGCACACGAAACTAGACCCGAAAAAAAAAAAAAAAAGAGGCTCGCACACAACAGCAAGGCACCCCCCCCCCCCCCCTACAGGCACCGGACGGGACACACACCAAGAGGGGGATTCAACAAGCCCATGGAACACAAAAAAAAAGAACACAAAACCACCCCACAGACCCTACAAGCGAGGGACAGGACACACACAAAGAGGGGGATTCAACAAGACACAGGAACACAAAAAGAAAGAAGACGCTCGCGCAACAACAATCCTCAACAAACCCCCCCACATCCATAAGAAGTCACACCCAAAGCCACATATTCTAAAGTGAACGTCAGCACCTTCACACTAGACAGCATAGGTGTCAGCATTGGTGGATCTCCTTACAATAAAGCACTATTAACCGTTCAACTGCAGAAAAGGAAACATATTAAAACAAGTCATGAATACACGGTCACGGGTACAAAACGAAAAGGAAAGGATAACAGGAACAAACACACGAACATGAAAGAAACAACAAAATAGACGGCTATGCAGCATAGGTGGATTTCATTACCATAAGGCACTATTAACCGTTCAACCGCAGAAAAGTCTCCATATTAACAGTGAGTGCAATACTTCTTATTACTTATCCATATTTCTAAAAGAAAAAATGTCTCGACTCCAAAAACGCAAAGCTCAACTACAGCTTCTAACTAACGATGTACCTAAAAGTAAAAACTTTATGAACTGCGTTAGATCCTACAATAGTTCATTTGCTTTTAGTAAATATCAGGCCACCAAAAGGCAATGGCCCATACTGCTTTCCCATATGTGCACAAATACTGCATCACATTGGAACAGTGCACCCTGAAACAAATCAACAACGCAAATATGCACAAATCTACATCCTGGATCCACATGACGCAAACTATCAATCAAAGTGCTGCATCACAACAGTCACGGATTCAAAACGAAACACCTCCTGTCTCAGACATACGTTAATGGCAGCGAAGGCTACAACGGGCTTCTCACACAGCACAGGCAAATCGATTACAGCTCCAAAACACCACGTCCCAAATACTACACATGCAACAACGCGCCTCTCAAACGGCACAAGCAAAACATACCCCGGAAAAATTCATTCGGATTAATGAATGTCATTTGCAATCATTGTCATTCAGTTCACTTCCCTGAAGAAACAACTGGCAATACAAGTAATACATTTAGACGTTGTTGTCAAAAGGGTCAAATTAGACTGCCTTCTTTACATTCATATACTGAATATCTACAGAAGATTCTAACTGACGATGTACCTGAAAGTGAAATCTTTATCAACTGCATTAGATCCTACAAATGGGTATCCACTATGAACATTAACGGTGGCACTGCACGTGACATCCGTCTTCAAAAAATGTTGTTTATTGATGAATGTACAATGGCATGAAGTCACTTACTCAACACCATTCATAAACTTCTACAAACGTTTATGAATAATAATATTCGATTTGGAGGAAAGGTACTTTTATTAGGAGATTTTAAACAGTGATTAGCTATTCTTCCAGATGCCATGCACTCAGCTATTGTTCAGTGCACCTTAAAATACGCAGACAATTGGCATTGCTTTCAAAAGATACAGTTAGTAAAAAAGATGCGATGTCCAGAACCAGATCATAACAATTGCTTATTACAACTGAGAGATGGTACACTCACCAATACAGATGGACTTCAGCCACATATTATTACAATTCCTCAAGCCTTTATCTGCGACGACTTAGTTACAGAGACATTTGGAACAGCAATCTCATTAGACCAAATGCCCCTTTTAACACAACGCACTATATTATGTCCAAAAAATATTAATGTGGAAAACATAAATACCCAAGTCATTCCATTACTTCCTGGAGAGACACAACTCTTTCTAAGCTCTGACAAAGTTGACTCTGTTTACGATAATGACCATCTTCATTGACCTTACAAGTTCTGACCTGGAATTACCTTTTACACTTAAACGGCGTGTACAAAGAAATTTTCCAATAAACCTTTACACTGTGCCACACACTTTATTGTTTGCTTTCTATTTGCATCATCTACACCTTCACACTATTCTATATCTCATTCATACATCACGCTCTTTGTCATTCCCAACACCAGGGGTTGGCGAGCGAAGCGAGCAGAGGGCGGAGCCCCCTAGTAGTTTCCTAATAGAAAGAAATTTCTGCCTATCTATCAGTAAAATACAGTAGATCCAATGAAGGAGACCAGGGAGTAAAACATTATGACTGACTATATCTAATGCAGCACTAAGGCGAATAAATACTAAAATATTAACAGGATCAAAATCTGCAGAACAAAGAAGATCACTGACTACTATAAAAAGAGCAGTCTCTGTACTGTGAAGAGAATGAAAACTTGACTGGAAAGGCTCAGGTAGGTTCATAATGAGTATATGAGCTAGTAACATGGAGACAACCACCTGATCAAAGACTTTTGAGAAAAATGGAAGGTTGGTAACTGGCCTGTAATTGCAAATAACTGAAGAATTTTAGTTTTTTGTAAGATTTGGAGTTACACAAAATGTGAAATGAAATGTGCTGTCAAAGACAGGTTTTAAGAAGTGAGCGTGTTGAAGCATTGGATTTCATGATCAATTCATGAATATATGAATCCATAAACCCCAGGGAGAATGAGGCCTTGCTACACAGGTTTTTGCTCAAACACAACACAGTAAAGCTCTTTAATCCAACTCCTTAAGTCACACCATCTTCTTTACTCGAGCAGCAGGAAAGCTCAGTTTCACCTACTGAGAGTTCAGAAAAAGAAGAGTATGAATGATGGTGAAACTCAGTTGAGTTTTCCTTTTGAACATTTAAATTGAGAGGAAGGAATATGAAAATATAGGAATATATAAGTCAACACCCAAGTCTGCACGCGATTGTCTTTATTAATAAATAGTGATTGTACAGTAGTCGAAATAAAGTAGGCCGAGTACGGTCTGAAAGATGACTTTCATAGCTGGGTCTTCTTGCATTTGGGGTCTTCCTGTATTCATGTGGTTCTCATTTCTTGATTTATCAGATTTTTGAGCAAACATGTTAAAACAAAAAAACAAAAAAGACGAAAGGATGCCAGGTTGACAAAAAACATTTATTAAACAAATACAATACAACAGCTGTCTACTTTTTAAATAGTATTTATTAATGTATTTTAAATCTTATGTTACTAGAACTTAAACGTGTTCACAAGTAGAAAACATAATGCACATCAGTAAGATTTATTGCCAGGGTCTCACAAAAGACAAAGTAACAGGAATAGAGGATTTAAAGAAGAAGCACCAGAGAAATAAACAAAATCTTTCCCAGGTTCTAAGCGCTGGTGGAAGGCAGTGTTTCAATTATAAGTTCCCTCATTTCAATTTCAAAATGTTTGGCTGTTAAAACATACAATTTTTGCAGATGTCATCACCTCTGGTATGCTACAAGTTTTGGTTTAAATCTTCATCACAAAAAAGTTCACAGAACCTACTACAGCAAAAACATACTAGTACTGCATATGCCTTTATAAAAGTCTTCAAAATCAGGCATGTATATTTAATTCACTTGATATTATTATAACAGACGTTGTAAACTGCCTTTTCCAAGTCAACACTAAAAGGGTATCTTTTCTTCAAATCAAAATAAATAGATAAATAGAAACTGTGGGTGTCTACAAGAGTAATTTAATAATAGATGTTAAATAAACACTTGAAGGGATACGGTACATACTTAATAAATTAATTGTTTTAAAACAAAGTAACAAAACAGGCATTCAGTAAAGACAAAAACTACATTTTAACATAACATGCAGACTAAAGTGACCTTCATATCATTTGACCACATGGGTTATACCACCGTCTGGTTTAGGTGGACCATCTCAGTGGTCCTACTGCAAATGATAAGCAGAGAGTGCGACCGACTTTAAACATTTCAGCATCAAAATAAAAAAATCTTTGTGTTCCAAAAATGAAAAGATTCAATATTTTAATTAATTAAGAAAGTGGAAAAGAATAAAACATTTTAATGAAACAGAAAGCAGTTTGCACAGTCCCAAATAACAAAGACCAACTTTGCTTTCTCCTTCTCCGGGCTTTATCGCAAGAATTCCTAGTCATTATGTACATTTCTTAGGCCCAGACTCATTTTAACATTAATGATCTGACAAAGCAGATATCTCATACAACTATAAACCAATAACAAATGTTACAGTTTGTTTTACAAGTAACAGAAAATCTTCAGATTGCTACAAGTAAATATTAAAAAAAAGAACTTCCTAAAACTCCAACTCTAGCCTTAAATGTGTAAACGTTTCTGTTGTTTGCGTAAAACCATAAGTCTCAATCTTTGCTAGGCTATGCTGTTTATAAAATACCAGCTTCAAATGTTTAACTGTTTAATGACATTTAATCACACACAACGTGATTGGTGGCATCGATTTAACTTAAACATATCAACTTTACTGGCTGCAAAGCTACCGAAAATGACAAACACAAAAATACTTGGCATACCAAAAATTTTAAAATATGATGTATGGCTGATCAGAGGCCATTTAGTGAAAAAAAACATTATCTTGAGAATTTAAACGACAAAAGAAAAAAACGTATCAAAGTGTAATTAACAAATATCTAGCCAATTCTCAAAAACAGAAATTCAAAAGGCACCCATATGCACTCCTTTGGTAAGGTCAAGTGTACAAAATGCAACAGACCCCCTCACCAACCTGTTCTGTTCCCAGAACAACTACAAATTGCACTGCTTCCTTGCATACTTCAGTTTGTGCTTCCATCTGCTCTCATTATCCTTGTAGCTCATCGTTGGCAATACATTTTGAGGTCCTATGAGGAACTTAAGTTTTCATGGGGTAAGGGGTTCATTTCAAATCTCCCAAAGCTTTAATAAAGTGCTAAATAATTAGTTCAAACATTGAAGAAAAAAAAATGAAATACAAAGCAGCAGCCACAACCATAGTTTCTGAAGTTTCATTAAACTCTGCCTTTTTGTAGCACATGAAAACTATATAATGTCTAAAATAAATTAACTTTTGTACATATAGTTAAGCAGTGGCTGTAAAAATTATTTTGTTACAGTGCCTTTAAGCATAATATATAGTTGGTTCAGAAAGCAAAAAACCGGTCACAAATCTTAATTTAAAAGCATAATAATATATCTGTGCATTCTATCCTCTTATTTTGTGCTTTTCTCAATATATTTAAGAAAAAAAAAACAAGCTGTAAACAAAAACTTTAAATGATTTATTCAATAAATGGATTTGTTTTGTTTATACACTACACCCTGTATGTGTGCAGTCCCTTATCAGGTTCAAGTTAATTTGCCAACAGTCATAATTTCAAGAACATTCTTCCTCACACTTGCTCTTTCAACAAACTGCTAACTAATTCTTGTCCCAAGTGTCTTATGAACAGAACTATGTTATTTATTTGGTTATCACTACTGCTATGCAACATTATAAACCTTCAGCAACAATAAGAGAATTCTGCATGGTAGATTTTTGCATGGTAGATTTTGGGATGCTACATGAACAATATCACACAGTACGTATGTCCATGTCCATATACAATATGTGGCTGGCAGGTAATTTTTAGAATAGCTTTCTTTAATTTTGCATGCTCATAATTCAGATGAGGAGCACCACCAAAAAAAAAAAAATTCTACTTCAAGTGCAAAATTATAATAAAAATTGATGACATGATATCTTACAATTAATTGGAAATGCTCACTAAATAAGCAAGCTATTGGCATTGTTGATGGTGAAAGGAAGCATCATGAGGGGTTTGCAGTCTACAAGAAAGGGTAAAACTACAACCAGCGCTGAATAAAAAAAATCTGCAGTGAAAAATCTTAAGAAGACAAAATCTGAGCAAGGGCAGTAGGGTAAATTCTTTGGTCTGATGATTTCACCAAACTCTGTCCTATCTTTGTCTTACTTAAGAGTGTGGGATCTAACCAAGTAACTGCTTTCAGTATCTAAATGCATAAGAGACCATGTAAAATAGAAGATAACACTAAACCAAGAAATATACTGTATGTGAAGTTCCCATTGAGAACTGGTTTTCTAGTCTGGTTTATGTGACACACAGAGGCCCCACCATTATAGTGCCCCTCCGCATCCTTAGAAGATTACACTACACTATCTAGGTCATCAACACCATATTCTATTGCAGTCTCTACATGCCATAGTTCACAACCAAGTGTGATGGGACTGGGGTTGAAATTTGCTCCTACAGCTCCAATGGCATCGGTCTTCCCCCAGAAAATACTGGCTAGCTCTATGCAGGTAAGAAGGTAGAAAATGCCCCAGGTAGAGCAGTTGAAGTAGGATGCTTGGAAGGTTAGAGAGGTAGGTTTCCAATGCTGCGTTTTGAACACTGTGACAGTGATGTCAAAGGGTTTGACTAAGCTATGCTTTTCATTTACAAGTCCACCTACATACCTATTCTCATCCATGTTCACAAGTTGTGGATAGAGACCTGAAAGAATCAGACTGCAAGTACAAGAAGCTATTCTGGATTGCTGGGCCTAAAATCTTTAATAGTGTGGAGAACTGAGCAGCACAGCAAAACTTGTAGTGCTCCAGCTCCTTAAGACTGACTAGAGCCCATTTGTTGCTTCAGTATGTTCTGAGAATGTTTTCCATTTACGAGGCATCGCCCAATGGAAGAAGATCTAAGGTAAACCCATGAGTGGCTACAAGGATTTCCTCTCTTAACAGGTGAGGGAGAATCTAGACATTCACAACAATTACATGCAGACTGCAAAGGATGAGGTGTCATGGCCTTTTTAACTCAGCATGCTACCAACCTCTAGATGAGTCCGGCATCAGGACAACTGCATTTCAGAGAATGACTGACAGCAAATTAAAACTTAGCAACAGATGTTACATGTTTCCTGTGTTAATTAATGTATGACCAAATATTATTAAAAACATAAACTGGAAGAAGGTTTGGATGGGGTGAGATGTGTGAAATCCAAAAATATGTTTAAAAAAATTGTTTCTCAATGTCTCTGTGCAAGCACATCCGACCAAATAGTTGTTTTATTACTGTTACTTTTTATTTGATGCAGCATGTCAGAATATACATTTCACTTCGCTTTCTTGGTGGGGTACTGTAATAGTCTATATTATATATATATATATATATATATATATATATATATACACACACACACACACACACATACAGTATATATATGGTCTTATGTAACAGATATTTTACTTGTGCGTATTATTATCATTTTCAAATGATTTTACTTCTGCAACAAGTTTCAATCTGGGTAAGGTTCTAAAATGAATAGTTTTGGTCAAGTTACATGACTTAACTGAATGACAATTAAACAAGATATATAGATTTATTGCTGTAACTTTGCTTGTTACAAAAATGGACCAAGGCAGGATGCTAGTTTTGTTCATCATCAATTTCATTTTTTAAAACACACTTTTTCCATTTTAGTGCTGCAGGAACCAAGTGTCTATTATGGGTAACATGCGGTACAAAAGTCAGGGCTCATGCTCTGTAGAGGATGCTGGTGCATTCCAGGCCTTATACTTGGACACCACTGCGCTTGCTGTGCTGGGCTTAATTTAGAATAGCTCCTTTTAGTTACATATTGTGTTAAAAATATAACTTTAAATGGTAAGAAGAGTAAATGACTAGTTCTCTATTAGATTTAACACTAGAATCACTGAAGTTTCTGATTTTTTTCATTGTTCCTGACCTACTTAAAATTTTTCTGACATATGCCAAGAAGTTCATAGCTCCTAATCACTACGCTGTTAGCCTGTTTTTGTTTTGCAAATGTGTGGATTAGCAGAAAACAGTCCTGCTACACCCCCCCCCCCACCCACATTCAGTTAGATGAAGGCATCAATCTGCTGCAATCCTCACAGCTGAAGTCGGTGTTGAAGTGTTTACCTGGCAATGCGTTTGTAAGGAATAAGTAATGAAATATCGTGATTTGAAATACATACATTTCATGTGTGTTTTATGTCTACGATGATAAGTGTTAATATAGAATGACCGAGGAAATCTGAGGCAAGAAGTGCTGAATGCATGACAAAAAACAGAAAATGTTTTCATATATTACATTAATAACAACATAATTTTGACATGAAGTGTAGGATGTGTGAAGACTGAAGTGCAAATATCCAATAAACACTTTCACAAAAAGGGTAACAAAACAAGTATGCTTTTATTCAGGATTAAAACTGAAGAAAAAGAAATTGCTCCACTGACATGTTGCTGAAGCCCAACTATCAATTGGTACAAAGCAAAAGGCGTTCACATATGTGTAGGTTTGCGCATTTCATTTTCAACCAGTTATTACAGAGTCTGCACAGTAGATAAGCTATCTCTTAATAACCTACAGGTAATAGGTTTGAATCCCACATTGTTTATCTATTTTTCGCTATAGTAGCTATTATTATTATTGTATAATAAAAACATACATTTTATGTGAGTTTGTAAAAGTTAGCACTGAAGGGATAAAGGCAGACGCACACAACTGCAGCTCAATCATTTCTTCTTGGTGTCCTGTTGAGCAAACAGACACCGCATTGTCTATAGGTGGATGTGACTTTTCCTTGCATACGAACATTTACATCAACATGTCACCTGAATGATTTTTTATTCAAGAATAAAACTGAATAAAAAAATCGTTCAAATGACATATTGATGTGAATGTTAGTGTGTGAGGAAAAGTAACATCTTTCACAAGTACCATAAATTTACACAGGATGTTACAGATTCAAATCAAATGTATGTTTTTATTCTATAATAGTAATAACAATTGCAGCTCACTAATCAAAACGGTAAATGCAGGGACGCAGGATCGAACCCGCAACCTCTGGACTATGAAACTCCATTTCTTACCTCTGCACCAACCAAGCTGACACAATCACTACATGCCCTAACCCGACTTCTTTTTCTTCGGTTATATTCTTGAATATAAGCGCACCAGTTTTGTTATGCTTTTTTGTTATAGTTTTTATTTGATATTTGGACTTTAGTCTTCACACATTATACACTTCACAACAACATTTTGTCATTATTACTATAAACATGAAAGAAGTTTCTGTTTTAGTTATGTGTTCAACTTTTCTTGTCAACCTATATTTACACAGATCATTGTAGACACGGAACACACATGAAATGTATGTATTCCAAATAAAGATATATTATTTACCCTATACAGTTACAGACACCTCACTCCCAGATAAACAGATTTGAGCTCTGAGAATTTTGCCTCTCGGTGGGGCATAGCATAACAGGCTTCTTGCTGCCATGCTGATCGACACATTTGCAAAACAAAGACGCTGCTGATAAGGTGCAAAGGAATTTAAGGTGGCCCAGCCTTACAACTTTTTTCGTAGGCTTCAGGGATTCTAGTGTCAAAAGATATTACCAGTGCAGCTATGTAGTTATCACTTTCATAATACAAAAGGAATATCCTACTTCTTTGTTACAATAGTCACAGTTTAAGTTCAATCATTTCTGATTTAATAATTAAATAAAACTTGGCTGCAGCTATGTAGTTATCACTTTCATAATACAAAAGAAATATCCTACTTCTTTGTTACAATAGTCACAGTTTAAGTTCAATCATTTCTGATTTAATAATTAAATAAAACTTGGCTCTCTGATCACTACAGTCATATACTGTATATTGTTAATTAATAAAATGTATATTCCTTATTGAGTTATGGAATCTCTCAGGGACAAAGAATTTTATGCAATGAAACGTTCATATTATTTAGATATGCTACATTAAAAATGTCTCATAAAAGTGCCTTTGTATAAATAATGAATTATATTTAATTTTTAAAACTAAAAATAATCCCAACACTTACCAACACTTCCTTTATCTTTGATACAAATTATTACAAAACCACATATCTGCATTTTATTGCTTGTGCTTCAAAAACAGAAAAAAAATGTTTCCTTATTATGCTACCACCAAAACTACCAAATTATAAGAATAATTTCTAGTTAGCTTATTTAAAGCTGTGGCCATTAGTTTACAATAATAATAAATAAGAGGATAGGGGTGGGTGACTGGACTATGTGAAACCACTGCAAAAGCAAGTTCAGCAAGTTACTATACAGATAGTAGCAAAGATTGGCCATAAAATATAGAAATACAAAACTTTTTACACAGAATCATTTCATAATCTTAACAGCCTTCGGCCTTTCCATATTACCTTTTGCAAAATACTGTACTATAATATAAAAATCCCTTTTTAATTATGGGTAATTTAGGAAAAATTGTGTTCGAGCAAATGAGCAATTACATAATCCCTGAGTGATCTCTTTAAAGACACCTATTCCAATACTGAGATGCCTCTCATTAAAAAAAAACTGCTTAAAACTGTTCACAGCTGAAGAAACAGTAAAAGAGACAGTAGAAATAAAACCTAACACAAAATTCTGCCAGCTATATGCTGCACTACAAAACCGATGATTAAGCAGTGCAGGATTGCTGTACAGTTTTTTTATGAGGAGCAGACTACTTTCATATTCTGGTGATGTATCATTACCATCATGACAACATTACCAACAAAAAGATTTTAAAAAATGTATAACATTTTCCTGGGGATTTCTTAATTCTGCTTAGAGTAGAACTGGGAGATTCGTGTAAAATATTCCCTTTTTGTTTAAACATTAAATTTGTTATTTGACTCTTAAAAATCACCCAAATATTTGCATTTGACTTGTATCATCCATTCACACAGAACTTTTAACATTAAATACAGTAATCTGTCCATTCACCGCACCCACTTAATCAAAGAAAGATAAATTATTGTGGCTTCATTAGGCACAAGGCAGGGACTACTACTGGACTCTCGATATTAACTGCAGCACCTCTAAAGAGACAACTGAGCTACTGTCCAACATAAAATAGTTTTCTGCTGGGAAGGAAAGAAGGCAAAAAAATTGTGGTGTTTATCCAAACATATCCACAAAAAGAAACAAAAACACTTCAGTACAACTTCCTAACTGTGGAGTCTGAATTGTTACTTCATGTAATCCAATAAACTCAGGGCCATAATTTACAAAAATGAAGCCAATTCATTTTTGGGGAGAAGTTCAAATTTTGACATTTATGATTATTGAAAAAAGTAACAACTTAAAAGGCAAGGATTATGTGCAAAACAACACACAGGGAAGTCACTTACAATTACGCAGCCCAACATTTACACTGACTTTGCTACTTCTAATCTGGTTAACGGGAGTAGGTTACATCCACATTCTTAAAAAAAACAAAAAAAGTCTCAAAATATGGGCTTACAAAAATGAACTCTGTTTACGACATTAAGTGATAGTTTAGAGCCTTATAATTTCAAACTTGAGAGCATTCTTTGTATTTTAACAGCTCCTTCAACCCTAGATTTCTCTAGTCTGTTTAAAAACTTTTTATGATGTTATGATTTACTGCTTACAAATTTGTTACTCCAGCTTGACCATGGTGCACGTGTTAGTACTACTTTTTAAACGCTCCATTACATTAGGTTGACACCCTCTTAAGGTTGCGTTGTGCGTTGGGCCTATCACCCTATGACTCTAAATTTGGATTAAGCAAAATCAGTTAATTAAAAGACTGGAAGATAAGACGGTGTCAGTTCTTCTTTTATTTCAATTTTGGAGTAGGATATTCAGATCTAATAACATCAGCCGAAAAATCCAAAAATCCATTCACTTAATTAACTTGTTCCACTTATGTGGTTGTGAGGCAGAAACTATCTTTAGTGTGCTATGAAATCTTTGTCTAGAAATTATAGCGTATTCCAGTACTTATGTATATCCATAATAAAAATAAATGTGCTTTCTGTTTTCATACAAATACAGTATATTTACATTCAGTAATGATAATTTGTCATTTTTAGTTATGTACAAAAATATTCATATATCCATCCATCTTTTGAACTTGTTTTATCCAGTACAGGGTTCCAGAAATCCAAAGTGCACCCCCAAGAACTGGGAGCAAGGCACAAAGCAATGTGGGAGGGGCACCTGAGTGACCATGACAGCCAAGCTACAAGCCTTAGGACATGTGGGAGGAAATCAGTTATCATATAGGATAGTTAAGCATGAGGAGAACATGCAAACTCCATACAGAAGCAACACAGCACATTTCAGCCTCAGTATACAAATTTCAATTTAACTGATAACGATTTTTTTACTCAGTCATGACCAACTGCAGACATAAAACCCATTAAGCTTCAGCACTTTAATGTAGTAGGTAGCAGTTTACCAACATTTTGATTACAATTTTTTTAACTTTTGCATATAAATATGTAACACTGAAATCTTCAACCAATTTGAATTGATGTTAAAATAATCATAAGGGTCTCCTCTAAACTAACATTAATATTAACCTGTAGTGGCAAGACGAAAATCTTTGTTTTTTTTTAACTTTTTGCTATAAATGTTTCACTTGCTTGTGCACAATAGCAGGTGTTTAAAGATTTGACAATCAAAGCAAAATGTTACCAATATCACATTCACTTAACTATATCTTTCACATTCTTCAAAATTATATGTTAAAGATCTGTGCAAAACAACTTGTTATCCTAATGTTTTAAAAAGCCATTAAAATGTTAGTACATTCTGAATGGTAATCTCATCAAGTATTAAGTAAAACGAACATCTGATGCTGCAGACTCTTGAAGAGACCAGAATGACGTTCACTGTCAAGATGTGGTGCTCTGTCCATTAGGGCTCCATAATGGACACAAATTAAGATGCAAATAGTTGGCAGGAACTGGAGATTCAAAGTGAGTTGCAAGAGGCTTGATGAATGTCACATGGTTTCCACTTTCTGGTTATAGTTTATTGTACAGCTCAGATTTTCCTCATTCTGTGTGGCGATGCTTGCTCCTTTTTTGTTCCCTTGTTTTGTTAACCTTTGTGGGGGTGCAAGAATCAAAGCATGGTGTTTAGTTTAAGTAAGTTGTCCATCCTTACTATTAAGTTAGGGACATCCTAGATATGCCTAGAATATCTATTTATTTATTAGGACAGCAATCCATTGTCTGCCATCATGCCCAGAATTTCCACTGAGGTGCGATATAGTGACATGTCCAGGTCCAGCTGGATCCAGAACCACAAACTGTTGTTACTGCATTGCACAAGTCCAATAATGAGACATATTAGGTGTGAACATGTATCCATTGCACCAAAGGGGAGTACAGTTTTATGTATGTAGAGAACCATTTGACAATTGCTGCTTTGGGTACTGATGCACTACACTTTCCAGGTGTCCTGGATATGAACAGTTGCCGCAGCAGTCGTGTCTATTTTCACTTCCTGTAATTAATGAAATAACAAGTGTCCTTTATGCATCTACTAAGCATTTGTTTTTGTGCCACATGTGCTAGATAGCATTGATTTATAAACAATTACATTTTAGCATAACAAAAATAGACATTGGTTCAAATTACTGAAATACTAATTAACAGCGTTCTCACCAATATTTAAATAGAAAATTGGAAACTTAACTGCTGTACACAATGTCTTATGAAGACATATCCTTTCTGATTTGGTTATTGTGTGTGAATAGAAAAAAGTATTTGCTCTTCCACTCATGTTAAATGTGATTGCTGACCAACTTTGAATCTGGTTAGTGTGATCCACCACCAGCATGTTTACACCTAAATTTTAATGTTGACACGTTTCCTCTGAACGTGATGCAAGCTTATGTGGATGAAAACAGATGCACTTTGCTTTAGTCACAAATTCTCATGTTCCCGGAGTGCTACTCCCATTAGAGTATATACACTAAGTTTATACAATGACATACTTTTTTTTTTTTTTTTTTTACTAACTTCAGTACCATAGCTGCTGGATATGCAGGAATATTGTAAGCAAACATAAAACAAAAAATTTTGGAGAGAAATTCTGCATAACACAACTATTTTAATTCAAGAAGATCTGAATTTCTCTTCCTCTCAGGTGTCTGCATCTGAAATGTCTGCCTGTAAATATAGCACTTGATGGCTTAAGATTTACATGCACTATGGCAAAATATTCCTGCTTAGCTGGTAGCTTTCCTAATCAACTGAAATGTTCAAGAAAAGTAAACTGATAAAGTGGGAAGACAGTTTCAAGAGATGCAAGGGAGAATATGTGACTGTGATGATGAAAGAAATACTTTTTTTTTTTTAATAAACAAGACAAACATGCGGCAGTAGTTGTTTGCTGATATATATTTTGGCCTACATTGGGTAAATAAAGAGGTTTTTTTGGTTCCCAGTAAAACTGATTTGACTCCCCAGCCTTGAGCCATCCATCCATTATCCAACCTGCTATATCCCAACTACAGGGTCACGGGGGTCTGCTGGAGCCAATGCCTTAGGTACATATCATACTAATTATACTTTCTGGGTTACCGTTGCTATCAGGGGAGAGGCAGGAACAGAAAACCTCCTTTTTCAAAGTTCTTCATGGTATGGTATGCAATGTGCTACCATATCTTTGGTTTTTATATTCCATATAAATTTCAATCCATACCAGTTACCAGCCATTCTCAGCATGAATCAATAACAATTAAAATCAATGTATTTGAAAATAGAAGATGGGCCAGAAGTACAACTGCTCCCATTTTAGGAGGTTAAAGGTGCCTGCAGTTTATTGCTTGGTATTGTTATCTAGCAATAAGTTGCTGCTGTAGAAGGACTTTAAATAAAGAAAAGTTGATGGCTGTCAAACTGCTAATTAAATCTTTTCACTGAAATATAAGATGAATGTGGTTTTATACATAAAAAATCTAAGATTCAGAAACATTTTCCTTGATTGAGATAAATATAAATATTGTTAAGGATTCAATTATCGATTCCCAATTAGTGTGGAAAAACTAATCTTAAGATATTTTAAATGTAAATAAAGCCTTTGGTTAACTAAAACGCTTGTTAACCTTTTATTTCAGTCATTTTCTAAACTGCTTTGTTCTGAACAGGGTTGCAGAGGGTGCGGGAGCCTATCCCAGCTAGCACAGGGCATAAGACAGGAACAAACCCTGGACAGGGCACCTTTCCATTACAGAGCAAACACACACTCACACACACAAACACTATACACTATACACTAAGGCCAAATTCATATCTTTTGACTGTGGGAGGAAACCGGAGCACTCTGCGAAAACCCACACAGACACAGGGAGGTCAAGCAACTCTGCGCTGGGGGGGCCCAGGATGTGAACACAGGTCTCCTTACTGCAAGGCAGCAGCGCTACCACCGTGTCACCATGCTGCCCTTACTTTTTATTGCATTGGAATAATTGATTTAAGTAAGACTGTTTTACATGTATTTAACTTGAGACATACATTCAAGTTACAGTATAATCATCATACTTGGGAAATAAGCAATGATTCTGTATTTTCCAAAACAATATAAAGTCAAGTTAATATTCATTTAGAAATCAAAAAACCATGCTAAAAGAAAATAAAAATGAGTTTGACAAAGCAAAAAAATAAAAATTCTGTTCTGAGACTGTCTGCAGCAATTACAGGGCACTTTATCATCCTTTGATATTATGCTTAATGCTTTCTATTTCATGTTCAGTGATAGACAAGTGCCTTCTTGTGGGCCTTGCATCAGACGTCACTGGAATAAAGTCCCCTGTGCCCTTTAAGTTGGATTAATTGTGTTCAATAAATGGATGGATGCTTTTATTTTGTATTATATGATAAACTGAGGAGTAGCTTTAGGTACATTTATATAAAAATACTATGTTTTCGACCTAATTTAAGCCCTGGATTTCCCCACAAGGGATGATACAGCCCTTAAAGCACATTAAAAATTGATTTCATATTGGTCTGTTGTTTACTTAAACTTTTAAGATGGAACACAAAAGGATGAAGAGGTGTAGCTCTTCAGTTTGTAAGTGGGCTGGCTAATGCAACTTACTGTTCAGAGTTAGAAAACTTGCAGATGAATTGCAATTTTAAATACAACTGTAAGAAAAACAATATAGATGATAAAGGGATAATTTTGGTTTTAAGATAATCTTAATGATTTTTATGCCGAGTTAAAAAACTAACAGTAAAATCTGCCTAAATTAATGTTGTTGCATAATGTATTAAAACTAATTACAAAACTAATGGATTACAGTGGATTTTTGAGCTTCATGAAATCCTCCACTTGTCTAAAAAAAGTATGAATTCTCAATCACACAAAAGCATTACTTGCCACTCAGTGGCCTTTTTTTAGAAAACAGATTCTTCATTGGCGATCTAACACACTATCTCAGAATACACCAATAACGTCACTGATTGGTCGTTAAACATTTCAACTTAACATTGACATGCAGGAAAAGCAGAAACTTCATTTTAAAATGTATAAAAATAAATGCTGAATTTCTGCTTCTATAGGAGTTAATCTACAAAAATAGGTAAAATATGCACTTGCTGTTTGAAACACATGAATATAACATATAAATACTGCTAATCAAGAAAAAAAAAAAGAAGGATGATGAAGCATGACAGGCAACATGCAGTCTCAGTTATCATCCTGTTTTGGTTTCAAACTGACCACAAACAAAGTGGACAGTGTATTGCACAGTG
Source organism: Erpetoichthys calabaricus (assembly GCF_900747795.2). Classification (NCBI taxonomy): domain Eukaryota; kingdom Metazoa; phylum Chordata; class Cladistia; order Polypteriformes; family Polypteridae; genus Erpetoichthys; species Erpetoichthys calabaricus. Next base: position 63,922,161 of record NC_041394.2, read on the forward strand.
TATGAGGCATATTTGGTGCGTTTCTGGGCACTGATTATTTCAAAGCAAAATTTAGATCTCAAAGCCTTTTGAATCAGTCTGAAATCTTTCTGGAGAACCCACTTGCTACTAACAAACATCTACAAGATGCTTTAAGAATGGACAATGTTCAGTTTTTTAATACACTGACGGTATAAAACCAAAATCTGAAGACTGAGCAAAATGAAGAAATCCCCATTACAAGATCAGTTCTCTGTAATAGTATTTTCTGCTAACCTAAGGCTTTTTGAATTACTCAGTAAAAACGAACTTTGACAATGTCCCCTATAATGTGTCCATACCTACTTTTTTGAATTAAAAAAAAGTTAAAAGAGCTTATTAGGTAATTTAAAAAGCCATATGCATTTAGATTGCCTTGTTGTGTGACTTGCTAGTACAGACACCTACGTCAGCCACTTAGCAATACAATCTCTGAAGACAGTCTGGTTGGAATGCCACATGGTGTGATGAATGCCGCTCACCGAGTACTGCACCAGGTCTCCTCGAGCATCCAAAGTCTTGAGACCAAATGAATCTGTCAAATAGGTCTAAAAGTACAAAAAATATACAAACTTCAATTATGGCTTAAAGAAAGAATATATAATTCCAACATAATACAGTATATTAACATTTTACTTTCTTAATCTGTCCTATCAACATCCTCATGGTTTGCTTTGCTTAGGATGTAAAACCACAAGCACTTCTGAAATTGACCCTCTAGCCCACAAAAGACAAAGGTGAAATAGAAATGGGGTGTCTTTTTACACAAACAGTAAGGTTCCTCATTAAAAAACATTAAATATTAAGCTGCCAGTTCAACTGCTGCCTCTTACATACTGTGTGACCATGAGCAACTCATTTAACCTGCCTGTGCTCCAACTGTAATAAACAGATAAAAGCAGTAGCATTGTGCAGCTATACTTGGAAAGTGATATAAAATAATATGATCATTCTCAAACTGACTTAACCCACAACCATAAGAACACAAGAAGTTTGGCAAACTAAAGGAGAACATTCAGGGGAACAGGAAAACCAGGAGAACAGTCTTGCAGGGCCAGACAAGAATACACATCTGGGGATAATCGGTTTTATAAAAAGTTTGTAGTGAATAGCGGTGAAATCCTGTGCAGCAAAGTCTACACCCACAAGGCTCCTTCCTAAAACTCAAACGACCCCAGTATCTTCAATCTGTGCATTTTGAACTGCTGATGGGGTTCCGAGAGAGAGAGAGCAAAAGATACTGAACAAAAGACTTAATGCCGAGAGAAAAAAAAGCTAAAATAGTTACCTTATGCTGCTGAAAAGATAAAAACAAACGCTTAATAATTAATTTGCCCATTGTAATGAGTGCTGTGAGAGTGGAGACAGACACACACACACACACAACCACAAAGACCACCTTAGCTACTCAGCTTAACACATTTGAGAAATGCCTCTGTCTGCTACGATATCTTTCTGTCATTCTAACTATTGCATCACTATATGGCATAACAACAACAAACAGATTTTAGATAAACGTTGTAGTCCATGGATATAAAACAGTGTTAAAATGCTGTATCTATTTTGTTATGATAGGTTTGCTTTTCCAATTAGACGGTAAAGTTACATTTCTTCAGTTATTTGTTTAGATATGAACTCAGAAGATGGATGTTGTACATTCATGCATCTACTGGAGTTGTTAGACATACTAGTTGATTCAGCTGTTTTGAATACCGAAATGTACATCTCCTCTGGATCTTTGTTGTCAGCTCTCTTAACAGCAGTCTTTTTGATGGAATATGACACACCATTTACTTCAAATGCGTATTTTGCAGTTCATATTTTCATAAATATACTGTAGCTGCCAATTCTTTCAAGCTAACGTCACCTCCTATGCTATCGACCTAATGAGGAACAATAGAGAGCACACACAGCACCCGTGACAACATATCATTCACATTTACCATTCGTCCCTTGATATTGTTAAATTCAAATGTATAATCTGATGCTACAGAAAGGTTTTTCCCTTACATCAGGTTATGTTAATTTTTAAAATAAATGCTTGTTTTTTTAATGTGTTCCATATGTCTAAAATGTTTTTTTAGCAGCCATTTTGACTGCAGATGTTTCATCATAAACAGAAGCTTGCTCTCTGTTGGACCAGGTTAATGACAGCATCTCTGATTTTTGCAGTTCAAAATCACCACCCCTACTTGGAGGCAGTGAATTGGTTTAGAACTGTGAAACACAGTGAGCCATTTAATTGTTCACTCCCAGTTTTAAGCAAAATACACTTACGGTTGTCTCCAGATATACAGTATATATTATATGTCTGGCTTCTGCAAGACTAACAGGTGGAAAACCCACACAGACAAGGAGAGAATGTGCAAACCCCACACAGAATGAGAAGCCATGGGATTGAAACCAAGCGTAATGAATCCATAACATTGAAATACTACCCACCATGCAACTGTACTCCCCCAGTAGAAAAATGCTACATTAAATAAAACCTGCAGAGGTAGTTTGTTTAGGACAAAGAGGGTGGAACTACCTAACAAAAAAAAACAAATGAATAAAAATAAATAATCCACATTCTTAACATTAAGGATCAACTATTATCAAATGTTGTTTGCAAATGTCATAGTTAAAAAAAATCCCAATTTAATAGACAAAACAAAAGAAAATTAGAACATAAGTAAAATTCTGTCTTAATAATGCATACTCAAATATCCTGAACATAAGCTTTAACAGAAAAAAATTATTATTACTAACTATACAATACTGTTAATGCAAGTTTTGAGTGGTAACAGTAAGTTAGGGATAACAGTAGTAGTTATGGATAATACAAAAAGGTGTGCATTTAACAATTTTTTGTTAATTCATAAGTGACTTTAAAAAAACCTCACACTCCATTCAGACTAGTGTGGTGCTGTGGTGTCGCCCGTGAGGTGCACTCAGGTCGTAATCTGGGATCCTGAGATGGTCTGTCGTGTGGTGGGTGTGACAACGCACCGCTTCAGTACATACTCCCAACCTCTCTCTCTCTCGGCCATAAAAAAACAAAAAACATTCCTCCTCTTATTTATGGATGCAGACCATCACTTTATGTTGTATGTTTATCCAAAAGGATTTCAAAAAAGGAGTACATTTTTTTTCCCATTAAATTTTCTCTCTTTCTAAATTTCATGTTTTTGAAGTAGGACATTCCCAGCAGTGTGGAATAACCTGTTTAAGGCTGGCACAGTAATAAGGTTTCTTTCCACCAAATGGATTTAAGGTCAAATCTAATATACTGTAAATTAACCACTGGAGCAGCAGGTTTTTTCATTCAATAATTTCATAAACACAGCTGAACTTAATGGTTGTAATAAAAGTAACACTCATAAAAAGCACCATAAGGAAAGTTTAGGTTATGATTTACCAAGTATAACTTGGGCAGAATACTCAAGGGATTCCTCGGGGAATTTCTGAACATTGTCAGTATACAGCTAATTTTAAATATGAACAAGACAAAAAAATATGGACAGAGTGCAGGTCATCACAGGAAATGCCTAACGCACACACCCACATTCACTCATATTGGTCCAGGTGCTCAGTCATCTTCACCACATCCCCAGTCACACCCACTCCCTCCTACATACAGTCATATGAAAAAGTTTGGGAACCTCTCTCAGCCTGCATAATAATTGACTCAACATTCAACAAAAAAAGACAACAGTGGTATGTCTTTCATTTCGTAGGAACATCTGAGTACTGGGGTGTTTTACGAACAAAGATTTTTAGTGAAGTAGTATTTAGTTGTATGAAATTAAATCAAATGTGAAAAACTGGCTGTGCAAAAATTTGGGTACCCATGTAATTTTGCTGATTTGATTGCATGTAACTGCTCAATACTGATTACTTGCAACACCAAATTGGTTGGATTAGCTCATTAAGCCTTGAACTTCATAGACAGGTGTGTCCAATCATGAGAAAAGGTATTTAAGGTAGTCAAGTGCAAGTTGTGCTTCCCTTTGACTCTCCTCTGAAGAGTGACAGCATGGGATCCTCAAAGCAACTCTCAAATGATCTGAAAACAAAGTATCATGGTTTAGGGGAAGGCTACAAAAAGCTATCTCAGAGGTTTAAACTGTAATTAGGAAATGGAAGGCCACAGGCACAGTTGCTGTTAAACCCAGGTCTGGCAGGCCAAGAAAAATACAGGAGCGGCATATGCGCAGGATTGTGAGAATGGTTACAGACAATCCACAGATCACCTCCAAAGACCTGCAAGAACATCTTGCTGCAGATGGTGTATCTGTACATCGTTCTACAATTCGGTGCAATTTGCACAAAGAACATCTGTATGGCAGGGTGATGAGAAAGAAGCCCTTTCTGCACTACGCCACAGAGTCGCTTGTTGTATGCAAATACTCATTTAGACAAGCCAGATTCATTTTGGAACAAAGTGCTTTGGACTGATAAGACAAAAATTGAGTTATTTGGTCATAACAAAAAGCACTTTGCATGGCAGAAGAAGAACACCGCATTCCAAGAAACACACCTGCTACCTACTGTCAAATTTGGTGGAGGTACCATCATGCAGTGGGGCTGTGTGGCTAGTTCAGGGACTGGGGCCATTGTTAAAGTTGAGGGTCGGATGAATTCAACCCAATATCAACAAATTCTTCAGGATAATGTTCAAGCATCAGTCACAAAGTTGAAGTTACGCAGGCATTAGATATTCCAACAAGACAATGACCCAAAACGCAGTTTGAAATCTACAAAGGTATTCATGCAGAGGGACAATGTTCTGGAATGGCTGTCACAGTCCCCCGATTTGAATATCATCGAAAATCTATGGGATGATTTGAAGCAGGCTTTCCATGCTCGGCAGACATCAAATTTAACTGAACTGGAAAGATTTTGTATGGAAGAATGGTCAAAAATACCTCCATCCAGAATCCAGACACTCATCAAAGGCTATAGGAGGCGTCTAGAGGCTGTTATATTTGCAAAAGGAGGCTCAACTAAGTACTGATGTAATATCTCTGTTGGGGTGCCCAAATTTATGCACCTGTCTAATTTTGTTATGATGCATATTGCATATTTTCTGTTTATCCAATAAATTTAATGTCACTGCTGAAATACTACTGTTTCCATAAGGCATGTCATATATTAAAAGTAAGTTGCTACTTTGAAAGCTCAGCCAATGATAAACAAAAATCCAAAGAATTAAGAGGGGTTCCCAAACTTTTTCATATGACTGTATATGTTGTTCTTCTTTAAACTCAGCTTTATTAAAACATCGAACATGAACACACAATTATGCTACCAAGGTGATGTCTGTCAATTAATCAGTGTCTATGGATATATGATCTGCCAGATACCACCTATCACCCAACTTTAGGTATTCTCTGTCAAGACATGAACATGACATGCAACAGTCGCAGTGGAAGTACCAGTTTATTACATTCAATAAATTTCAATACAAAGCTTGGATAAAATGTTTAATACACACTCTTTCAATTCTGCTACATCAGTGAAGGCTTTATTGTGCTTCACCAGTGTCCATGTAGCTTGGAGGGGAGTACCTTTTGCTTTTTTCTGTTGAGTTATTGAAAAGGAGAGTATTTTCCTGCTGTGATCATAGCTTGCTTTGAAGGCCCCAATTTCCTTGTGCCTGGCCTCAGATTGTGACAGATAAGATTCATTTAAAGTACCATGCTTTTGAAGATAGTGGTGCCTCACATGGTACTCTTTCATAAAAGTGACTGTTTCATTGCAGATCATATAGGTCAGGGGGGAATTTATGAAGGATGGCATTGTAAAGATATACTTTGTATTAAAATGTTTTAAAGGGAAAACTGATACAGGGAAACATCATTTCAGATATTTTGTTAGGTTACTCATTTTGACAGCTAACTTGCAATGTGAATTTAGGTATTACTTCCCAGCTAATGAGTAAAAACTTACATGATTAAATAAAGCCACCATGGATTTTCATGTGGAACAATGTAAATGATTGTGATTGTACATTTGTAATTACAGCAGAATAAATTCAGTCCAATGCTTGATGAATTCTTATCTTTAATAGATAAAAAATTGACAGGTCTGAAATTACTTAGTGTGTGACATGAATAAGTGGGTGATTAAATGAGAATCTTCAGAAAAGAACAAATAAGCATCAGTTAAAGTCTGAGGCATTTGTGTGCTTGTAGAAGTAGGTACCTGACACGTACTGGGCCAAAGAATATGTCGGCCCCAGGTTAAATCTAACCCTGGCATACATTGTTATCTCAAGATTCAGACATCCTCAAAAGGCACAAATAAAATCAAGTGCAGGAGACAAAGCTCTTTACTACAGAGCACCTAAACTCTGACTGACCTACCTACCTACCTACAGTACGAGGTGAGACACAAAAATAACAGGATTGGTAAAAAAAAATTATATATTTATTGATGAATTACAGCATTCCAAACAATGCCACCTTCTACATACTCCCCCTCCCGATTTCTACACCGCTCCTCACATATCTTCCATTGATTGAAACAGTGCTGGAAGTCTTCTTGTTTGATGCTCTTCAAGAGGCTTGCCATTTGTCTTCACTTTATCCACTGAAGAAAAATGCATTCCTTTCAGGTCACTTTTGATTTTCGGGAACAAGTAAAAATCACAGGGAGCTAAATCGGGCGAACATGGAGGATGATCGAGAACAGGAATGTTTTTGTCATTTAAAAACTGCTTTACGGAAAAAGAGAAAATTTGCGAGAAATTTGATGTTGATTCGCTATTCGATGTTTTCACCCGACACTATCGCAGCAACTCGTGTAGCGATTGTTGTGCAAATACTGATTGGGCTATTCACAAGATATACCTAACCAGTCAACGGTTTGAGGGGGCGTGTAGGAGGGGGATATAGTTCTATGATTCACGTCTGGCCGACCTTCAGATGGTTTTCCAGGAAAGCCCCAAGCCCAGTCTGGTTATTTTTGTGTATCAACTCGTATATAAGAGAATAATTATTTTAATTCTTATAGGTTTCATCTTCACGTATGATGGACCTGTAGTCAGACCTCTACTATTCAAGTTAAACTGTTGCTATCATGTATGCCCTGAAGTGTGTGAAGTGAGTTACTACACAAATTCTTCAAGCAGAAAATACTCAAGTTGTTTGGGGGATGAAACAAACTGAAGTAGGTTGTATATTCTGTCCTCCAGAGTTTCCCATAAAATGGTTCAATGACATTTAGCTATGCAGATAGAGGAGGCCATCAAAAGGTCCTTTAGGTTATCCTTGCATTGACAAAGCCATTCACGAATTAGTTAAACTTTGTGTATGGTACAGTATCATAAGGGATACGGTGTTTGCAGCATAGGGTGCTCCTGGTTCTTTAAAATGTTTGTTTATTTTTGTCTGTTACACAATCATGCAGATCAATCTTTGGACCCAATAGTTCCCAGTGATATGGCTGGCCATGCCTGTAAGGATTCCTTATCATGTTTAACTGTTAGAGACAGAGTGAGGATGAAAGCTTTCTTAAAACAAAACCATTTATACGAAGGAAATAAGGCAAAAGGTGACTCATCAGAATATATTACTTAATCCCCCTCTCACATCATTGTTCAGATGTCAGGGTCATATGGTACATTTATTTTTAAATATACTGTACCTGTAATTATTGTGGAATGTAATGGCATTAAAAAAGAAAGTTTGCTTAATAAGAATATACTAAATTGAACTTAATTTTGCCATTCATTCTTTCTCTATTTGAGGTAACATTCCAATTACAGTGTTAATACGTAGAGGTATAAAATAAGAAGTACAGAACCTCCAAGCTGAGGAAAGCTATTTCCTGCTTCACGGGCAAGCACCGCCAGCTAGGCCTGAACCACAAACGATCCGCCACATAAAAAGTATTTGTCAGGGTAAAAGTCAACTGCTGATCAACACTGGTCTTGGGACTACTCTGTTTTATATGGCATTTGTGGGGAAATGTGGTTAGCGGGCAGATGATGTAGCCACTCTACAGACAAAGTATATTCCTGCTTTCCCTTACATGACCCACATTTTATACATTTAGATATCCATGCAGATAGTGTACTTTTGTGTATAGGCATAGTAGATGTTGCTGGTGCCATGCTGACAAACAGTTGTTGTCTTGATGAAATTTGCTTATTGCCATGTTTTGCGGTGTCAAAATGCATTTGGGGTTCTTAAACAAGAAAAACACACACAAGGAGCTCAGGCTCTGGGCAGGCAGTAGTGTGGACAAGCAGCCCCTGTTGATGAGAAGATATATGGCTAGATATGCATTTACATGCAGAACTGTTGGGTTCCTTGCTAGTGCTCTGGGGTTTGCAGTTAAGGCACCTTTCACAGGTTTTGTATAAACAGCAAGAGTAGAAAATGTAACTTAAGATCAGAAAAGGGCATTGGGAATATGAGCCAGTGCGGTGGTGGGAAGCAGGTGGTCTGTGGCCCCAGTAAGCAGCAAGGGGAACAGCACTCCAGGGATTGGACCATCTCCTATTGAACAGCTTGGAGGAGTGCAGATGATCACAAGGACTCCTAGGGATCCTGTGGATGCAGAAGAGGGCATATAGGAAGATGTTCTCCGTCTCAGAGCATCCTTGCGGATACTAAAGGATTGTGGTGGAGATGAGAGCTGGAGAGAGGGGCTGCAGCTGCCATGGTCTGAGTCTGGCTGAAAGACCTGCAGGATGAGCAAGGAAGAGAAAGAGAGAGATGTGCCTGGCTGGCAGGAAAGAAAGCCCAGTGTCTATATAGTTTTAGGCTTGAATTTTAAGAAAATGAAAGAATTTATTTATTGGTGGTTTCATTTCTGCAATGCACAATTTTATCGAGTATTACTTGTTAATTTATGGAAAACTTGCACTGCACTTTGTTTTGAACACTTTTTGTTGGAGCAGTAAAAGTGATTTACACATCTGTAACCATCCCTTGCTGTGTGTGCTTATGTCCTCAGTGCCCAGTCCATTCTCAGTCAAGACGATTGATGTCAGAGGTTCAAATAAGTATACCTGCTGCAGGCAACCCAAGCAACACAGGAGGTTAATAAAATGATGTTAAAATAGAACTCGTCACAAAAGTAAGTAGTAGCTTATAGTGTATTTTGCACATAGCCTTGTCCTTGATTGTGCACTAACACTAGATCTTTTATTTAAATTTTCTTGTTCTAGACACCAGAACGGTATATTTCAAGTTTTTGGAAAAGACTCACTCAAGAACAAGACTACCTGCACTAAAATCCTTCCACAGTATAAATCTTTTTGACACTGGATTCGAGCCTATGCTAGCTGCATCCTAAGAACTAAAAATGATAATGCAGAACATTGAAGTTAGGGGCTTCATGTACAGTAATCCCTCGCTACTTCGCGGTTCACTTTTCGCGGATTTTATATGTAAGCATATCTAAATATATAACGCGGATTTTTCGCTGCTTCGCAGGTTTCTGCGGACAATTCGTCTTTTTACTTCTGGTATTTGCTTCCTCAGTTGGTTTGCCCAGTTGATTTCATACAAGAGATGCTATTGGCGGATGGCTGAGAAGCTACCCAATCAGAGCACGCAGTTAAGTTCTTATGTGCTGTTGATTGGCTCAGCGACGGAGTGCTGCATTAACCAGGAAGTCTCATCTCACTCATTCAGCATTAACGTGTTCTTGCTACTGCATTCAGGGGATTATCACCTTCATCGTCATCATTTTTACTGCGCAGCATATTCATCACCATCATCACGTCATATATAGCTACGTGTACTTCGCTATACAGGAAGTGTAAACTTATCTACCAATTTCATATTGCTTAGCAGTTGTCCCTGTTATTAATAGAGTAAAAGGGTGGGTTGTAAACAATACAGGGAGGGTTTAAAAACATCCAAATACACATAAATATGGTGTTCCTACTTCGTGGAAATTCAGTTATCGCGGTCGGCCTTGGAACCTATCTCCAGCGATAAGTGAGGGATTACTGTATCACAAATGAATAGATGTTTCTGAAAAGGATGAAGGTGGTGTTAGAAATGACAAATTCTCAACATTTCAATTTATCGTATTTTTTTATGGTTCCTTGAGCAGGCACTTGTAAACATTCAACAGTTACCCTATCAATTGAGCCATATAGTCAGTCTCCATTGCTATGTAACTTTCTTTTATTTACCTGTATTCTGTACAGTTGTGCATTTATCAGCTCTGCAGGTCAACGAATAATTTATGGCCTTTCAGGTGCTATTGTGAATGCACTTTGTAACACAAATGAAATTTGAAGTATTCGAAGGAAACCACACCAAATGTTTTGTTACTACCTTATGGGAGAATTATTTACAGTTTACTTTTAGGAAGGGTTGCTTTTGTCTTTATCTACATTGAACCTGTGATGCAACAAAAAAGGGGAACTTGAATGAAAAAGGCTGCTTTTAGTACATTCCGATGTGCATGCTTCTCCCAACTTTTGAAGTTAATCCATTCCTGAAAATCCCCTTGAAAGGTGAATTTTGTTAACATGAACGGAAAATGTTTTTAACTATATTTCAGCCCCTATTTTTGTTCAGACACCACCACAACACATGTAAATTGACAACTTTTCCCTTCATTAAAATACTGTTTAATAAAGCATTTACTTACACTTTACCACTTCAAGTTTCATTTTAAAAGGAATGGCCTTTCAATCTTTCTGTGGCTTTTCCAACTATTTCATGATAGCCAAGGATAATAGAAGACGACATGTAAGCAATACCCATCACAAGATGAATGGACCACAATAGGTGAATCTCTGCTACCTGTGGACCCAACTCTGTCTTGAGGGCAGTCTCTGAATCCAGCATCATCTCTTAGGGCCCGTTTATACTTCACACTCGGAACGCGTACACGCCTGCATCATGGCCTCCACACGTTCATTTGATGCGTCCTCTGAGCAGGTCCTCAGAAATTAACGCGACGCATGCGCGAGTTGCAGTACCAGCAAAAAGTCGGGGGGCGCAGTGTGCAAAAAGTTGGAATGTGACGTCAGAGTCTCTGTTTACATCTACATGTGACAGAAAGCCGCTTTGTGGATCCTACGAGATCGGTGCGCGCGCTTCGATATTTGATAAATGGTTCGATGTGGTGAAGCAAAATGCCGACATACATATGTATTCGTGGTGCTTTTATATTCAAGCGTCACATATTCCTGATCGTAATGACACATACCGTCTTCTGTGCTCTCTTTTTTTCTAGGGCTTCCTCTGCTCCTGACGGTAGCAAATTGCTAGCAATAGATCGCCACACTGAGCACATTAAATGTATGATATTTCAACTCTCTGCACATTTAGAATCCTTAGATTTATACTTGATATCATTTTCATGATGAAAAGCATTAAAGTATGTATATTACATTTTACAGATAAATCGGTAATTTCGTATAAACAATGAATACTGTTAATAATTACACACATTTGGTGATACAGTTGTGGATCATTGCGCTGCTGTCTTGCAGGGAGTCACATCGCTACTATTCCCTGCCTGGAGTTTACATGTTTTCCTGCTGGGTTTACTCAGTGTGCTCCAGTTTCCTTCCAAAGATTTGCAGATTTGGGGATTTGGTGCCGCTAAAATGATGCTAATGTATGTGTGTGCTTGTATTCACCTTATGATGAACCAAAGCCTCGTCCAGGGATTGTTTCTCACTCGTGCCCAATGCTTCCTGGAATGGACACATTCCTGGATTTAATCAATAAACATCCTTTTCAGAGATATTGCGGTAAGGTGTCATCGGAATTTAATGGGTGTTCTAGGCAATTCACAACACAGCGAAGCTGAACATGTTCTCATCATGATAATATCTCGCACTGCCATCTGGTGGATTCCTCCAGATGTACGCAAAGTACGTGCACAAGTATGAACACTACAATGCTTGCGTAGCTGGAGCATCCGCTGCAGCACGCGTCACATGAAGTATAAACCCGACCTAAGAATGAGTGGGACTGCACATCACAAAAATCTCTTATCTATTTCTCAAAACAGTTCCCAACCCCCATTCAAGCAAGTTTAAAATAAAATTTGTTTCTTAATTAGTGCATTATGTATTATAAACTTGTAAGCAGGTCTCCACTTAATTTATAGTATATCTACTGGTTCCTTTTCTAACAATTATATGCTTAAGTTTAATGCACTGTTTTACTGTAAGAGCAATAATCTGTTTTCACCTGTAAAGTACTAAGTTGTTAACTAATTAAAGTGTACATATTTTCATAATCAGTCAATTGATGTGATGTTTTTGAAAAATTAGCTGACTCATACCTTTTATTTTGAAGGTGTGCAATATTTGATAAATAAATGCAACATTGATGAGTGAAGCAAACAAATTCTCACTTTACAGAAGGTTTAATATTACATTGTTAATCTTTCAGGAAGCTGCAGAAGTGTCAACTTCCACCACACAAGCATTCAAGGCAGAAAGGGAGAGAAAAAAAAAAAAAAAGTGGGATCTATGCCGCTTAGCTTTAACATTTCTGTCACTAATCCAAAATAATATCCATACAGACAGAATGCTACACTGGCATTTAATACTTGCGTTCTTCAAAATTAGAAGTATTTATGTTTATCACAAAATGTTTACATGGCTGTAGCCGTTTTGTTTACACTAAAGTGAAACATCTCATTGTGCTACACAAAAACACAAGTCAAGGCCTGATGAGCTTTTTTCACACACACCTGTATATGCCAACCCTTGGCAGAACTGCAAATAGACAACTGGTCCTTACTAGGGATTAACCATTAACATAAGGAACAAAAAGCTAATGAAACAAATAATCCAATTAAAAATATACTATTTATTAAATGTGCTTACTTTGCAGGTAGATCTAAACTGATATTCCTTAAGTGAACTGGGATATCACTACAATTCTTGCACACCACTAAAGACTAAGCAAAGACTGAACAGGAAGAGAAGAGATTTATTACAGGGTTTTGAGTGTAGAAGGACTCCTGGAATCTTCAAAATGGCATTAGAAGAAGTTACCATGTATCAGATTAGAAACATTGTTTATCAATGCACCCAGGAATGGTAAGGCTGAAGGATTCAAAGTCCGATTAACACGGATTACTTGATTAAGTTAGGAACAAATAAGAAAAGTATTCAAGTAACACATTCTGGCTTTTAATGATGTCTTTCAAATAACAAAATTTCACACTATGCACTCACAAGGTGTTTGTATTAAATTCTGCTGCACTGCAATCTGAATTGAAATATTAAGGACACAACCTTGTGCTTTCAGGTTAACGGACAAGGACTAATATTTTTAAAATATACTGTAAGAATGCAATTACAACATAAACAGCTTTAGTAGTTTTCCCCTCAAATCATACATTATAGTATTATTTTAACACGCTGAGAGACCCTGTGCAAAACAGTTATGACCACACTAGAACTACAATATAGCACAAATTTTCTTCTTTCTCCCTAGATCCCTAATGAAGCTTGCTTTTGTTTTCTAGACAATATGGATGGGTTTGATTTGCGGAATTAGTCTGATCAAGGGGCCTTAGAAAAAAAAATATATATAATTTATTTAAAAAAAAAAAAAAAAATCTTACCATCTGATCTTTCATTTCAATCACTGTTTCATTATCATCATAGAATCCAAAGTGACTACAAAATTGGGAAGAGATACAAAAAAACAAAACAAAAACATTTATTTCATAAGATAGCAGTTTATATTGCAAGAGAAAAGCTACATACAGAGTAAAGCATTCTGTTCCACTGCAGGTTGAAGGACAAGGACAACAGCTCAATAAAGTAGTTTATGAGCTACCATTAATCTTGGTAACATAAAAATGTAAGCCAATTTTTATAGGTTATAACATATCTGAATGTAAGGAAACACCCAAGGTATACATATTTAAAAAAAAAAAAAAAAAAAAAAAAATGTATTGTCAATAAAGCATTATACGTACCTTGACTGCCAAGGCATAATGACTCCATCATCAGGGCCTCCAATTAAAACAAGCTTCTTAATTCTTAAGAAGTTATTTTTCCAAGCTGGTAAATGAACAGAAAGCAGAATTTCTAAAATTACATTTTTTCTCTCCAATGCACTACATCCATTCATGTACCTAACTTGGGTAATTCAGCTCTAGAGATTGCAGAACAACCATTATAAATGTATGATTCAGCTATACTTAATTAGTACTTTAAAAAAAAAAAAAGTATAAACGGAAGGCTATGAGTTAGAATACATCAATATACAGAATGTATTATTGTCTTAAAATTAAACATACAAAAAGGACTCAACGGTATACAGTAATCCCTCGCTATATCGCGCTTCGACTTTCGCGGCTTCACTCTATCGCGGATTTTATATGTAAGCATATTTAAATATACATCGCGGATTTTTTACTGGTTCGTGGATTTCTGTGGGCAATGGGTCTTTTAATTTCTGGTACATAATTCCTCAGTTGGTTTGCCCAGTTGATTTCATACAAGGGACGCTATTGGCAGATGGCTAAGAAGCTACCCAACCAGAGTGCGTATTACGTATTAAATAAAACTCCTCAAGTATATTGTGAGCACAGGGGCTGTTTGCACCCCTACAGGATACGGCCGCTCCTCAAAAAACGCTGAAAGATTACCTTCACATTGCTCCCTTCCTTGCTGGGCTTACATGTGGCTGCTTTGTCAAGCGATATGCTTCCTGCACGGTGCTTCACATACTTAAAAGATCAAACGGCACGTATTGATTTTTGATTGTTTGCTTTTCTTTCTCTCTCTCTCTCTCTCTGACATTCTCTGCTCCTGACGGAGGGGGTGTGAGCAGGGGGGCTGTTCGCACCCCTAGACGATACGGACGCTCGTCTAAAAATGCTGAAAGATTATCTTCACATTGCTCTCTTCCATGCAGCTGCTTTGTCAAGCGACATGCTTCCCGCACGGTGCTTCACATACTTAAAAGCTTGAATGGCACGTATTGATTTTTGATTGTTTGCTTTTTTCTCTCTCTCTCTCGCCGACATTCTCTGCTCCTGACGTGCACGGCTTTGAAGAGGAAGATATGTTTGCATTCTTTTAATTGTGAGACGGAACTGTCATCTGTCTTGTCATGG
The DNA here is from genome assembly GCF_900747795.2 of Erpetoichthys calabaricus. Taxonomy (NCBI): domain Eukaryota; kingdom Metazoa; phylum Chordata; class Cladistia; order Polypteriformes; family Polypteridae; genus Erpetoichthys; species Erpetoichthys calabaricus. Next base: position 63,937,239 of record NC_041394.2, read on the forward strand.
AGCACAGTTTAAACTTTTGAAAAAGAGACAAATGTTTGTTTGCAGTGTTTGAATAAAGTTCCTGTCTCTCTACAACCTCCTGTGTTTCTGTGCAAATCTGTGACCCAAGCATGACAATATAAAAATAACCATATAAACATGGTTTCTACTTCATGAATTTTCACCTTTTGCGGGGGGTTCTGGAACGCAACCCCCGCGATCGAGGAGGGATTACTGTATTTTTCTTGCTATGCTAAAGTATGAATACATCATACTGCAAATAGCTTAAGTAAACAATATATTACCTACAATATATTTGATACTGACCAAAAACACAGCTAAACCGCGATCATTTATTGCACTTCATTAGTTTAATAAGGGTTCCATTCTACACAGAGAAAAAAAATATGTTTATTACTGAGAATGTCCTTTCATAGGTTTCCAGCTATATTAAGCCATAGGCAAACAAAAAATTAGCCCTTAATCAAACAAATCAAACTCTAGTCTAGAAAATACAATCTGGATAATAAATTTCAGGGATGTATGATAAATAGGAAAAATGGTAAAAGGTTGCATGTCAAAATTAGGCCTATACAAAAAGCCACAGAAGCAAAACTGCTCCCTAAACACAATGTTGTTTATTAAGCAAAAAAGTAACTGTGTGGCTATGTTACACCATGAATGCCAGCATCAACAAAATAGCAAGGAGCAACATGTGATTAGTTCTGTTCAGAGAAAGTTAACATCAGTTTAACTGCTCATTTAAAAGGAAAACAGGCAGACAAGCACTCCGTTTACTGCCACACTAAAGAAGTGGGGGTGGCGTTTATTCTAAACTACAGCTTTCTGCTTCTTTGTAGTTTGATATATTTGATAAATTTAATACATTCAAGGCAGCCATACAACCACACATTTTTAGGATATTCATGGCTAAAGTTAAAACATTAAGAAAAGATTTAACATGAATGTTACTTTGATTTGTTCCCGAGATTATGCTAGTTTGCAAGGGTCAAAAATATTGTAAGATGTCTTACTTCAATCAGCTAGTCTGTGTAAAGTAATAAGATAAATGACCACAGAAACCAGGTAGCTATTTGCCTATAAATTAAAACGCAGAAAAAGAAGAAATATGAATGACAAAAAAAAATCTTGTTGAATATTTGCATTTATTTGCTTGTAGAAATACTAGCCTATAACTTGCATATCAATGCTTCCATAACAATTTTCATTCAGCCTTCTTTAAAAAGATGCAACTATGGGATATCATCGTGCTTTGAAAAATATTGTGGGATATTCTATTAACAGCATTTCTCAGCCTTTCTAGTGTCTTAGCCACCCACCCATCCCCCTTGGTGAATCGAACATGATCGTAGTGGAGACCCAAAACAAAACAAAAGCAACTCATGTCCCAATGGCAGTGGTTGAGAAACAATGACCAATAACACATCACTCACACAAAAGCTTATTTTGTTTAACTGGAAGACTCCTAATCCACCTTTTATAACTTGGGAGAAAAGTGCCGAATTTATAAATACAACAAGTGATCCTACACCGTTGCCTTTTATAACACAGGTATGGAAGAAACAGCAAGGTTATTGTCAATCAGCAAGCAAGCAAAGTACAGAGAAATTATACCATAGTTAGACTGAGATACATGAATGTACAGTATGGGCACACAAGAAAAGAAGTGTCTGAATTTTCTCAGAGTCAGTACACAATAAGGAGAGTACAATAAACTTGTTTATCATAACAGTTGTCAATGTCTGAATGTACTTGTTTCCTTAACCATAAGTACTGATGATGTTGCTTGCAGCTGGGCTGCTTTTTATGCATACAATCGATTTGGTAAGCTGGTGGCATGCATGGCAGTATGCAGTTTGCTCTTTAAGTTATTTGCAAAAGAAAATCAGTTACATTTTTAAATAATTGTATCAAAAATGGAAGTACTCTTGCTCTTACATTTCTATTTCTCTCTCTCTGTTCCTACTGGAGTCATGACATAAGTATCCAGGAGCAAAGGAGTGTTGTTTTAATGCTTTTTTCATTGAGTAATCTTAATCTAGACTCACATTCTAGTGAATATTATGTCACTATAGTCAAAGTCGGTGCATTCTTTTCTGGTTCCTGACATCACTAATGTTTTAAATGCATTTTAGTGGCACACAGGAGCGTCCCACTAATTCAAAGCATGTAGAATCCCTCTTCTAATGGCACTTTAAAACAATGTTGATTAAAAAGAAATTATTACTAAACAAAAAGGTTTAGCTGCTGTGAGGTGGGAGTCAGGGCCTTAACAATTTGCAGAAAAGCATACTGAGCGAGAGGTTTTGTTGAACAGGTTTGGTTTAGAATCTGGTGTTTTGATGAATAGTTCCCCAACTTTTGTGTATTTACTTTTTATGAGACTGTAAGTTGTTGATCTCATATTAAACAGGAAAATCCTGTGATTGGGCACTGGATATTCTTTTTTCCTGTGTATTAGTGATAGAAATGTAAATACTGTATTTGCAAGAATAAACAGACAGAATCAGCCATATATCAGAAGTTGCTTTATAGCCCCCTTAGTGTCTGCTGTGCTGCTGCTTCCAGCATGGACCAAGTCAGAGAAAGAGGGAGATAGTGCACGGTGAAAGGGCAAGAACAGGAGGGGAAAAAAACAAACAACACCACCCACCAGCTACAGAAGCATAAAACTTGGAGGCACAGAGTGGTCAGTTCACGTAACCTTGCAGTGCTCAGCAGAATACACAAAAATGTAAAACAATGAAATCTTCCAACATTGATCTGCTGTAATATGACAATTAGTTCAGAATTCTGTTTGAGTGTCTACATTTTTTCTGATTCGTTCCACAAAATATTTGCCAAATTTCATGGGTTTTAACATCCCCTGTACTTGCTTTTTCTTCTTAGAGCAGATTGTGTTTTGTTAAGGGGGAGAAAAAAAAAATAAAATCACTGTCTCACCCACTGTAGAGTGAAAGAAGGAACATTTCATCTTAACACTCAGTCTTACTGACAGCATGTTTTATGTGTGGATTTCATGCGACTGATAGGGACTTTAGCGAAACAATACTTTGTTTCAACTCCAATTGTACTGGAATTAACACATTACTGTACACAGTAATGCTGAATTTAAATATGCAGATATACATTTGAATTTAAAACTATTGATGTACTGTAGATGCATAGTGTGCATATTAAATGGGAACAGGCAAAGTGTGCATATTAAATGGGAACAGGCAAAACCAAGTTTGTTGCACTTTAAGGATTGCATAAGGGGTTGTCTACGGACATTTCACTTTATTTTTCATTCTACAAGCTGCCTAAATGTGCATCCCTTACATATGACATGGTTCTACATTTAATGAAGACTACTTCAAACACATTTCTCAACATCTTAGCTTAAAATACACATTTTGAATACTGACCTCTAACTTATTATATCTAAAGTCACCATTTAGTATATAGTCTATACAGCCTATAGTACCAAAAGGCACATGCTCAAACAAAGCCAGCTAGATCTTGATTGACAGATCTAAAAATCAAAAGCAAAGTTATATCACCTGTTGCATTTGGATTTGTGTTTTCATTGTTAAGTATTGCCAAAAACTTGCTGCTGTTCAGGTACATATCATGGTGATGTGGATCTGTTGGCGGGGGAAAAAAAAAATATCAGTTTTTAATGACAAGCAGAATAGTGCAAATGTTTAAATTACTACACAAATACGAAAAGTTTACTCACCATTCCAATAATTACAGATGGAAACATCCTGACCAATACTAGTGTAACAAATATGGTACAGATTTGTCTTGATATACTTTGGGAATACGTACTTCAGGTAGCTTGTATCTGTTGAAGAATTACAGTATAAAACTGAAAAAGTCTATTTAAAAACACACAAACCGCACACCTAGACCAAAGTTTGGACAGAAGAATATTACACAAGGAAAGAGAAAGTAGTCTTACCTCCATACTGACCAGCCTGTGGTGAAGAAAGAGAGATAAAAGAATCCACATTGTGATCTGGCAGAACTGAAAGAATTCCACGGCATACAAGGCCTCCTAAATAATTAAAATAAATATAACAATCAAGTCAACCAGGAAAGTATAAAAAAACTATTTTATGATACGTGATTCGTTTTTTTCTCCCTTCGTGGATCTCCAGCTGCAAATATGCAAACCGTATCACAGACCTTCTCTTCCATAACACAGGGTGCAAGGCAGGAAACAAACCCTGGGCAGGGCGCCCGCACGAACGCATACACACACACACACACTAGGGACAATTTAGAATCGCCAATGCACCTGACCTGCATGTCTTTGGACCGTGCGAGGAAACCGGATTACCCGGAGGAAACCCACGCAGACACAGGGAGAACATGCAAACTCCATGCAGGGAGGACCCGGGAAGTGAACCCGGGTCTAACTGCAAGGCAGCAGTGCTATCCACTGCGCCACCGTGCCACCCACTATATATAACTGTATTTTATCTTACAATTTTCAGTAGCACTTACATCCTCCTTAACTAAAGTATAAAGCAGAAATGAAATACTGCTGAAGTAAAAATGTGCGTCAGCCTTGGTTCCTCTACCAGATTCCGCAGTAAAAGCCAGAATAGATGTACAGGTACCTTATCAGTAATCCCTAGATTACAGGGAGTGAAAAAAACAGTTCCTTATTTACCAAAGACGTACAGTATATGCAAGTTTAATTTATTCAGGACTCTAAACTGGACCTGTACATGTGAGTGTCTGTGTTTGTGTGCAATATAATGGAATGGTAAATGTTTGCACATTCTAGGGTTGGCTCTGGGCACTGTGACCATGAATTTATGAAATTATTAAAAAACAGTACCCATTCTCAAAGACTTAAATAAAAAGAGCATTTTTAAACATTATGATCAATGGAAAAGCATTTCCTCAATTCACATTCAAAGATCTATAAGATAATCTCAAAAACACATAATCAAATTTTAGGATGCCGGGTGGCTATCCAGGAGGCATCAGGTGAATGACAGGAACCGGACAAGGCACCAACCCAATGCAGAATTTATTGAAACTGGCATATTAAACAGAAGACACTCAAATGAGAAAGTGAAAGAATGTGAAGCAAGGCAAGTTAAAGAAGATCTAACCAATGTGCAGAAACTATTAAAATGGAAAAAAAATAAAATAAAAAAATATTAAAATTAAACCGGTTTAGTCTCAAGGAGAGGAGACTGGGTTGGGACCAAATCCAGGTCTTCAAAATTCTCAAATGCATCCATAAACTAAACGGTGAATCACGTCCATGTTGACAAAAGAGGAAATTAAAGGGAATGTAAATTTAGGACTGAAGATAGTGGGTCAGCTTAGCTACAAGCTTGATGATTTGAATGGTCTCCTCTCATTTGTCAAATTTCTTATGTTCTAAGATCTGAATGAAGAGATCAGCAAATGCACACTATTGTTAATAGCTTACTAGACGTTATATGCAAGGAGCACACAGTAAATGTTAAAGTAACTATAAGTTCTGTAGAAGCAAGCTATTATGGAAAATGAAACAGGAACTATGAAGTATCATGGAAGGGATCAATCATATTGGGAAGCATAAAAATAGCCTTGTGTCCATGAATGTCTCTTAGCACAAACATTGGGAAAAAAAGGGAAAAAAAAAAAAAAAAAAACCAAAACAGGCTAACGGTTCCTCAAAACACTTACCCTGTAATGAATGGAGTACATTTAAGATATGGCAGTTTCTACTGAAATAAACACTTGGTAGTGTATACCTGCACTTTAGAGCAAACGTATTTAGTGGTCAAGATTGCTTTCACTTCCTGCTGCCAAGATATAGTACCAGAACAAATACTTAGCAACAGTTTCATTTAACAAAAAAAAATACATTTTCTTGGCCCCAGAATAGGGAAGAGGCAAAGGAACAAACTCAATGGTTTCAACCTTCTGATGTCTCATGTTGTGCTTTTACTCCCAGCCAATCCTAGTATTGGGCTAACTGCTCTAAGCAGGTGACATGTGCAAATAATCTTTAAACTCATGCCGGCTAAAACAGCTAATGGAGGAACACACCACACTGAAAGTCACGCGACAGGCCATGCCTATCTCATATATTATACACAAATCTAATTCAATGGATTTTCTTTGTGCATCCTTTAAATACCACAATAAAAATTTAAACAAATTTAAAAAATAAAAACACAACTTTCAGAAGCCATTATGAAAGTGTGAACATACGTACAAGAATGACTTAACAAAAATGCTTTAATATATGACTGCTTAGGTCAACCAAGACCAGGACTACCAAGTTTCACCATAGTTCTTATTTATAGGTTGGCACTGATTGGTGTAATGCCTCAAGGTATCCTGGATTGATAGCCTACACTGTCTTGGTTTGTACGGTGTTTATGCACTGTCTCCATGTTTGTACTAGTTTTCTTCCAACTACCCCAGATTTCTTCTGAAAAATGTGCAAGTTAGGCTAACTGGCCCCATGGGAGCAGTGAGTGAGTAGGTTTGTGTGGTGAACTGAAATATCACTTTATTCAGAGTTATTTACCACCTTGCACCCAGTACTCTGGTCCATCATAATCCTGAACTGTCAAGCAGGATTAAGAATGCAGGCATGAATGTACAGTATGTACATAGTTATCAACAAGCTTTGAGATACATAAACTTAGCACCTAGACCTTAGAAGCTTTCTACACAAATATGATTAACAGGCCTAGAATGATTTTTGTTAGAGTAATTGTTTTCCCTCTGTTGTGGAATGGCAATTACTGGTTATCGTTTTTGGTATATGATTTTAAACAATTCAAATATAATAAAAACAATGTTATAACAATTACGAAAGTCAAAACCTATTATGTTCTATTAGTAAAACCACAGAGTCAAAAAGGTTACCCACTCCCCACCCTCTTTTTAAACTTTTTACCTTGGGAATAACAAATGAGGTGCACCCCATCTGCAGCATTCTGCATGATGGGATAAATGGCATTCTTAAAGCCTTCCACTTGCTTCCACATAGGTTCTAGACTATAGGTGTGATCAAATAAGTCGACGACTGTGACATTGGTACCAGGATGAGTCTGTTTAAAAGAAAAAAAAAATTGTTTCATTTTTACAGCATACTGTAAGGAAATGCACACAGGACATACATAGAAAAAGTAGACTTTAATTAAAAAAAATTACATAGTCCATTAATTACATATATTTTACATTTTAATACAGCATATTTCTAATAGTGGAGTAGTGGTGGTGTTGCCATCTCACACCAACCATCCTTGGTGCACACCTAGCCATTGTCCCCTTTGGAGTCTTCACATTCACTTTGTGTCTTTGTGGGTATTCCACGGAGTACTCCAGTTTTTTTCCAACATGTCAGTTCTAAATTGACACCCGTGTGAGTCTGGCAGAGTATGTGAGTGGCCTTTGTGATCATCTGGTGACAGTCCAGGGATGGCTTCCTGCCTTGCAAATATTACTAGTTTCTTTTAAAAATGCAAACAGAGTTAACGGCAGTTTCAGTGACTCATTCAGAGGCACATATTAAGTTTGAGTCAAGAACAACCTTTGTTTTAAAGTATACATTTAAAATAAAACATCATGAACAGTCTACTGTTTTCTTAAACAAATACAATGCTATACAATGATTACAAGTGACCATCCTTTTTCAGGCAAATGTATTTAAAATCTTTAAACTAAATTTTATACTGGAGACTTTCCACACTGGAACAAGAAAATATTTGCCTTTCTGTACACATGTTCAGGACTAACTTTCCTTATAAATACAATTTCAAATAAGAGAACCAAAATGTAGAACAAAACTATTAATTTGTCCATCTCAAGAGTTATTGATCATGTAAGCACATTATTTTGAAAGTCCAATTACAAGAGTAGAAAGTATACCTAGTATCTATCTGAATATAATTTCCAAGCGTTATCATCACATTATACGGGAATTCACACACTACAGCTCAGTGGCATGGAACCTTGCCGAAAACTGCCTCAGAACTTACACAAGGAGTCAAAACATTAATGCATGTATGTAAGCGGACAAAAACAGTGGAAGCCACAGAGCACTTTGCACAATGTGGCAGTACTCCAGTATCAGAAGAATTAGATTTTCCTGTGCCTTTAAGGGAATCTAAGCTTAAAATCAAACAGTTGTAATTTTATAAATGAGGAACGTGATCCTGAAGGTTATTGAAATTTAAATGTGTATGCACTAGGTCTTCTACAAAAAGAAAACTATGAATGTTGAAGGCAACAGAGAAAATAAGGGAGGGAAAAATAATTTCTTTAAAAAAAAAAAAAAAATTAAATGTTGCCCAACAATGGAAAAAGGTGGCACAGAACAAATACCATCTTGCATATTCCTCAAAAAAGGTCTGTGTATGCACAAACGTATTCAAATAAAGCTTAAAGAAAGATGAAAAAAAATGTCCAAAGGGCACTGCTTATCATAAAACCACATATCAGGAAACACAAAATGAAAAGCCAATATACCACAACACAGCTTCAAGGTTGCTTGTAGGCAATCCATTAAATTGTTCCACTCATTGTAAATATGTCAGACAAAACAAACTTATTTCAATGCTGTATAACAGTAATACACTAGTTAAAAGTCGGAAGTATACTGGCTCCCACCCCAGTGCACTATTAAGCCAAGCGGAGTCATTCTTGCAACAACAAACTTACTTTCAGCACAACTCAGTTCAAGAATAAGCCCACCCTGAAACAGACTAGGGTCTGGCCCTACTAAAACCAGGCCAAAGGCAGAGATTTCCATGAAGCAGTTATGCAGGCATAGGGGATGCAGGAGAAGCTTCTCATTTAGATATTAGTAAACTACTATAGGTATAATTTCCACAGCATCCAAATTTTAAAAATTGTTGCACTTATGTTATTAATAGAATTTTTTTTTTTTTTAATGCTGAAGAAATAAGTAACAAATATGACCGATCCCACCATCCACTTTTCATCACACTCAATCCATCATGGGATCACGAATGGAAAAGAACATAAATCAGAATTCAACCCTGAAAAGGGGAGGCCGCTTGCTGACAGAAGCAAAAGTCACCTATCAATTTACAAGAACTCCTTTGAGAAGTGTGCTTAACAAGAACATGCAAACCTGACACAGACTGGGCTCAAATTCTGGCTCAGTCACAATCTCCCTAGAGTTATGGGACTGCAATACTAACTTCTATGCCAGCACAATGCAAATCATCTATTCAAGCCAGATTCTGCTTTAAAATCAGTTCTGCTTAAACAATAACACAGTGGAAGTCGGACATGGGTAAATTTCACAAATTGCAACATCTGGTGCAAGTGAACTGGGCTAACCTTGCTCTTATTGAGTTTACATAGTCATTGTGCCAATATTCAGTAGTCACAGTTTACATACAGCTTGAACTCCTACACATACACCATTGAACTCGCATAATAATCTCTCCATGACAAAACACTCTGCTTTATCATCTACATGGGCAAATTGAGCACTACTGATATTTCTTACATCTTACAGTAAGGTATCCAACATCAAGATGAGAATGTCATTACTTCATATTAACTACACAGAATAGAGTCAAGTCTAACCAGTAAAATATATGCAAAAATCTACACTAATCCATTTAAAATAACATAAATCGTGACATTAAAAAACAGACTAATGGCATTTGGTATAAAGACACTCCAATAGTGCTTCATAAAGCCCATGTGCAGAAGAACACAGTGTGCCACAAATATTAGCACTGCTGCAGACATTCCTATACTTATAGGACCAAAAAAACTGAAAAAATGTACTCAATAAAAAAATGCAATACTGTACATATTCAGTTTTTCCTCCCAGGCTTATTGTTCATGATACCAAGCAGATTAACCAACATCTGTCTCTCTGCTGCTGCATCCTGAGGCCAAGCTGGTGCCCAAAGCAGCCTCCTTGATTCAATTAAGTCTGTTGGCATCTTTTACTTATGCAACTGCATAAAAGAGCATATTAGCAAGCATAGACTGACAGAATATGTGCAGAAAGTTTAAGACACAAGCCAAAGGGCCTGAGCCTCTTCAGGAAAAACAGAAGACTTCAGTCCTTTCTAAGCAGAACTTCAGTGTTATAGTAAGAATATAGTAGACAGCACTACAATAAATATTTCTTCAGGGATGGTTCTACTGGGATAGATTTTAGCCCTCATAACCTTAAACTTCTGGAAACAGATGGAGAAAAATAGGTGGATGAATATAACATTTTAATGCTAACCTTTTCAATAATATACTGCTAGGAAAATCAAAACCTGCCTTCAGAATACTGGATAGTTTTGTAGATATCAAATACAGACATTTCATGCAGAAATTATTATAAGTATATAATAACCATATGCATTTTCAACTATAATATGCAAATATTTACTGATTTCTCATCACTTTGACCAAAGCCTGAGAGCTGCCTAAAAGAAGCCAGCCCAACCACCAACCAGGAACAATAACCTTAAAACAAACAACTTAAAGGATGTTATGTGGATATAAATAAAATGAACAAATATACGGTTTACTGATGCACCACCACAACATATCATATTTTACTCTTTAGTCGAGGGTGCAGATACCACAAAAAAGACAGCTGCATAAACGTACTTCCTTAGACAGTGTTTCACTAACTGCAGAGGATTCATCTTGGCCTAACCACTAGCACATCAACTTTAAACCGTAAAAGTTGCAAGGTCTGCTTATTGATTTTTCATCATAACAGGATCACAGGAGGTTAGGGACTTTCCTACAAGTACTGGCCTCAAGCTATGAACCCCAGATCATCAGTGTGCTGTGGTGGTAGCAAAGTCCATTCCTTTTACTAGTTTACAGCAAAAATTCTTTGGATGTTGGTTTGTAATGTCCGGGTCCACTCCTTGACAAAGAAATTGTTGAAGCCTTTCTCATACATAATCCTGATGTCAATGTATTATCAAGTTCCACTTTTGTGTACCAATAAAATAAACCTGCAAAGGCAGATAAATATTTCCTAAAATCTAAAACAGTTTGGATAGGTTTAGATTCATAGGTTGTTTTTTTATTATAAAATTAAATGATTTCATACTAACCAAAAATTACAGGTGCAAGAAACAAATTTAGCCTTATAATATTTAGAGACAGCATGAGATCTTCCTTTAAGTATATTGTTCCAGTAAGTCCAAATTTTGATTTTTTTTTTTTTTAATGGAAGCAATGTGCTAACCTTTAATACATTCACTGCCACATTTCAGCAAAGGTGATGAAAGTTTATTCTATTTATGTAATTGATCAGTTTCTTTACCACCCAACATCATAATATTCTCTACGAATTTTGAAAAGTAAAACAGTTCATACAGGACATGTGAATATATTTTTGTTATAATTACTTACTGGATATTTAATTCGAAGTCCAGATAATAAATTAAATATCTACTGTAGAGTTAAGCAGCATATGGGTGGGCCCAATTACTCGGTTTATAAAAAGTAGTAACTGCTCAAAAATGAATAACTTAAAACGTTTTGTGGCATTCATAAAAATAACATGCTCTTCATAAGGATTACGACCAAAATTTTTCTCTGAACAGACCTCTGTTTTCGAGTGTATGAAGATAGTCCAGTCGTCAAAGATCAGTGTATTTGAACTGCGAGGGGGGTACCCATGTCAATTCGAAGAACTATTCAAACTTTAGAATTACAAACGAAAGATTGAGTCTGCCATACGACTCCTTACTGTTATTATACTCTTTGTAATACATGCCAAGTTTGTGAGGACTTCTTTATCCTTCCACATAATGCATCTCAATACGCTTTCATAAAAGTATTCCCTTCCTGTGCACTCGGCCACAGTATTAAAAAAATGCAGCAGCTGTTGAAGACAATACCAACGTCCACTGGCAGACCCCAAAACCCCCTTTCCTTTTCCATTTTGCCCAAAATTTCTCTGTCACGTACCTCATTGATGTAGTGGAGAAGGTTTTGAAAATCACTGGGGCTGTCGAACAAACCGTGAATGATGACCACGGGTTTATAGCACAAGGTCGCCCGAAAAAGTAGTACAAACAGGCCCCCGCAAGTAAGAAACTGCAGCATCAAACAGCTGGGAAAGGAAAACCGCTTCATCTCTCTATAAGCGTGAACACAGACACATAAAATTAATCGAACAGACGCATAAAATTGTTAATCTTAATTCACTCCAACTAAAGCATATGTCCGGTTAATTAATATATTGATTTGCTCATGTACCTCAAGTAATCACACTACCCATCGAATCCAAGATCTACTCCAACAACGCTAGTTTGTTTACTCGCCGGAGTTCGGCTGCTTGTATTTATGTTCCTCGCTCGTGCTCCTCGTGACGTCACGTCCGCTTATACAGTCCCTGGTAACCAAAAGAGGCGTTCTTAGCTACGGAGGCGCAGAGGCCTCAGTTTCTTTGGTCTGTCAGGATAGCACGGCTTTCGGATCCTTGCATCTCTTAGTGGATTGTTGCACCATACTGGCCAGGAGCTGTGCATTAATTTAAATCTCTATTGTCTAGATGTGGTGTTTTGGGTGTTATTCACCTTGAATTATTTTTCACACATGTATGTTGTTTGGTTTTAAAAATTGATAATTAAAAGTGATGGCGCGAGATCATTGGATTCAATCTCCGATCTTCCTCACATTGCGAAACGTGGACATAATAAATTAATTACGAAGTAGTGTAGTGTCTGAATGGCCTGTTTTCATCAAGATAGTTCTAATGTTCTGAAAATGGAAAGATCTTGTTAAAAAAATAGATGAAGGATTAAAAAAAAGTTTCATGACTTTAAACCAAGATCCAGTCAGTCATTAGCTGCATCAGTGTGTAATTTAATGTATACTACTGAAATTGTTTGTTTAGGAATTATGATCCACCCCGGACGTTTCGTAATGACTATAACACTTCAGGCTCTTCTGGTCCTGCTGCCATAACATCCCGGGCATCCCGGAAGACGGGTTACCATTTTGGCCAGAATAACAGAACTCTGCTAAAGAAGACAGCTCACGGAGGTCTTGATGAATATTGCAACAAATTTTGAGCTGTCATTACCACACCTTGTAGATACATATACACTACTGGTCAAAAGTTTTAGAACACCTCAGTTTATCCAGTTTATCTTTACATTTGATGAGTTGAAATGCAATGAATGACCTGAAATGTTGAAAAGGAAAACAGTAAACTGCCAGTGGTTTAAACATAAACTCTAGGATGGCAAAAACTTAAAAGAGGGAAATTTCAGAATATTACAAATGGGCCTTCTTCAGGGAACAACTAATGGGTTACAACCTACAGATGTTCTGCACAATGAAAGTAAATTAAGCCTTGCAAGTTAAAGCAAAGAATTGGCACAGGTGCCCCAACTTCTGTTGATTATTTAAAAACCCTCTGCCTGTCTTAAAGCAGAGTTGTAACAGACCGTGCAACTACAGTACACCCTCTGAGGTACTACGTGGACAATATTACACTGTAGAAAGTTGTAAATTCCAGTGATAATGGCAAGAAAATGTATTGCCCTTAAAAGTGTAGGCCTTACATTTAGAGAAATTGCAAAAGAAAAATCAAAGCTTCAATGAGTGTCCTACACAATCCAAAGGCAATTAGAAACTGGAAGAGACTCTGATAGGAAAAGAACTGTTAGACCCAAAGTCACAACCAAATCAGAAGACAAAGTTTCTGAAGGTCACCAGCTTGCATGATAGGCACCCCTCAAAATGACAGCTACAAACACAGCTTAACACTGGTTGACAAAAGCAAGTCTCATTTTCTACTGCAGAATTTTATGCTGCAGGCCTAGTGGCAGTAAGAAAGCCATTCCTTAAAGCAGTGTTTCTCAACCTTTAAGTATTTGCAACCTGAGTTTTCATAGCAGTTTTAATTGTCCCCCCTAATGTTTTTTTGAAAGGAGCCCACTAATACCAATTTGTTCTTTTTTAATTAATGATATATCATAGATGCATATTTTATTATACCTACTTAACTTTTATCATTTATCTAACTCTATATTTATTTTTCTAGCATCAGAATGTAGTTTAAGTTAATTTGTTTTGGTTTCAATAGATGCATTTTTCATATTTTTGATTCTTGTTTTCTTTTTTTCACATCTTCGTGCCCTCCTTTTTGTTACTTCGCGCCCCCCTTTGGGGGGTCTGCCCCACAGTTTGAGAACCACTGCCTTAAAGGACAAAATAGGGCCTTGAAATACAAGCTTTGTTGTACTGTAGGCTGGAAAAAAAATCTTATGGACCGATGAACCAAAATTTGAAATCTTCAGGTCATCACACAGGGTGTTTGTATGCCATCTTCTTCTTCTTCTTTCGGCTGCTCCTGTTAGGGGTTTCCATAGCAGATCACCTTCTTCCATATTGTCCTGTCCTCTCCATCTTGTTCTGTTACACCCATCACTTGCATGTCATCTCTCACCACATCCATAAACCTTCACTTAAGCCTTCCTCTTTTCCTCTTGCCTGGCAGCTCTATTGTTAACATCCTTTTCCCAATTTACCCAGCATCTCTCCTCTGCACATGTCCAAACCAATGCAATCTTGCCTTTCTGACTTTTTCTCCCAACCGTCCAACCTGAGCCGATCCTCTGATGTCCTCATTTCTAATCCTGTCCATCCTCGTCCCACCCAATGCAAATCTTAACATCTTTAACTCTGCCACCTCCAGCTCTGTCTCCTGATTTCTGGTCAGTGACACTGTCTCCAACCCATATAATATAGCTGGTCTCACCACTGTCCTGTAGATCTTCCCTTTCACTCTTGCTGATACCCGTCTGTCACAAATCACTCCTGACACTCTTCTCCACCCATTCCACCTCTCTTTCACAATCTCCATTACTCTGAATTGATGATCCCAAGTATTAAAACTCATCTACCTTCACCAACTCTACTCCCTGCATACTCACCATTCCTCTGACCTCCCTCTCATTCACACACATGTATTCTGTCTTGTTCTTACTGACCTTCATTCCTCTCCTCTCTAGAGCAAACCTCCAACTCTCCAGGGTCTCCTCAACCTGCTCTCTACTCTCGATACAGATCACAATGTCATCAGCAAAAATCATAGTCCACGGGGACTCCTGTCTAATCTTGTCTGTCAACCTGTCCATCACCATTGCAAACAAGAAAGGATTCAGAGCCGATCCCTGATGTAATCCATGCAGCCATCACTCCTACTGCAGTTCTCACCACTGTTACACTTCCTTCGTACATACAGTATCCTGTACAACTTTTACATACTTCTCTGCCACTCCTGACTTCCTCATACAATACCACAGCTCCTCTCGAGGCACCCAGTCATATGCTTTCTCCAGGTCCACAAAGACACAATGCATCACCTTCTGGACATCTCTGTACTTCTCCATCAATACCCTCAGAGCAAACATTGCATCTGTGGTGCTCTTTCCTGGCATGAAAGCATACTGCTGCTCACTAATCATCACCTCATTTCTTAACCTAGCTTCCACTACTCTTTCCCATAACTTCATGCTGTGGCTCATCAGTTTTATCCAACTGTAGTTACTACAGCTCTGCACATCCCCCTTATTCTTAAAAATCGGTACCAGTGTTCCATCGAGTATGCCATTGAGTTGGTGAAAGGATGGATTCTCAGTGTGTGACACCAACTTTCAAACATGGAGGAAGAATTGTATTGGTCTGGGGTTCTTTTGCTGGACACAGAGTTGGTGACTTGCACAGAGTGATTGGTATTCTTAATCAAAAGGGTTACCACTGTTTGACTGTTATATCAGCAAAAAGTGGCTACTTTGATGAATCAAAAATTTGTATATATATCTAGTGGCCACTAGGGGGCACTCCAGCTCCCCAAACCCAACACAGACAGATGTGGACACAAGTTTGGAACAACACACACCTTTTA
Organism: Erpetoichthys calabaricus; assembly: GCF_900747795.2. NCBI lineage: Eukaryota > Metazoa > Chordata > Cladistia > Polypteriformes > Polypteridae > Erpetoichthys > Erpetoichthys calabaricus. Next base: position 63,953,122 of record NC_041394.2, read on the forward strand.
TTCAGCTGTGGGAAACACTTTCCAACCATATCCCACCAATTCACAGTTTCTTCTCCTTGTCTCTGTGTTCACCTCCACTCTTCTTCCAGCAAGATTTGTCCTCCACCTCCTGACTCTGGCTCTCTGAATGAAGTGAGGTGGTCCCTTTTATGCTCCACCTGCGAGCACTCCAGGTGGCCCAATAGCATGATCTGGAAGTACCAATAAAATAGAGGCTCTTTGCTGCTTGTCTCTGTACAACTTCATGATCTACTATGTCTTTCTTGTAGTATGCTGACTTGAACTGAACAATACTCCAGATTCGTTCTCATTAGTGCATTATACTGTATATTGTACTCAAGGATAACCTTAACTTATAAGTTGAAGATAATGGAAGGATGAGGAGTAAAATTAAAATTAACTGCTCAGCTATAGCTGCTATCCTCCAATCACAATAGCTCCACTTTATGGCCAAAGCTGTGCTTTATTGCCCACACCCAAACACCACATCTAGACAATACAGATATTTAAATTAATGTAAAGTTCATCTCTTTGGGAAATCAAAAGAATTCAGGGTACCTAAATAAAACTCATCCAGACATGTTATTCATTTTCAAACCAGCTTAATCCAGTTCAAGATTCTGAGGGCCAGAGCCTGTCTATTTAACATGAAGGCACAATAACCCGACATGGGTTACCAGCCCATTACAGGGCACGCTTATATACAGTATACACCAAACAACCCTCAAAGAAGGCCAATTTACATTGGTCATTTAATCTACAATTCAAGTTTTTGGGATGCAAGAAGTAAACTCAGATACGGGTATAAATTGCAAACTGTGTACTTGGGTTGCAAAAACAAGACTATGTAGCTGTTAGGCAACAGTGCTATCCAAGGCGATACCAAGTTGCCCATACTATGTGAATAAAAAATACAAATATATACAAAACTCAGTAAAGATTCAAATAAGAACTAGAAAGGGGTCAACAAAAGTTGGGTACATAAAAAAATACTGGACAAAATGCCTTAACAGCAATATCTGGAGTAATTCCTTATACTTGTATTAATGTTTATTTTGGTTCAGTGAAATAAAAATCCAATCAACCATTTAAAATGCAATGGGAAAGCAGCATTTTATACTATCACAAATTTCAAAAAATCTAATTTTCTATGAATTTTTTTTCAGAAATTGACAATAATTCTTAAATGTAATTCTAAACATGTATAACCTGTTCTGATCATTTTTATTTTACTTCCTATTTTATAATATACAAGAACTATTAAAGATGAGCCATTTGTTGTTTATGGTTTTTGCACTGATTTCTACATCAAAATTCAATATTTTGAGCTAATCCAGTAACAGTTTGTACCTCAGTCCAATTGCAAAGATGAGTTGTTTCATAAATAATACCTACTTAGAGGGAGCAATTTTGCAACAAAGCATTTACTGTATAAGACGTGATGTTTTTCAAATGTACAAAGCTGATAAAGAATTCATCCCAAAAGACTCATATGGATGTAACATCCATCCATTATCCAACCCACTATATCCTAACATAGGGTCACAGGGGTCTGCTGGAGCCAATCCAAGCCAGCACAGGGTGAAAGGCAGGAAAAATCCCTGAGCAGGGTGCCAGCCAACCACAGGGCACACACATACCAAGCACACACTAGGAACAATTTAGGGTCACCAATGCACCTCATCTGCATGTCTTTGGACTGTGGGAGGAAACTAGAGCACCTGGAGGAAACCCAAACAGACATGGGGAGAACATGCAAACTCCACGCAGGGAAGTGAACCCAGGTCCCCTTGCTGTGAGGCAACAGTGCTACCACTGCACCACCTTGGATGTAACATGTCTATAGCAAATATTGAATCAAGTTAAGTAAATATGTAGGAACCAGTTCTTTTATGGATTCATAGGATTCTGTATTCTCTTGAATGCTTAAAACCTTTTTTCCTGTTTATGAATAGGAAACATTTCCAACTGAATTTATTATGATTCCACATTGTTACAAAACAAAATGTAATTTAATTCAAATTTGTAAATGAACACTTTTTAAATGATATTTGTAGAGAATATGCACTCTAATTTTATCCATGCTGGTAAATTTCTGTTATTCTCAAATGACTCACTTGTTCATGTTAGAGTATTTATTTTTTCCACTTTTGTATGCTGGAATAAATGATTTTTATTTCTGTATATTATATGCAAGCATTTCATCTTAGACCTAAATGAGATCTTTTCTGTTCATTTGTTGAAATTTTCACCTGCACATGTTAAAAGAAAGACAAGCAATATCATGTCATTTTCTAACCTGCTTAATCCAGATCAGGGTTGGATGGCACTGGAGTCTATCCCAGATAGAATCGGGGCGCAAGGCTGGAACAATCCTTGGGCAGGGCGCCAGTCCATCTCAGGGTGAACACACACACACATACACACACACACGGGCCAAGTTAATACCACCAATTCACCTAACCTGCATGTTGTTGAACGGTGGGGGGAAATCAGTGCAAACTCTCCCAAACATGGGGAGAACATGCACCCTTCACAAAGGGAGGACCTTGGACATGAACCCTGGTTTCCTTTCTGTAAGGCAGCAGCACTGCCACTGCACCATCATGCCTTCCACAAGCAATGTCATATCATCTGAATAGGTGACAGACAGTAGTTTTTATACCCTAAAAAAATCTTCTCAGTCCATACATTGTGTCTTTTCTTTTCAGTGTGGAAATGACCTTTAGCTTTTTTCCCTTGCAGATGCACACTGACTCAGCCCTTAACTATCTCCATATCAGGAGAGTAACTGTTTACACAAGCTATAACTAGTCATGCATGAATGTGTCTGATGCAGGTACAACCTTCCATGATAAATGTTTACCATAATAAACCAGTCATTCAGGTTACTAAATCAAATATGTATGCAAGTGTTTTTGATTTTAGCATGGGTTTCCTTTGGGTATTCCAGACAACTTGTCTGATTAATTGCTGTGACTTTTGAAGTGTATCATGGTTTTAATCAATGAAACAGAGTTGCTTTTTAATACATTCTTGTTACCATGCAGTCAGAGAGTGGTGTTATGTGTTGGTTGCACATGCTAGTAAGAATTTAATTATACAGTGGACTCAGAAAGTATTCAGACCCGTTCACTTTTTTCACATGTTGCAGACTGGTGTTAAAATCATTTAAGTTAATTTTAACCCACACCCAACAACACTCAATTCCCAGGAACGACAAAACGAAAACAGGTTTTTAACAATTTTAAACAAAACGAAATGTAACATTGACACAAGAATTCAGACCTTTACTCGGCTCTTAGTTAAAGCATCTTTGGCAGCAGTTCCAGCTTGGAATCTTCTTAGTCTTGACATGACAAGCTTTGCAAACACAGATTTGAAGATTGTCAGCTGATTTTCTCTGCGGGTCCTCCTACTGTAAACTCTGTCAGGTTGGATGGTGATGGTTGGTGGACAACTATTTTCTGGTGTGTCCATCGATGTTCAAATGGGTTCAAGTCCAGGCTCTAGCTGAGCAACTCAAGGGCATTCCCAGATTTGTCACAAAGTCACTGCTGTGTGGCTTTTGCTTTGTGCATAGGGTCATTGTCCTGTTGAAAGGTAAACCTTTAGCCCAGTTCGAGATTCAGAGCCCTCTGGAGCAAGTTTTCATTAAGAATATCTCTGTACTTTGCTCCATTCAGCTTTCCCTAAACCCTTTCTAGTCTTCCAATCTCGTCTACAGAAAAACAGCCCTATAGCATGAAGCTAAACCTAACCCTAACCCACCATGCTTCACTGTTTGGAATGGCATAGTATGAATGATGAGCAATACCTGGTTTCTCTTAATGTTGGTTTAATCAAACCAAGAATCTTGTTTCTCACAGTCTGAGAGTCCTTTAGGTGTCTTTTTGCAAATGGCAAGCAGGCTTCCATGTGTATTTTACAGAGGAAAGACTTCTGTCTGGCCACACTATTATAAAGTTCAGATCAGTGGAGTCCTTCTGGAAGTTTCTCCCATCACAGCACAAGTTCTCTGGAGCTCAGCCAGAAAGACCATGGGATTCCTGGTCACCTCTCTTACCATGGCCCTTCTTCCTAACGTTTTCTCAGTTTGACCAGGATGCCAGCTCTGAGATGAGTGATAGTTGTTCCAGACTTCTTCCATTTAAAAATTATGGAGGTAACTGTGTTCTTGGGAATCTTCAATGCTGCAGGATTTTTTTTGTAGCCTTCATCAGATCTGTGCCTTGGCATAATCCTGTGTCTAAGGTCTGAATGGCAATTCTTTCAACCTCATGGCTTGTTTTTTGCTCTGATACATATTACCCCCTGTAGGAGCTTCTATACATAGGTGTATGCCTTTCCCAATCATGTTCAGTCATAGAAAGACTCCAAAAAAATGTGTAGAAACATCTCAGTGATAATCAATAGAATGGGATATACCTGAGCCATATTTCATGTGTCACAGTAGAGAGTCTGATTTCTTGGGTTAATATGATATTTCATTTTTTGATTTTTAATACATTTGCAAAAATTTCCTAAGTCCTGTTTTCTGTTTGTCATTCTGGGGTATTGATTGTTGTTTGATGTGAGAACAAAATATATTTAAATTATTTTAGTGCAAGATTGTAACATAAAAAAAGTTTAAAAAGTGAATAAAAAAATCTGAATACTTTCTGAATCCACTGTATTGTATACTAGTGACAATGCAACTATAATTGATACAATGCCTACTTCTGGGTGCGCCCTGTGATGGCCTGGCATCTGCTGCAGATGATATACACTGTATGAACCTGCAACCCTGAATAAGGAAAAAGAATGGTACTTGTTATTTAAAATGATTTTAGTTGTCTTTTTCTATACAAAAGTATGTCAACAGAAGATTAGAAAAAACTAAACTAATTAGGCATAAAGATACTGACTTTAAATTTAGTTTCTTTTTGACTTTTAGTTTGGTTTTGTCCTACTAATGTTTGTACAGCTAAAAACAACTTTTGTGCAATGACCCCAGTTAGTTGTTGGTTATTCTCCTGCTGAGCTGAAAAAGAAAAACCTTTTAAAATCTCTGCTGCTCCCTAAATACTTGTCCATTAAGACATTTCTTTTGTGAGTTTTAGAGATTGCTTTATTAACACAGGATTTTTTCCTAGTGTGTTGTTTTTATGCAGGATTTTTTCCCAGTGTATTGTTACTGAAGTTGGTCAGCAGGTCACTACTAAAGTTGTCAGTATGCTAGTTTGGTAGCTTCACCCAAGATTTTGAATTATTAGAAATACGTTTTACCATGTTTCAAAGTGTCTTTTGAAGCGAGTTTCTCTTTTCTCGGTGGTTTCGCTGTGGCGACAGAGTCGCTTTCTTTGAGCTTCATGCTGTAGCCTCACACTTCGAGGCCAGACAGACAGACAGACACACTTCCATGTGTAGACATTTATATATAAGACAATTCTCTCGTAAAATTCTCTGTTATACAGACTTTGTCAAGACTGCTTCATTCATTCTATTGTACACTGTTCTTCCTCCTTGCAACCTCTTACAAAGTGACACCGACATTTTGTGCTCTGGCGATACTTGATCATCCCTCCTCCCTCCACTAAAATCTTTCTCTTTCTCCTTTCCCACACCAAGCACAACTAAAATCCCTATCTCACTCACCTTCTAATACAAAATATGAAAATGGGAGTAGGATATATAGGAAGGGGTGTAAAAGGGAGTTTTTCTGTAGGACGGATGGTATTTTGTTGGGGTATAAGTAAGGTTGGAGGAAGATGTCCTAAACGGCACTGTATCCCTGCTAACAGCTCATGATATCTCCTTCATACTTAGTATGGATTATTTCCCAATGTTTGGGTGTTACATAATAACTGTTGAACCAGCAATCCCAAAACCAGAAATCTCCTTCCTTAGATGATCAATGACACAGAAATTAAAGTCTTCTTTAGCCCTCTGTGCATCCACAATGAAGTTTGAATTTATCACTGCTGCTAACTCACTGGAATATTTAAATATTGGATACCATATCATATGAAAATTTCATTTTGCACAGGTTTTCAACAGAATGTTTCTCTCTCTCTTTCCTGGGGCTTGTGTCCTAAGCATTTTAAAGACATCATTTGTTTCAAATATGGTAATATTGGAACTTTACTGTTGGATTTAATGCCATTTGCCTTTGCCAGTCCAAGGTACTCAAAACAGACTTTTCATCACTTCTGCACACTATCAGAGAGAAGACCATCTCTTCAAGATTCTTCGTCTCAGAACCTCTGCCCATGCCAAGAAAATCAAGCATTCTTTTGACTTTTCACTCTTTTAAAATATTAGGAGGAAGGCAATGTCAAAGATTTGGGGCTCCAAATGAGTAACCTTGTTTATTTGCTAGAACGTAAAAAGGCAAGGTGTCAAAAGGCAAATACTAGACAGTGTCCATGTAAGTTGCTCGTCCTTGAAGGTGGTCTACAAAACGACAGTCTCCTGTGAATCTACCATGGGGTTAGTAACTTCACTGTAGCAGTCAATATGTCACTGTGAGGGGTAACTATTTATCCATCTATAATCCACACACAACCAACAGTAATCCTGACAACAGCATGCACAAAATAGGATTCAGCTGAAGATAAAAGAGCAATCAATTGCAGGACACTGTGGCAAGACAAATTACTGTAACATTTAGAGATATCTCAAAATGCATTTAAAGATATCTGGAAATGCATTTAAAATATCTTAAAACAAATTACAGATGTGTGAAATCACATTCTCTTCAAGTGTGATCACTAGGGGGCTTTACAGCACCCCAAACCCCAGACACAATTGCACAGACACAAGTCCCAATATAATAAAAGAGTTTATTGGCATCTGAATACCTTACAAAGGGTTTCTCAGTTCTTACAATAATCGTTTCCTTCACCTTCCACTCCTCCAGGCAAATTTCGTCCTCTTCCACCTAACTCTGACTCCTATGGCTGAGATCGCATGACTTCTTATATCTGTGACCTGGGAGTACTCCCGGTGCTAGGGCATAACCCGTTAGAAGCACTTCAGAGTAGACCGGATGTCCCAAGGAGTACGGACTATGAATCCCAGCAGCCCTTACAGAACCCAACAGGGCTTCCCCAGAGGACTACAGTGTGGGAATCTCAACCCAGCAATAATGCCATCTGGTGTATTGGGGAAGATAATGTTCAGCTGTGCTGATCTCCCCCAGTGCCAGCATTGGCCTCCATTCTAGGTAAGGATACTCGCTCAGTCCCAGTTGGGATGCCAGTACAGTACCCATGTGCCACCCATTACACAAGATATCTGAAATGCATTTTAAGATATCTGTGGCAAGCCAAATTAACAAATACAATTTACTTTTTAAGATATCTGAAACTTGTTTCCTTTACATTTTAAAGATATCTGCAATACATTTTCAAATATCTCATTCTCACATGCATTTCAAGATATCTCAAATGCCTTTTTCATATTAGTATGGCTAGCCAAATTAACAATTAGAGATATCTCAGAGCACATATCTCAACCCATGCTATGCATATTTGAGATATATCTAAATGCTAATTTAGCTTGCCATACAGGGAGCTATTTTAAGATATCGGTTATCTGAGATATCATACAATGCAATTCAGATATCTCAGAATAGTCTGGATTATGGAAATGTCATTTTAAGACACCTGGAAATGTAATCAAGATATCTGAAAATACATTTCAAATATCTTCATAATAACTTAAGTTTTAGATGTCTAAAATACAAATTCAGATATCTCAGATTCATTTCATGATATCTTAGAATGGGTCTCTATCTCAGATATTGAGAAGTGAATTTCAAAATATCTTGAATTTTTTTTTAAGATATCTCAAACACATTTTAAGAAACCTTTACAAAGACGTTAACTAATTTCAAAATATCTGAATATCATTTTCAGTTATCTACAATTCAATCTAAAATATCTCAAATATGTTTCACAGCTAGGAGACAGTGGCATCAAGCCACTGTTTATATAACAAATAATATTTGTGCAAATCAGGCAATAAATGGAAATTTATGGATAACAACAAATGCAGTAGAGACAATTTAGTTTCACCCATGTACTTTGTACACTAACCACATTATGCTGAATAAGTTGAGTAAATGTCAAAGATTACAGAAGAGAATGATAATTTCTGGATTCAAAATAGAAAAGGTGAGACGTCTCTTTGGATTTAAATGTCACAGAGCCTCAAAATCCAGCACAGGCAGAGAGTTCCAGGGAGTAGGCACTCCCTGGTTGGTGGAGTGTTAATTAATATGGTTGAAAGAAAGCTTGGGTGGCAGTGAAAATGTCAGCTTTATGAGATGTCAGCAGGATTATACAGAATAATCAATACAGAAAGTCATTTGGTAATGGATGATTTGAGACATTTTTAGATGAGCAGATGGACATTTAATGTGATCTAAAGTGTTCAACGATAACAGTGTTTGGTGTATGATTTTGTACCACATGTAGTTTAGTCATTGTTTTTGTTGAAAACCACAGAGATTCTCTGAGTGTTGCATTTATGGCAGTAAGATATGACCTTGGAGATGGTTCCTGTCTCTGAAACTTTGTAATGCAACTGTGCATTTGGAAAATGGATGGATACATGGATTTGTGTCTTCCATTCTAGTGAAGTAACATTATAATAAAATGCTTTGTTGTGTTACCAAACTTGTGAATATAAAAGTAAATCAATCACTATACACAGGACAAATCCTTTGGAAGGTTTACAAATGTTGACTCATTAAATAAAAAGGTGATCAAGCTAATTTAGGCAGTAACAGGACAGTAAGTTTAACAAGAATCATATATAAATGAATGGAAGCTATTTTTACAGAACATATTGAGCAATGCATGTCAAAAACAGGTCTATTAGTAAACAGTCAATAGGGGTTTAGATTAGATTAGATAACTTTATTAATCCCCTGGGGAAACTCAGATGCATAGAACAGCAGGAACATAAAAAAAACAAGGATACAGACTCACAGGACAAATAATATAGCTAGTCAATCATTCAGTCGGTCATCCAATTAGCCAATAAATAAATACAGTACATGTATATTGAGCAAATATTTCAAAGTTAACTTAAAAAGTACATTGGGAGGAAGCATTGAATTACCTGATAGCAGTGGGCAGAAAAAAAACCCTGAGGTGCTTCTAAAGCACACTGTGGTGGAATGAGCCTGTGGCCATAACTGCTCCAATAGAGCACCTCCTGGACAGCATGGAGAAGATTTTTCCTGATTTCATCAGATTTTTCCACCATCCTCCTCCAACCAGCATCCAGTGTGTCTAGGGTTTGACCTGTGATGGAACAGGCTTTCCTAATAAACTTGTTCAGAGATTGGGCTTCTTTTCAGTTAAAGTTTCTTTCCTGCTGTAGTGCTGTAGAACAACACACTGGATACTATGGATTGATTGAACATTTCCAGCAACTTGCTGCATACATCAAAGTCTTGAGTCTTACTAGAAAGTACAGTCTGCTCTGGCCCTTCTTGTACCATGCCACTGAGATGTCATACCAGTCCAGTTTTATGTTTGTGTGAACCCCCAGGTACTTATAGCTCTGCACCACTTCCAGTCCCCCCACTGAATGGTGACTGACCTCAGAGGCTCCTTAGCATGCCAGAAGTCCACTACCAGTATTTTTGTCTAGCTAATGTTGACATGCAGGTTGTTGTCACTGCACCACAAGACAAAGTCCTCCAAAACTTTCCTGTTATTTGACTTGCCTTCATTATTAATGCTGCCTATGATGGAGGAGTCATCTGAGAAATTTTGTAGATGGCAAGTGCCAGTATTGTGTTGGAAGTCTGTTGTATAGAGGGTAACTAGAAAGGGAGACTGGGCCATTCCTTAAGGTGCTCCAGTATTACACACCACTGTTATTGTCCCTACTACTGTCTGATGGTTAGGTAGTCCAAGATCCAGGAGACTGTGGAAGCATCAAGATTCAAAGCCTTGAGGCTTTTTCCCCAGTCGATGAAGCAGAATGGTGTTAAAAGCACTGGAAAAATCAAAGAACATTATCCTGACTGTGGTGCCAGCTTTGTCCAAGTGGGAGTAGGATCTGTGGAGCATGGAGATGAGAGCACCCTCTACACCTATATGTGTCTGATAGACAAATTGCACAGGATTCAGATGTTCTGAAGCACTGGGTTGTAGCTTCAAGACCTCAAAGGTCTTCATGATATATGAAATAAGAGCAACTGGTCTGAAGTCCTTGGGATCACTGGAATGCCCTTTCTTTACACTGGGACCACACAAATCTTTCATTTTAGATGGGGAAGTTTGTGTTTCACTAATATGCTAAAGTTTTATGAGGAAGCAGGAAAAGCATGGTATAAGAGAGGTGAATTTGATATTATACTTTTTAATTTTCAGAAAGCTTTACATAAGATCCCACATGATCAAAGAGGTGGAAATTCAAGACAAAGTGTGTAAATGGGTACAAAATCAGTTTAATCACAATTAGTAAATGGTTATGAGGAGACCTTTCTTAGAATTAGAGTCACAGCTAGGGCCACTGCTCTCTGTAATATGCATTAATGTTTTCGACAAGCTTAACTTAACTTAACTTAGCTTAAAAATGTAAATAGTGTAAAATAAAGGACCAAAGACTCATAAAGATTTGGGGTGTATAGCCCCGTATACTACAACCAGGGCCGGATTTATATGAAAAGAGGCCCTAGGCTATTCCACTTATGAGGCCCTTTCCCTTCCATTTTTAAGTTTGTAAATTACATGAGAGATAATAAAATTTTGCTAACAATTTGAATGTAGGCCCCTCTTGATCTTGAGGCCCTAGGCTGAAGCCTAGTTAGTCTATAGGAAAATCCGGCCCTGACTACAACAAAAAGGTCAAATAATTGCAACAAATCATTAGACAAAAAAGGGATGGGTGGACGGACATTTTAAAGAGTTGTACTGGAAATTAAGAACGTGGAATACTGGGAATTCGTGGTGGTGGATGGGTAGTAGACGTCATCACTGGGGGACCAGAGGAGAGAAAGGGACCTGGAAGTGTCGTTCTCTTGGGTGTCTGGGTTGGATTATTGTGGTGGTGCTTTGTCTTTTCTACAGAGAAAGAGAGGAGTTAGTACCCCATCATTGTCCCCTGGCACAACTTGTCGCGATGCGCTTCAGGTCCTTAAGCTGCTCCCCATGCAGTGCATTACATGACCGACCCCACCCTTCAGCCCAGACCCATCGGGTCGTGAACCCGGGAGAGAGCATCAGCATTGGCTTGGAGGTTACCCCGGCGATAAGTGATGGTGAACTTGTAGGGCTGCAAGTCCAAAAACCACCTAGTGACCCGAGGGTTCGAGTCCTTGTGGAGAGCCATCCACTGGAGAGCGGCATGGTCTGTCACCAGGGTGAACTCTCGACCCAATAGGTAGTACTGCAGGTACGTTACCGCCCTCTTGATAGCCAGGTCTTCTCGTTCCACTGCTGCGTACCTTGTCTCTCGGTCCAACAGTTTCCAGCTGAGGCATATCATGGGGTGCTCAACACCATCGATGTTCTGACTCAGCACGGCACCTAGACCTGTGTCTGAAGCATCTGTCTGGAGGAGAAAAGGAAGAGAAAAGTCAGGTGTTCTCAAAACAGGTGCCGTCGTGAGGGCCATCTTTAGGTCATTGAATGCTTGTTCTGTCTTGCTATTCCACACCACATGAAAAGGGGCCCGCTTCTTTGTCAAATCGGTCAAGGGTGTGGCCCTCTCGGAAAACCGAGGTACAAACCGGCAATAGTAACTCGCTAGTCCTAAGAAGGCTTGCACCTGTTTCTTGACTATCGGACGGGGCCATTCGATGATGTCTTTGATTTTGGAACACTGTGGTCTCACCATTCCCCCTCCTACCAGGTAGTCCAAATATTTGGCTTCGATCAAGCTGAAGAAACACTTCTGGGGGTTGATACGAAGCCCGGCTTTCGCTAGCGTCAGAAGAACAGCGTATACCTACAATACATGTTCCTCCCAGGTGCCAGAAAAGATGACCATGTCATCGAGGTAGGCGGCACAATAGGGCTGGTGGGGCCGTAGCACTCTATCTACCAGACGCTGGAAAGTCGCTAGTGCCCCATGCAGTCCAAATGGAAGGACCTTGTACTGCCAATGCCCACTAGGGGTGCTAAAAGCTGTTTTTTCTCTTGCGGATGCCATTTAGGGAATTTGCCAGTATCCCTTTGTCATGTCAAGAGTAGTCAGATAACAGGCCGTTCCCAGCCTCTCAAGGAGCTTGTCTACTCGGGGCATAGGGTAAGCATCAAACTTGGAGACCTGATTGAGACGCCTAAAGTCGTTACAGAACCTCCACGAGCCGTCTGGCTTAGATACGAGGACAAAAGAACTGGACCAGGGGCTATGGCTTTCTTCGATGATGTCCATATCCAACATCCATTGTACCTCTAGCTCCACCTCAGCACGTTTAACTTCTAGGAGACAATTGGGTCATTCCCTGACTACCACCCCCGGGACTGTGACAATGTCGTGCTGAATCAGCGAGGTCCGGCCTGGTGCTTCACTGACCACTTCCGGGACCGACCGTATTGCACCCTTGAGCTCCTGTCGCTGGTGGGCAGTCAAATTGTGACTGAGGTTAAGGTTGGTTTTCCCTGAGAAAAGGGAGAGGGACGGTCCGGAGGGGTTTGGCTCTTCCCTATTCCTCCAGGGTTTCAAAAGGTTAACATGGTACACCTTCTCGCTCGCCCGACGATTTGGTTGGAGCACCAAATAGTCCAAGAGCCCTTTCCTCTCTTTAACCTTGTATGGGCCCTGCCAATGGGCCAATAATTTGGAGTGTGCAGTGGGCACAAGCACCATTACGTGGTCTCCCGGCTGAAATTCGTGTAGGGAGGAATTCCTATTATAATTCCGGGCCTGCGCTGCTTGAGCCCTAGACATGTGTTCCTTTTGGAGGGGTCGGATTTTCTCTAGCCTATCGCATAACTGCGCGATATGCTCTAGGATGTTGGTGGAGGGAAGTGCCTCCCCTTCCCAATCTTCTTTTAATACAACCCCAATTCCAATGAAGTTGGGACATTGTGTAAAACGTAAATAAAAACAGAACACAATGATTTGCAAATCCTTTTCAACCTATATTCAATTGAATACACTACGAAGACAAGATATCGAATGTTCAAACTGATAAACTTTATTGTTGTTTTGCAAATCTTCACTCATTTTGAATTTGATGCCTGCAACACATTCCAAAAAAGCTTAAGTAACTTGGCGACTTCCCTGAACGTATCTGAAGTAAAGGGCGTACCTTGGTCCGTAAGGACTTCTTTAGGTATGCCCACTCGGGAAAAAAGACCTACTAGTTCCCGTGCAATATTTTTTGAATTGGCAGCTCGCAGGGGAACTGCTTTGGGATATCGATTCTTTCATATGGCATGTCTATAAGGGGAATCGGGGCGAGAGAAGCGCGATCCCTCCAGAGAATCTGACATACTGTAGGTGACTGGGCAAGACAGAAACGTCGGACCTCCTCATTGATCCTGGGCCATTAAAACCGTAGTTACACTCTCTCCAGCGTTTTTTCGGTTTTGAGGTGGGCGCCTAGGAAGTGGGCATGTGCTAGTTCACACACTTGCCGCCAGTAGGTCCGCGGGACTAACAACAATTTCCGCACCTCGCCTTCATGTTCCGCAACTTGATATAACAATTCATTATCTAATACAAAGTAAGGTCCCGGTGGAGTGGAATCAGCTGACGATATGTTGTCTGCGGATATGATAGCATTCAGGGCAAACTTTAGGGAATGATCGTTCCACTGTTCTCTTTTAAAGGACGCTGGTGTGGAGCGAAACTCTACGCCGGCGGGGGGTAGCACTGCTTCAACCCGGAACCTCCTCCGGTTGTACTTCCGGGTCGAGGTCCGTCATTGAAGAGGGCTCCGCCGGACCGTCTACGTCATCAATAGCCGCCGAGGAGCATGGCATGGGAGCAGCTGGGAGGGTCCCTTACCCTTCCATAATCAGACCCAGCTTAGGATTTGGAGTGGCGACAGCCTTACCGCGGTTACTTTCCTGCCAGTCTTGTCCCAGTATAACTGGGAAGGGAAGCTCGGGCAACACAGCAACTAATATTTCTCTAGGCTTCCCTTCCCAGGTTATAAAAAACCTTGCGGACCTGTATGACCTGGTCTCCCCATGCACACAAGTTACTCTCATGTTTGGAGCTCCCCACTGTCGCAGCAAAACATAATGGCGAGCAACAATGGTAATGTTACTCCCGGAATCGAATAATGCCACCACCAAGTGTCCATTTATTAAAACCACCCCCGTATTATTGACCGCCAAATGATTAGACAGAGCACAATACCTCTCACCCTTGGCCCAGCTGCAGTCCATCGGCTCCAAGTTGAGGGAACAGGAGTTGACGATATGTCCCACCTCGCTGCACTAAAAACAGCGTGGTGGGGCAGGCACCCTGTTCCTCGGTTTAGCCGGAGCCTCTGTAGTATAACAGGTGGGTTCTGGAGCAGGCTTCTCAGACTACCCGAGGTGGGTTACAGCCAGTTGTCTCTCCAATACCTCCAAAAGGCCATTCATGTCCTTTAAAGGATGTCTCCTGGGTGAGGTAGTCTGGCATGGCGTGTACAAAAGCCTCGCAGACCACCTTTTCGACCACCTGGCAAGCTTGGTTGATGTCTGGCCATAGCCAGCATCCGATCTTACCCCAAAACTGAAAGGCCTGGGGTGTAGCCGGGCTACTGGGGTCAAATCTCCACTGCCGCCATTCCCTTGCCTGCTGGCCGGAAGTTTCGCTGTAGCGTTTACTTCCTCCTCGAGTAGGTCATAATGGGCCTTTCAGGTACGGTGCCAAAATTGTAGTGCACTCTGCCCACGCCCATTGGTTTCTGGTGGCCGTCCTCTCGAAGATCGAGAAGTATGACTCTATGTCGTCGCTCTCCGAGAGGGGAATAATAGGTGGAGGTGGGGACCGGGCAAGCTCCAGCGTCACCGTCTCTGCGGCTGCCAGCTGTCTTTTAGTTTCTGCGAGCTCAGCCTTCATGGCCACCTGGTCCACCCTGAGGGCCTGGAGCTCGTTTGCCAACGTCACAAGAACGCTATTCAGGTCCTGTCCTTCTGACATTGTTTAATTCAGACAATGTATCCTGCCGACTACGCCACTGTAGAATAAAGGACCAAATACTCATAAAGATTTGGGGTGTTTAACCCCGTATACTACAACAAAAAGGTCAAATAATTGCAACAAATCATTAGACAAATAAGGGATGGGTGGACGGACATTTTAAAGAGTCGGACCGGAAATTAAGAACTTGGAATGCTGGGAAGGCGTGGTGGTGGATGGGTAGTAGACGTCATCAGTGGGGGACCAGAGGAGAGAAAGGGACCCGGAAGTGTCGTTTTCTTGGGTGTCCGGGTAGGATTATTGTGGCAGTGCTTTGTCTTTTCTACATAGAAAGAGAGAGAGAGGTTAGTACTCTGCCATTGTCCCCTGGCACGACTTGTCGCGATGCGCTTCTGGTCCTTAAGCTGCTCCCCATGCGCTTGTGCATGACAATAGCTAAACTTACCTGGTTGAGTTTGCAGATGATGTTAAATTGAAGGGAAGATAATGTAAAATTAGTTGTATCATTACATGTACCTGGACAGAATTTCAGACTTGAGCAAATTTGTGACAAATGTATTTAATATGACTAAATGTAAAGATTTACACATGCCTAGGAAGTAAAGATGTTAGATTTAAATACTGTGATAGAATTCAACATCTTAATTAAGGAAAGAAACTTATCCTCTAACTGGACAAATCTGATAAAAAAACTTTAAGTCAGTAATCAGGCAGGAGAAAAGCTTTTCCATCTGCGACATTTATTACTCTTCAGCTAATACTTGAATAGGAAGTATTGGTCCTGTGGTCAAATATTAAGGGTGCAGGTCTATTTTGTAAGCAACTGAATTTACATAACTGTGTCAATCAATGCATACATTTACTCTCTTTGGTTTGTTGGTTTACACCCAAATGACTTACATAAAATAAAAGACTGTTCTTATTCTTCTTATGCTCTAAGAGTTGAGCCACGACCCTTGGAATTTCTGTATATGTAACAAATGTCCATTGTAGTTGTTTTCAGGATACTGTATATGCTGATCTCTGGGTCATCCTTCAGTTAATTTTGTGTATTACATTTTTGTATCTGTTGTTCACTAGACCCTTATTTGGTTTCCTGATATGCCTGAACAGATTTCTGACATATATTTACCCTGTATGTAGAGAACAGTGGACACATGGAAAAAGTTACCAAGTTAAGTGATTGATATTGGTACTTTGTGGAATCTTGAAAAACTCGACTTGGTGTCATCTTGGAGAAATTAAGTGAATAAGATTGACGAACTTGCTGGGCTGAACGGCCTGTTCTCATACAAATTGTTCTAATGTTCTAATTTCCTCTTGTAATTGATAAATAGCTAAACTCATATTGCAAAGTGATAAACTGAAAGGAAATAAGCCAAAGCTAAAGTAACCACTCTTTATGCTCTACATAGGATAAAAGTTTCATAAATTTAAGACAACAGTTTTTATTAACCTCGAGTAGAAAACAAAGAACTGAATCTGCATGTGTTTCCTTTTATCGTAAACAGTTATACTTTATCTGTGGTTATGGATATTCATTGCTGAATCACAAAGTATGAAGTGATTTTTTTATTAGCTTTATCTTGGAAGTTTAAAGGAGGAAGTGTGTACTATGTACAACAGCTTTAAGAAAATGAAAAAATGGTTTCTTCTTTATTTTATAGACAAAGTAAAGGTGATGAGTAATATTGAGATTAAGTGGTTCTATTTGGTCAAAGAAGAGAAAAATGATTACTTTTATAGAGCACAAATATGCTGTACAATATAAAATTATGAACGTCTAAAAGCCATTCTTAGAATTGTAATCCCTGTTCCATTACAATTACAGTGATCCCTCGCTATATCGCGCTTCACCTTTCACGGCTTCACTCTATCGCGGATTTTATATGTAAGCATATTTAAATATATATCGCGGATTTTTTGCTGGTTCGCGGATTTCTGCGGACAATGGGTCTTTTAATTTCTGGTACATGCTTCCTCAGTTGGTTTGCCCAGTTGATTTCATACAAGGGACGCTATTGGTAGATGGCTGAGAAGCTACCCAACTTACTTTTCTCTCTCTCTCTTGCGCTGACTATCTGTGATCCTGACGTAGGGGGTGTGAGCAGGGGGGCTGTTCGCACACCTAGACGATACGGACGCTCGTCTAAAAATGCTGAAAGATTATCTTCACGTTGCTACCTTCTGTGTGCAGCTGCTTCGTGAAGCGACATGCTGCACGGTGCTTCACATACTTAAAAGCTCAAAGGGCACATATTGATTTTTCACTGTTTGTTTTTCTCTGTCTCTCTCTCTCTCTCCCTGCTCCTGACGGAGGGGATGTGAGCTGCCGCCTTCAACAGCTTTGTACCGGCGGTGCCTCGCATACTTAAAAGCCAAACAGGCATATTGATTTGTTTGCTTTCCTCTCTGTTCCTGACACGCACTCCTTTGAAGAGGAAGATATGTTTGCATTCTTTTAATTGTGAGACAGAACTGTCATCTCTGTCTTGTCATGGAGCACAGTTTAAACTTTTGAAAAAGAGACAAATGTTTGTTTGCAGTGTTTGAATAACGTTCCTGTTTCTCTACAACCTCCTGTGTTTCTGCGCAAATCTGTGACCCAAGCATGACAATATAAAAATAACCATATAAACATATGGTTTCTACTTCGCGGATTTTCTAATTTCGCGGGTTGATCTGGAACGCAACCCCCGCGATGGAGGAGGGATTACTGTACATAAATTTAAGGTGAGATCTGAAGGTCCTCAAGGTTCTACTTTCCAGTACCCTCTTGATAACTTGTTCTGCATTATGTACTGTTCTTTTCTGGGGAGAAATACTTCTTAAAATTTGTATGGGTTTTACTCTTAACCATCATCCCCTTGCACAGAGTGTTCATCTTAAAAAAGACATTTTAAACTAATGTCTTTCATCTGCTGTACTTACTGCCTTCATAATTTTGAACACATTGGTTTGGTCACCACTTGAGAGGTGTGAGAGTCTAGTAAGCAGCTGCATCTGGAAGAGGAGATAGATGCATAAAATCATGCCCAGTTTTACAATGATGTGTTCAGAGGTAAAACACATTACAGACGGATTACCTACATGGAGATATTGCAACCCAGATATGAACTCATAAATGCATCATTCAACTTAAACCACTGCCCATCTTGGCTTACAATATACTTTCAATAAATCTTTACATAACCCAGGATCTCTGATGCTCTTAAATTGTTTCTTTACGCTGTCCGGATGTTAGTCATGTAATGTTGATAACATCTCTTCCAAAATATATTGGTTCCAGTTGCAAAATTTACACTTAAATGAAATTAGTAATGCCCCAACACTAACCCCACTTCTGATTTTAATGATTTCAAAACAGGTTCTAAATTTTATAACATATTGTTTTCTGCCTTCAGGTCTGTCTTGCACCCATCTGTACTGTTTCGTGAATTCTTACCTCTTTTTTATTCATTAATCTCTCTTAGGTTATCCTATTATATCATTTGAAAGTTGAGATATGCTTCACCATGCTTTTATGCTTTTGTTGGTTCTAAAAAATGAGAAAAGATTACTGAAACACCATTGCCTTTCTCATTGTTTTTGATTGTTTTCATTAGGTTTTTGACATGACTCTCAAGGGCTCCTCAGTCTTCTATCCAAACCATTACCAAACTCTACAAAGTGACCAAAACACTTGTAGACCCTTAACGTTGGTTCCTGTCCCTGGTCATTGTACACATTATACACATTCTGTGTTTGCTTGTATTGTATTTTCAGAGATCCAACTGCCTCTATATTTCTGATCTAGAAATGTATGTATTAGGGTGTCTACTGTGTCATATCTGGAAAAATTCCCCCAGATCTGTATTGCAATATAGGAGAGCTAGCTCCTTCTCCAGTTTACAAACACCATTCTTGAGGTGCTACATTAGATGAAACCTTTTGCAGGTGCAGTCTCTAAAAAAGCCCACTTCCGGGAATCTAAGCATCAAACTAAACATCAAACAATTACTACACTGCAATGGCTTTACTGTTCTTCCACAACACAAAAAGATAGTGAATGGACAGAATTAGAAAAAGACCAGAAGCAGAAATATTACAAAAGTCAACAGGGAGTCTAATAAATTAACTTAAACAGTGCTCCAGAATCTAATTACTAACCAAAATTTGTTATTTAAAGGCATCCCAAAATTGTTGTTTCAATTCAGAAGAATATTAAGCACCAAATCCTAAACACTAAAGAGAAACAACTAAGAACATGTAGCAAAAATGTTTGAGTATTGAGTATTTCGATTTAAATAATGCCATGCCAATGACACTCTCAGGTACTTGCATAAATTATGACTGTGGCAACATTACACAGTATTGCCATGTTTTTGTTTGTAAAGAAATACAGCTGAATTTAAAGCGATGTAAAGTAAATGGTTGCGTAACTGTTGTCATCTGCTAATGAAACTTTTACATGCATTGGGTTTGAGGAACAGGACTAAGAAATGCTCATCTTGAATATAGAGAATGGACTTTAGGACAAATGACAATAGTGATAAACATGCTTTCTATATAACGTGTGACAACTTATGTAACATAGCAAAAACTCTGATGTCACGGCAGTAAGCTGGTTGGATAGTTTATTGTTTTAGCTTTGCCACACACGCGTGATTAGGGGGCAGCCAAAGGGCCTGACTGAGCGCGAAAGAACAAAAGGTGGGGGATTAGACCAAAGTACTAATACCTTTCTACCTTCCTCAACAGAGAAAATGAAGATTAAAGAACGTCCGTTCCAGCTCCATCAGATGACTCCACTTCCGGGTCTCTTTCCATCGATGTCATTTCCACCTCAGAATGATGACTTCACTCCCTTAGCAATGACCTCATTTTCGGCTCCTGATTATGACGTCATCTTCGTCCCTCACCATCAACGTCATTTCCATCACAACTCAATTTGATTTCCTGTTCTAATTTTCACTTCCTGCCATGTATGCATTAAAGTCCCATGAAGCTTTGTTTTGGTTGTCAAATGTCCGATTTATTCAATTTTGACCTCAGTTTCAGTCCTTCATGACTTTTTGGATCCACAGACATTATACGGGGAATTCCATCCATCCATCCATTATCCAACCTGCTATATCCTAACTACAGGGTCACGGGGGTCTGCTGGAGCCAATCCCAGCCAACACAGGGCGCAAGGCAGGAAACAAACCCCGGGCAGGGCGCCAGACCACTGCAGGGCACGCACCCACATGCCAAACACACACTAGGGACAATTTAGTATCGTCAATCCACTTAACCTACATGTCTGTGGACTGTGGGAGGAAACCGGAGTACCCGGAGGAAACCCACGCAGACACGGGGAGAACATGCAAACTCCACGCAGGGAGGACCCAGGAAGTGAGCCCAGGTCTCCTAACTGCGAGGCAGCAGCGCTACCCTCTGCGCCACCGTGCCGCCACAGGGAATTCCCCCAACCCTTAATCTGTGTTATTTGTCTCTCCTTTCATTACAGCTTATAAAGAAGAACTACACTGGAAATGCTGTACATAAATATGTCTACGTCCAATTCAACCCTGCGATTGCCATCAGTCTATCACAGGTCATGCACTTTCACATTCCCATGGCCACTCACTATAGGCCAATTTAGAGTCAATAGTCACAATGAAGCAAAGTCATCACTGAAACTTCAGAATTAGCCTGAAATTTAAAATATGAAGCTTTAAGTTAGAATAAAAAAGTAGATAAAAAAAGCAGAATTTTAAACCCTTTGGAGTTTTGAAAGATTATTTAGAGCAGAACAGAGCAGGGCACTATAATTATTATGGTGGAATCTATGTTCTTAGTCACTAATCCTTTTGTGGATTGTACTGGTAATGGAAAAAGTGGATGAGCGGAAAAAATATTTCACAAATACAAAGATGGTAGAATTAAGAAGAGCACACATTCATAGAGACAGCAGCTAAAACTTTCTGTGAACACTGGAGAGAAGTATTTTTTTTCAATTCAGCTTAACAGTACCTAGCTGCAGGAAACTGTATCTCATTCCATTTGTAATTTCAGAGATTCACTAAGACAGGAGACAATAACACTAACAGACATGAATACCATCAGTATTAACATGGACAGCTTGACCTAGTTATAAATATATTCAGTGCATACTAGAGGGCTAAGTTCAGACCCACAGGCAGGCAGTGCAGAATCAGAGGTAAACATATCACGAAAACAGAGACTGTTCAAGAAAATTTGACTCATGTAAAATGTACAAATCAGAGTGAAAAATTGAATGATTTACAGTCCTCCTGCCTAATAACCCACAGTTAAGTTATTTACTGTACTGTGCCCAAATCCTGTGGCTGTTTTTTGAGCACTTTTTTCATTTCCCCAAAGATGACACTGTGAAGAGTTTGTGTGAGTGCCCTGCAATGGACTATCTATCTATCTATCTATCTATCTATCTATCTATCTATCTATCTATCTATCTATCTATCTATCTATCTATCTATCTATCTATCTATCTATCTATCTAGAATTAAAGACTTTATGTGGAAAAAGGAATAATATAATATAATATAATATAATATAATATAATATAATATAATATAATATAATATAATATAATATAATATAATAACAGAGGGGACTGGAGGAGAACAGTGTGTGTGCTTGCTGTTTCACCAAAACCATTTTGAAAATATGCATCAAAGGCTGTGCATTTATTTTACTCTGGACCTATCAAAATATACCTAGAAATCATGCCTACCCAGTAGAGTGGTTTGCCCACATATCTGCCATGAAAGTACTGCCAAAACTTTCTTTTCTCACCTCTCAGCTCTGTGGAATCTGCAAGGTTGTCTGCCCTCTAGCATCCCTCTGTCAATCCCTCTGACAACCACAATCTTCTTCTTCTTTCGGCTGCTCCTATTAGGGGTTGCCACAGCGGATCATCTTCTTCCATATCTCTGACAACCACATTATACAGTACATATATATATATATATATATATATATATATATATATATATATATATATATATATATATATATATATTTTGGTCTTCTGAGGGATTGACAGGCCATGGCAAAATCAATGTTACAAAATCAAACAAAACAAGTGCATGTTGGCGTCAAAATCACAACAAATTACAGCATTCTATAGGCTTGGGGGCAAAGTAATTTTGCTGTTAGGTAATAGAGGAGCACTGTCTCTTCGGTTGCTCAATTATGAACTGATCCTCCTTCCAGGTGGTCGTACTTTTATGGCTCAGGGACCAGAAGGGGCAGTGTCAGTTCTCCTCATTGGTACTGGTACTGTGGGGGGAAACAAAGACAACATGGTTAGCAGTGGTGCCCAATCTAAGGCCAGGGTGGAACTACATTCCTGGGAGGAAGTGCTTACAGACAATGTGGATGGAACAGCACAAACACTTCGGGGTTGGCCTATATAAGAGGACTTGCCAATGAGCCGGAGTCAAGTGGAAGGTGGAAGATTGCTGGGAAGAGCAAAGGAGGCAAAGACTGGAAGAGAAAGAAAGAAAAGTCATTGTGTGCTGTACTATTCTTGTACTTGTGGCTGTGGTAATGCTAATGTGAAGAGGTTCCCATGCAATAAAAGGGTTCTTTTGTGCTTTTAACTTGTGCCCTGTGTCTGCTGTGTTGAGTTTGGGGAGCTAGAGCACCTTCTAGTGTCCACAATATATATAAAGATATGTAACAGGTAAAGCCCAAAAACTGAATTAATCTAGCATTACCTAGGTAAAGCTCACATTATCCAGCAGCCCTAGATAAACTTAGCATTACCCAGGTAAATCTTGCATTATCCAAAAGACCTGGGTAAAGCCAGAAAAACATATGAGTTTCTAACTTTTCCCGGGTAATCTACTTGGATAATGCATGCTTTTCCTGGGTAATGCTAGGGTTTATCCAGACCTTTTGGATAATGCAAGCTTTACCCAGGTAATGTTAGGTTTATCCAGGTCTCTTGGATAATGCGAGCTTTATCCAGGTAATGCTGGGTTTATCCAATTTCTGACTTTACCCTCAACATATTTATAAAATGATCAGCCACAACATTAAAACCACCAACAGGTGAAGAGAATAACATTGATTGTCTCATTATGATGGCACCTGTCAAGGGTTGGGACATATTAGGCAGCAAATGAACAGTCAGTTCATGAAGGTGATGTGTTGGAAGCAGGAAAAATGGGTAAGCATAAGGATCTGAGTGACTTTGACTAGAGCCAGATTGTGATGGCTAGATGACTGGGTCATAGCATCTCCAAAACGGCAGGTTTATGGGGTGTTCCCAGTATGTAGTAGTTATTACTACCACAAAATGGTCTATGCAAAGACAACCAGTGTACTGTCAAAAAGATCAGGTGTGCTCAAGTCATACCGATGTAAATGGGGAGTGAAGGCTAGCATGTCTGGTCTGATCCCAAAGAGGAACTACTGTATCACAGATTGCTGAAAAACATAATCCTGGTATGAGAGAAAGGTGTCAGAACACACTGTGCATTGCAGCTTGCTGCATATGGGGCTGTGTAGCTGCAGGCCAGTCAGAGTGCCCATGCTGATCCTGCCCTCTGCAAAAAGTGTAAATGAGAGTCAGAATTGGATCACATAGCAATGCAAGAAGGTGGCCTAGTTTGATGAATCATGTTTTCTTTTAGATCATGTGGATGGCCAGATGAGTGTGCATTGTTTACCAGAGCAAGAGATGGCACTATGGGAAGAAATCAAGCCAGCAGAGGTGGTATGATGCTTTGGACAATGTTCTTCTAGGAAATCTTTGCTCCTAGAAATGCACGTGAAAGTTACTTTGACATGTATCACCTACTTAAAGATTGTTTCAGACAACTTACAGGTAAAACCCATAAACTGGCAATGGTATTATTCCTGATGGCAGTAGCTTCTTTGAGCAGGATAATGCACCCTGATACAGTGCAACAATTATTCAGGAATGGTTTAAGGAACATGATAAAGAGTTCAAGGTGTTGACATGGCCTCCAAATTTCCCAGATCTCAATCTTATCAAGCATCTGTTGGATGTGCTGTACAATCAAGTCTGATCCTTGGGGCACCCACCTCACAACTTCATCTACAACTAACATCTTTTTGCCAGATACCACAGGACACTTTCAGAGGTCTTGTGGAATCCATGCCTCAATGAGTCAGTTCTGTTTTGGCAGCACGAGGGGCACCTACACAATATTAAGCAGATGGTTTTAATATTGTGGTTGATTGGTGTGCATAAATTCAGAAAGTATTCAGTCCCTTTTACTTTTTGCACACTTTATCGTATCTTAGATTTTATTTTAAATGGATACATTTACCATAGGTGCATCCTATTTGATTTACTTCTCCTCTATGTGTCCAGAACTTGTTTAGAGTCCACCTGTGGCAAACTGAATTGATGGGACATTGTTTAGAATGGCACACATGTGAATATAAATATATAAAAGCTCCAACAATTCACATTGAATATCAGATCAAAATTCAAGCCACTAAGTCCAAGATGCTCTTAGTAGACCTTCTCGATCAAATTGTGGTGATATATAGACTAGGGAAAGGGTATAAAAGCATATTGAAAGATTTGAGTGGTCTGTTCAACCAAACTGAGTAACTATGCAAGAAGGACCTTAGTCATGGAGGTTTGGTCCTTTCCATATTTGAGACAGTAAATGTTTCAAGGTGTCACTTTGAGCATTTTCAAAACCTGCTATGTCATCATGCATTGAAAACAATGTCACAGTAAAGTACACTTAATACATTACTTTGATAGCAATGGCACTTTTATCTGGGCATTACTAAAATGTTGCAATTTAATTCTTTATGTAACTAAAAAAAACTTATTCTTTAAAAATATATTTAATAATAAAGTAAAACAGACCACAGAAATTTTAACTGCTGAAAGCTGTGGATGGTATTAAAAGAACATTATATCTAAATTTCATATACAGTTATTCAGAATAACAGCAATCCGAATCATAGTAAAATGATGAATTTCTTCTAATAGATTATATGCTTTAATTGTCTGTTTTGCTTTGACTTACATATCAGCTCACTCTGTTCATCTATTAAGGAGCAAATTAATGATTGTGTTCATTTGTACATTTTACAAAGACCACTAGGGGGACACAAGGATCATATTGGTAAGGCACCTATTGGACTACATGTCATTATACCAATACAGAAAGTCAATGTATCTATCTTTAAAGTTTTTTTGCTAAGAAATTAAAATATATGATGAAAAAAATCCAAGCCATAGATTTACAAAACCATATATTACAGACTAACCAACTTTCCAGGATTTTCAACGACAAATAGAAGAAGTAGTAAACACAGCAATATCTCTGCAACAGACTGAGCTACACTATAAAAATATGTTGCACATAAAGTACACTGCTGAGGCACTGGTCAAAAGTGATAATGTAATGTATTTGTCTTTCTCTATTTAAATATTTTTAAGCATGATTAAATAATGATAGTCTCACTGTGGTTTCTTGAGTTTTAATTTGTAGTTAAGGCTGATGTTATTCAAGCTAAGCAGTTTTTAACAGCTGTGGCAGACAAGTGTCAGCTAGGCTGAGAATTGAAAGATGCAATGTGGAATGCCAAGTGTATGAAGACGATGGAAAAATGCATTTTTGGGGAATAAAGGGTATTTTAGCAGCATCTACAATTTCACTGTCCTTGTCTGGTCCTCTGTTTGTACTCTTGATGGTTCAACCATATACATATCCCTACAAACTTGTCCTAAACAAATTCATTTCCAAAAACAAATGGGTAAATGAAGCCATGACACCATCCCTATATTATCATGTATAATAATCAATATACAGTACAGCATATGGCTTCTTTAAGCCATACATTTTTTGTTCTATTAGCACCTCTAGAAGGACTCACCACATTTGACTAACTGGCCTAAGCCTGTTTTAAGGCAACAAGAACCTTCTGCTTGATGTGACATTCTCTTGCTCACTTCATTCATTCTTGATTGCAGGTTTGTTCTCAATATCGATCTGCAAACTGAAAACTTATGGAAAACTCAGAATCACTTTGCTCTCTCAAAATGCACCAAGTTCATATAGACTGAAGCGGGCAAGAAGAAAACACACAGAAACAAGATTACACATGCAAGTTGAGATATATGGAACTGGTAAGTTCATGCCTGAAAGCAAAACAAAATCATACGTTTACATTCTGCAAAGAACAAATCATATAGAAAAACCTTTGATCTAAATATTTATTCTGTATTTTTCCATACTACTTCACATTTTTTAATCAACAGGGTATTTTTAGATATTTCTTTTATGTAATAACAATCATTGCAATTTTTTTACATTTTTGTTTCTTTTCCTTCATTTTTCTTCCCCTTCCCTATTTTTAAACTCTTCTCCCAATTTTTATTAATCTACTTTTGCCTTTCTCTAACTTTGACTTTGAATCTTTGCTTTTCCTTGGTACTGTGGTTCTCTGTCTTTATTGTAATTTAACTTAACTGTCCAGATGAATCTTTGCATTTTTCAATTTTTCCCTTTACCTATTTTCTTATTTTCAATTACCTGTGTGTTTCTTTTGTATTGTCTACATCGTTTTACTTTCTCATGTTTCAAGCACTTTTTCCATTTTCCAACTAGCTTTTCTGTCATTGCATTTTTAAATTATCTTTCTCTTTTCCCCCTCCCTTCATTGTCCTTTTTTTACCTCTTCCGTTTCTTAACTTTATCTCTTTTAAACATTTCTCTTTCCCTTTTATTTAATTATGGTTGTCTTTGGTATGTCTGTATTTTTTCTTTTTTTTTCTGTTGTTGATTTTTTCATTTGACTTTGAGTCTTTTTAAACTAAGCTTTTTTTCTCAAATTCATCTCTCTCTCTCTCTCTCTGTCTCTCATTTTTTTAAATGCCTGTTTCTCATTCCTTCTTTTTTATATGGACCAGATGTGACATGATAGGTTAATAAAGCACAGCCAACTGCATTGGAAAAGGATACTGCAGATTTCTAACATTTACAGTTCATTTCTTTCCAACCAAATAGTTAACTCAAAAGAACATTTCATTTTTGGCAACATCATTTATTGTGGATACGTTTACATTGTCAGTTTCATTTCACTCAAGTCTAGTTTTGTGGCATCTCTCTCTGTCTTTCTCTCACTCTCTACAGTCCATCTCCAGTGACAATTTTTTGTCTCCATGATGACCTCTGAATCTGAAACTTTAGGAAGTTTTTGTGAATAGCTGAATATGATCAAAACTCAACCATATGGAACAAATTCTTAAGTCCATGTAAATAGACTTTTAGAACTAACCAAGAATGGAAAACTTCATATCATACCATTTTAAATCAAAAGAGTAGGTTGAACATAAATTCATGCCGTTTAATTAAAAGAAACTTAAAATACAATGCTTCATCGGTTTAGCTTTCATCACATGTGATGTAGAGTAATAAGATATACAAATAATATATATATATATTGTGGAAGATGGCCCGGACACAGGCAGGCGGACCACAACACGTTTATTCTTCATATTTACAGTGTGACACAAACCCCAAAAGTCCCCAAAAGTCCAGGCCAATAACCAAATGCCTCACTCTCTTCAGGCTGCCTCCTTGCCTCCTCCAAGACCTTGTCCTTCCTTCACTCCCAAATCCAGCCCCTGAACGGAGGGAGGCGGCCCCTTTATAATCACCTGGATCTGCTCCAGGTGCCTCCCGACAATCTTCCGCCGGCACTCCCCAGTGTGGCGTAAGTGCCGGCTGTGCACCCGGAAGCACTACAGGTGTCCTAGATCCTCTTCCCCCCAGCACTTCCGGGTGTGGCGGAAGTGCTGAGGTCCAGGGCTCCAAAGGCATTGGGGCGCCCCCTGGCGGTGACCACAGGCTCCTACAGGGTTGAGCTTCAAAGCTCTGTACCTGTGGTCCCCATACCCACCAGGGCGTTTGCCCCCACGTGGTCTGGGGGAGGCGTAAGCCCTCCTCCGGTCCTCCGGGGTGTCCCAGCTGGGTCACCCCCCAGCCACCTATGACTATATATATATTGTCACACACGAGCAATTGGGGGCAGCTAAAGGACCCGACGAGCCACATGAAAACACAAGACGGGGAACTAAGGCATAGTATTAACGTTTCTCTTTTTTTTGCCAGGAAAGATGAGGAATAAAACACTATGGTACCTTGGATTCATTCTGAAAACGTCCTCCCAACATCCGAGGAGCTTTCTCATTATTCCCCACTCACCCTGATGACTTCACCTCCGGTCACTCACGGATGACATCACCTCCGCCGAAAGATTATCCATGTCGTCCTTCCTCCTTTCTTACTTCCGATCCCCATCACATAAATTTTCCCCTTGTATTTGCCATTCTCTGTCGACTGCTTATTGCAAACCTGACCGTTGTACTGAACTACCAAGTTCTTACTGAAACTTACAGTATATGGGGATGGATTCCCCAACCCTTAAACTGTGTTCCTGTGTTTTCTTCACGGATTGGTGTAGTCGGAAGGATTTATTGTCAGAAGAATGTCAGAAGTACAGGATCTGAATACAGTGCTGTGCACATTCAAGATATATATATATATATATATATGCACCTAATATTGTGTAGTTCACCCTTGTTCCATCAAAACAGCTCTGATCCATTGAGGCATGGACTTCAAAAGACTTCTGATTGTGCCCACTGATACCTGGCTCAATGATATTAGCAGAAGATTCTTTAAGTCCTGTAAGTTGCAGAGTGGGGCCTCCATGGATCACACTTGCTTTTTCCAGCACAGTCCACAGATGCTCGATTGGATAAACTCTTTGTTGTGTTTATCAGACCATTACTGAACATTGTGGCAGGGTGCATTATCCTGCTGAAAGAGGCCAGTGAGATCATCGGAATACCTTTGTCATGAAGGGGTGTATGTGGTCTACAATAATCTTTAGTAGATGGCACATATCAAAGTAATATCCACATGATTCCTAACCCAAGGTGTACCAGCAGAACATTGCTCAGTGCATCATATTGCCTCTGCTGGCTTACCTTCATCCCATAGTGCATCCTGCTGCCATCTCTTCCCCTGGTATTCAATTCATGATCTAAAAGAAAATGTAATTCTTCAGACCAGGCCACCTCCTTCCATTGCACCATGGTCCAGTTTTGAAGCTCACATGCCCATTGTAGGTGCTTTTAGTGGTGGACAGAGGCCAGCATGGGCACTGTGACCAGTTTGCAGTTATGTACAGCAGGCTGCAACACATTGTGTGTTTTGACACCTTTATCACATGGACAGCATTAGCTTTTCAGCAATTTGTGCTATAGTAGCTCTTCTCTGGGATTGGACCAGATATACTAACCTTCATTCCCCATACTCATCAATGGGTCTTGGACGCCCATGAAACTGTTGTCAGTTTACCGGTTGTCCTTCCTTGGAATACTTTTTGTAGGTGCTACCCACTACATACCAGGAACACTCCCCAAGATCTACCATTTTGGAGATGTTCTGACCAAGTTATCTAGCCATCACAATTTGACTCTAGTCAAAGTCACTCAGATCCTTACGCTTGTCCATTTTTCTTGTTTCCAACACACCACCTTCAAGAACCTACTCTTCACTTGCTGTCTAATATGTCCCACCCCTTGGCAAATGCCATTGTAATGAGATAATTAATGTTATTCACTTCACATGTCAGTGGTTTTAATGTTGTGGCTATATATATATATATATATATATATATATATATATATATATATATATATATATATATATATATATATATATATTTAAAAGTAAAATATTTAAAACTAGAGGTGTAAAAGGCAGCCACCAAAAAAAAAAGAAAATGGCTAAAACCACCTGTAGATCCTCTAGAAGTTTATTTTCTTCAAGGATGCTGCTGACTGGAGTTTTTGTTTTCCTCTCATCCATTGTCACCAGGCCATGGTTCAATGATAATGTTAATGGACAGATATTGGTAGGATCGATTTATGTTAACCAGGCAGGAACTGCTTTGTTTGACTGTGTGTTTGCACAGATCTGTATCTTTAGGTATATGCATTATGTAATTAGTAAAGTTATAATTGTATTTTATATGAAAATGTGTTAGATTGCTCTAAGCCTGCACTCAGTGAAGAGTGCTATACAAAAATAAACTGAAATGACCAGGAAAAGCAGAACGTTAATTTATTATTTTATTCACCTTATCTAGGGTGGGGTCGCTGGTAAGCCGGAACCTATTCCAGCAATCATAGACTGTAAGACAGGAACAAAACCAGTTGATCATAGGGCAAACACACACATGGACGCACTTATTAGGGCCAATTTAGCAATATCAGTTCACCTAACCTGCATGCAGACACCAGGTGAATATGCAAACTCCACACTTGTGGCAGGATACCTGGTTTCCTTACTGCAAAACAGTAGCACTCCCACTGTGCCAACATGCTCCCCAAAAGTATAACATGTAGTACAAAAAAATATAAAAAGTAAGAATGTAGAAATTCCACAGACACAGTAACTGGGCTTAGATTTAATTTGTGTCCCTTAAATAGTTAAGCAGCAGCAATGTTCACCTTATCATGAGATTATGAGATATACTTGACATACAGAATAGCATCAGCATCAATCAA
Organism: Erpetoichthys calabaricus; assembly: GCF_900747795.2. Taxonomy (NCBI): domain Eukaryota; kingdom Metazoa; phylum Chordata; class Cladistia; order Polypteriformes; family Polypteridae; genus Erpetoichthys; species Erpetoichthys calabaricus. The sequence continues at coordinate 63,983,810 of NC_041394.2, forward strand.
AATTTCAAAACAGTAGACAGTCTACCAATGCTGCTCCTCAACTACATTTAAAGAGCCCTGAACAACAATGGTGCTGATGAGAACCATTAAAATGAAAGTCCTGGTTTTTATTAATTTATCTTGAATTATATCTGAAATGACAAATCATTCTTTTTTTGACTTAAGAATTCCAAGACTGTTTTCCTATTCATATGTAAAGCCAGCCATCTTTGAGGCTGCCAAAAAACGTGTAAGAAGCATGCACCAGTAAAGCAACCACAGCTGTTCAGGATGTATCTTCTTGATTTTACAAATTCTGACTGTTCATTTTTAATTTGTCAGGTTGCAGTAAGATTTAGAAAGGTGACCATGCCAACTTGAGGCAACTGAGACATGTCCCATTTCTGAGTCATACATTTAATTACTGTACGTGCACAATGTCATCCTACCATACTATAAGAGCCAGTTTCTGCTAGAAACCTTATTCACTTTCTCAGATGCCTTGAAGAACTTTCATTTTTCAGTTTTATTTTCATCTGAAAAATCCCTTTGCGTATTACCATTCAATCATTATTGCTAGATATCAGTGCATGCAGTGTTCTTCACAGGCATACTAATGTTATCTTCAAACAAATCAGGTCAGATCTACATATCACTCCTAAGGCATCACATTTACATTTAAATAGGATGAAAATTCCCTTAACAATTTTGAAGTGACTAGTACAAATTTATATATGGGTTGCCACCTTTTCAACATCTGCCAGCTAAACATTGGAATTTGATTAGATGAGGAGTTCAGACTTATTTAAGAAGAAAATGTAAAACAAAAACATAATCCGGATGAAAACCAAACCATGTTATAGTCTGTCAGAAAATTTGTTTTGTTTCCTTTTCCACATTCTGTACTTCAGTCTAAATACAAAATATATTAAAATCTTGTATACTGAAGGACAAAGTGGGAATTGCCCCATTCTGCTAGGCTTTTAGTGGCACAGAAGGCCTGTTAAAACAGCAGATTAAACAGGTAGGCAGAAATCCAGCTTCACCTTCCGCCAACCTACATTATAGGATTAATTACTGAACTTTTACTATATGTAAGAAAAATTCTACACTTGAACCCAGAGCAATAACAAACAACTCCACAGAACATCGGACATCATCCTCATGCTAAGAGGGAATCTGATATTTTTGGCATAGAATGTGGAGTGTACAACATTCTATTTTTTTCTATGCTCCTATGGCATTTTCCAGCTCACTTACCCAGGTCAGCTTCAAAGAAATGGAGGCTTTTTGATATAAGGATGTGACCAGTTTTGAAGGGTAGCCAGTCCATAGTTGGGCACACTCATGCATGCATCCTCAAAGGGAGGAATACCATAGTATCTTACAAAAAGCCCACATTGAAAGAGAGAGAGAGTATGCACACTCTACATAAGCAACACTTTGGCTGGGATTTGAACCCAGAACTCTGAAGCTTTGAGACAGTAGCAATAACCACCCTCATTTTACATAATTCAAAATATATTGCTCAGTTAGTAACATAATATTCTCAAGACCACTTAATCCAAGTCAGGATCATTTGGGGGTGAGAATATCCGGGCAGAATTTGGTACAAGGTATCTTCTAAGGCTCCACAAAGTGCATCTGCTTAGGAAAACATCCTGCATTGTTGTTCCAAAAAAGGCAGATATTTCTTCACCCAATGACTACACACCAGTGGCATGTCTCAGACCTTTGAGAGATTGGTCCTGGACTATATGAGTCCTCTTACAGTAGACCACCTGGAGCCACTGCATTTTGCCTATTGGATTATTATTGGAGTGAGATGCAGTTATTTATCTGCTCCACAAAGCTTATTCTCACCTGCTCAAAACTGGAAGCACTGTGAGGATTTTGTTTTTTTTGATTTCTTTAGTGATTTAATACCATTTAACCATCCGTGTTAAGGAGTAAGCACAGAAATATGCAGGTGGAAGAGCCTATGATATCCAGGATAATGGACAATCTGTCAAGCAGACCACAGTTTGTGAGACTCAAGGACTGTGTTTCTGATATTAATGTCACCAACACTGAAGCACCACAAGAAACAGTCCTATCACTTCACTCTGTACACCTCTGACTATAAATATCACACCAGATCATGTCACTTGCAGAAATCCTCAGGTGATTCTCTGCTTATAGAGGGTGTACGGATAAGCTGGATGAGGCAGAGTGTAGAAGTCAGGTGTAGAACTTGTTTCTTGCTGAAAAGAGAATTGTGTATGTGTTAACATCTGCAAAATCAAGGAACTGGATATTAGCTTTGTCTGCATTAAACACCCTCCAAGTTCGGCCACTATTCAGAGAGTGGATGTAGAGGTGGTGTGCCTCTACAAGTACTTGGGAAGCCACATCATTGACAGGCTGGACTGTTATTGGAACACAGAGGAACTACATAAGAAAGGGGCAGAGCAAGCTATTTTTCTTTAGGAGACTGTACTCCTTTAAAGTGGAAAGTGACATTCTTCTCATTTTCTACAGCTCTGTCATAGCCAGAGTGATTTTTGATGCAGTGGTGTGCTGGGCTGATATCATCATTTCAGAAAAGGTCCACCAAATCAAAAAGCTAAATAAAAGGGCAGGCTCGGTAATGGGATGCATTCTGGTCCTCTGGTAGTAGCAAAGAAGAGAATTAAAACAAAACTGAGTAAGCACCATTATGAACAATGCTGTACATCCTCTCTCTGACACACTAACACTGAGTACTTTCCCCCAACTAATTATTCAGCATAAGTGTGTCAAGAAATGCTACTGGGGCTCCTTTATACTGTCAGGCATGGGCATCGGAGTACTCCTCTAAAGGTACACAATAACCCACCGAGACAAGAGGGGGGGCTACTGGTGACTTTGTCCTGTTGTTCTTCTTCCCTCACAGCTCCGAGAAGCCGCCCGGTAAGGGCATTTAACCTGGCCCCTTCCGGAAATTTGGATATAAAAGAAGCGCCGGCAAAAAGAAAGGCATCTTTTGCCAGGAGACTGGAAAGAGCCGCATAGCGGAGCACAAGACTCTCGAAAGATCCCTTAGAAGGAAGAAATCCCTGATCGGGATAGCGCATTGGCCTTTTTTTCGTTAATTTTTCATCATTTTGCTTGTTTCGTCTTGCGACGATTAAAAGGGATGACGCGGTTGGCGATCCGAAAATTTAGACTATTTCAATTCTGTCCTTCCACTGCCCAACCACAATACCAACAGCAATATGCCTGCATAATACCTCACTGTGATTGTGACTACCAAGTCAGAAGTTTTCTTTCTTTTTAAATTTTCTTTCTTTTTAGTCATTCTGGTGTGCGTTTCTGTAGGTTTTCCCTGAGCTCTTGGGATAGGGCCTAAATCCCAAAAAGTTAATTTTATGAGGCTCTAAGGCCAAGGATCTGAGCTGGTAACTGTCAGAAGGGATCCTACTCTGTTGAGCCTTTGAGCAAGGCCCTTAATGATAATTGTTCCAGGGGCTGACTCCAAACTCTGACCTCCAAAGGTAATGTGAAAAAAGACTTCTCTTTGAGGGTTAATAAAAAGTACTGTATATCTAAAATCCATCCACATCTGGTTTATGAGATGAAAGCTGGCTGGGTTTCTTTAATTTGGTACAAATGTCCCTGCAGTGGAAGAGTTAAAAGTACTGACTTTGCTGTAATAGCAATGTTGTTCCCTTATAGTTGTACTCTGTAGACAAACTGCTTAATTAACAAATTATTAAAAACCTTGCCTGGCAAAGTAAGAGGTAGCTTATTGCCATTTATGTAACAACAAACTAAAAACGTATGCATAATGCATAAGCTTGATAGTACATAGGGTATACATCGAAAAAATTGTTTTGATCATTATTTTTTGTATATATTTTTAACATTCATCCATCCATCCATTTTCCAACCCGCTGAATCCGAACACAGGGTCACGGGGGTCTGCTGGAGCCAATCCCAGCCAACACAGGACACAAGGCAGGGAACCAATCCTGGGCAGGGTGCCAACCCACCGCAGAACACACACAAACACACCCACACACCAAGCACACACTAGGGCCAATTTAGAATCGCCAATCCACCTAACCTGCATGTCTTTGGACTGTGGGAGGAAACCGGAGCGCCCGGAGGAAACCCACACAGATACAGGGAGAACATGCAAACTCCACGCAGGGAGGACCCGGGAAGCGAACCCAGGTCCCCAAGATCTCCCAACTGCGAGGCAGCAGCGCTACCTACTGCGCCACCGTGCCACCCTATTTTTAACATGTTTTCATTAAACACATTTTTAGCAAACAATTACAGTCTTTTTCTCACTAAAATTAATAAAAATGTATTTTAATAATTGTTTGAATTTAATATTTTCAAATATTAAAGTCTATGTTTAAAGCAAAACAGTTATTTTATTTGATAACAAGGTTAGAATATTGAGGAAATTGAACACAGAGATGAGTCATAGCAGCAGACAGAAGCATGTGATGCCTTTAGAACTCCCATGTCCTCTATGAGTGGGACAGCTGAATCAAGAATTAACAGCGGGTTGAGAAGGAGCAGCCAGCCAGAAGAAAAGCAGCAGCTTGCTGCCAAAAACATCATCACACCTAGTTTTGTGGATTCAGCCACCATCACTTGCTTAATGAAGCATTTTGTCAAGGCCCTATCAAAAGATGGAGTCTGTTTTATGCATTTATGTCAAATATTTCTGAGTTTGTCTGAGGCTAAACTGAAAGAGGACACTTTTTTTGAGTATCATTTAGGTAACAATAAAGATCCAAATTATAAGGAAACTGTGAAGAACCTATGGATTGCAACCTGCTTCTCAAAGTTCACTTTTTAAATTTGCATTTGGACTGTTTCCCTGAAAATCTTGGAGCAGTGATTGAAAAGTGGGGCAAAATATTTCATCAGGATATCAAGAACATGGAAAGTTGGTACTAGGGACATTGGGATGTCAGTGTGAATGCGGATCGGATTACTTCTGGATGATTCCTAGGGACACTTCACAGAAAGTGTACAAATGACAGGCCACCAAACAAAGTTTTGGACCACTCAAAATAATTACAAGTGACACGAACTAAGGAAGTTACATGTAGGTCAATGAAAATATATTGTTTTTCTTTACATACATGTTCACAAATATTTGTCAATTTACAATCTCATAGACAGATCTTTATTTGTCCCGTAAACGTATGTATAAACACTACAGTTTTAGATGTCCATTTGTTGTGATTACTATATTATTTAAAATGTAACAACACTGTAGGCCTACACCGGGAAATGCAATGGCTTTTAGACTGCATCCTACAATTGTACGAAGGTCAGCATTCGCCTTAACTAAAAGTAATTTTAAGACGAGTTTCTAATGTTTTCCAGTGCGTCATCTTTAATCCTGAGTACGGGATCTTTCTCCTTGAATTTGGCATCTATTTGTTACATAGCGGACGAGATGTGAAGCACAAGAGCGCGGACGGCGTGTAGCCAGTCACGTACTAAGTTATTTCTCCCCTGCTGACAAAAGTTTTGTGTGATTACCCACAATTAACTGTACTGTCAGCATTTTACTGTACACCAGAGACCAGCATTACCATTTTGCAAACGTAAGCTTCGCGATTATGGCTTCAGTGCTGGTCGTGTCGTAAAGCTGACAGGTAAAGCCTCCAAACAATGAGAACGTAACAGAGACAGGCGTGGGAAAGTCGAGGACGGCCCCACCCGCCACGTTGAGGGGAAGTGCTTGTTAGCGTCTTCCACAAACAACAACCGGGTTGTGAGCTGTGTGGCGGCCTTCGCTCCACGCGAATCCCTCACTTTGCTCGCCTGTGGTCATGCATGGCGGGCTCGACTGCATTTCATCTCTTATTCTATTTTATGGGCTAGTCGGGAGAGGAGAAGCCCGATAGCTGCAAAGTACAGAAAAACATTGTCAGACTGCTGCGCATTTTTCTACTGTCGGACCCAAAGCCGCTCGTCTCCACCAGTATGTTGAGTAAACTGCGATTATTCGAAGGAGCCAGGCTGGTGAGTGCTTGTCATCGTATACCAACTTTTAAACCCTGCAATTCAACAACTTTTTTCAAGCTTTCCTCGTTTCCTTCTGTTCATTTGGCCGATTTAAATCGGCTCATTACTGATCGCGTTTGCAAATCGTATTCCGAACAATTAACTATTCTGTCACTTTCCTCTTTTTGTTCCGTTAAATTGCAAGGAATCTCCTTGCACAAAAGTACGAGTCTGCGCTGGACGTCGTAGACTAGCCTAGTGGAGCTGACAGTGCGCGGCCTGACGTCGGCGTGCTGACGCAATGGGGGCGTGTGCGTCCTGCTTAATAGTTTAGTATTTGAGCTCTAGACAAGGTGCGGTTCTGTACTTGTCTTGGTTGGTGCAAAGGTTTTAAATATCTTATTTGAATATTTCTCAACGTCTGACCCAGGTCTTACCACAGTAACTGTTGGTTTTTATTTTTTTTTATCTGTTAACTTTTTGAGTTGATAGTACTTTAACACACGTTAAAATGTTACTAGTTAAAATAACGTAGAGCCAGTTCCAGATGTATTTTTTGCAAAAGATGCGTATTAAAAGTATTAGAAACATGTGAACGTGGAAATTAAGGAAAGCGCTAATACGTTTTGCCTAGATTTATACAGGACTGACTCTAGAATTACTGCATCTTCTGCTTCTTTCGGCTGCTCCCGTTAGGGGTTGCCACAGCGGATCATCGTCTTCCATATCGGCTACCCTAGATAAACATGTAAATGGAGCACCCAAACCTTGTATACCTGTACACACTCAATATGTATACGTATATTGGATAAATATATACAAACCGCACAAAAGACAACTATGTTGTATGATAATTTTCTATAATTGTAATTTCACAAGACGATTCACATTTTTACTTATATACAGTGCTGCATATTTTAGCATGTAAAATAAAACGGGTATAATATGTAGTATTTAAGATGCAAATCAATAATTGCCAAGGCTGTAAAGCTAACCAATTCAGCAATTAGAATCTTAGCCTTTTTGTTTCTTAAATATCAGGACTCATAATGGGCACAGAGGCAATCCTTCTAAAAGTGCTTGTAATAGCAATATGCTATCCTTGCAAAATAAAAGAAAACAAAATACATGCGTCTAAAATCTGTATCAATCCAAAGTTGAAAAATGTGTGAAACTGCATAAGCTGTCCTAATCTGAAGTGTTCATAAGAAATTTTATTACTGCATGGTTTTTAAAGTCTAAATATTCACGATTGTACAGGTGCCATTTTTCACCCTCTGATAGAGGTCCATAGAGGGCTAGATCCCTAGTAAAGGGTCAAAAATAATATATTTGTAATCACTGACCTTGAAATAGTTTAAAACAATACCCCACATTCTTGTGTTTGAAGTTTGTCATTTTTAACCTTCTGGAAGTGGCAGTCATCGGGCTAGGACAACTGGTAAAGAATTGTATATGAACAGTATCATATTTGTGATCGTTATCCTCGAAATACAGCATAAAATTACACGTATCATATCTATACTGTATTACCAATCAATATTTTTTCAAAGGTTTGTGTAATGGAGGGGGCGAACCTTTGGGATTGATTGATGTGGCATGCAAGTTCTTTCAAGTTCTTCTGATCATTTTTGGTGAAGACACCTATTGGTTTACTCTTAAATTATAGTGTGTAATTTTTTATACAAAATATGATCCAAAAATGTCCTAAAATGAGGATTTTTCAAGTATGTAGAGCCAAAAAAAGAAGGGAACCCCAAAAAGCTTGATGTCTTGCATAACTAGACATGAAGAAACATTGAACGGTATACCATATGGTGGGGTTTTCTCATACCGGTGTGTCAGGAGGCATTGGACCAAAAAAACAGAAGTATTCTTAGAGCATTAAATAATTCTCATGAACAGAAGGATGCAAGACAAGATACAGAACAACCTTTCTGAAAGGGATACAGTACTAAAAGAAAAATAAAAGTACAAACTTGCAAGGATGTTACAACAAGGATGTTCAGAGTAAATGAATGCGGTGCATCCTGGCATATGTGGAAGACAACCTCTATAGAACTCATGAAATTGATCAGATAGTACACAAAATAATATACAGTGCATCCGGAAAGTATTCACGGTGCATTACTTTTTCCACATTTTGTTATGTTACAGCCTTATTCCAAAATGGATTTAATTCATTTTTTTCTTCAGAATTCTACACACAATGCCCCATAATGACAACGTGAGAAAAGTTTACTTGAGATTTTTGCAAATTTATTAAAAATAAAAAAATTGAGAAAGCACATGTACATAAGTATTCACAGCCTTTGCCATGAAGCTCAGAATTGAGCTCAGGTGCATCATGTTTCCCCTGATCATCCTTGAGATGTTTCTGCAGCTTAATTGGAGTCTACCTGTGGTAAATTCAGTTGATTGGACATGATTTGGAAAGGCACACACCAGTCTATATAAGGTCAAACAGTTGACAGTTCATGTCAGAGCACAAACCAAGCATGAAGTCAAAGGAATTGTTTGTAGACCTCCAAGACAGGATTGTCTCGAGGCACAAATCGGGGAAGGTTACAGAAAAATTTCTGCTGCTTTGAAGGTCCCAATGAGCACAGTGGCCTCCATCATTCGTAAGTGGAAGAAGTTCGAAACCACCAGGACTCTTCCTAGAGCTGGCCAGCCATCTAAACTGAGCGATCGGGAGAGAAGGGCCTTAGTCAGAGAGGTGACCAAGAACCCGATGGTCACTCTGTTAGAGCTCCAGAGGTCCTCTGTGGAGAGTGGAGAACCTTCCAGAAGGACAACCATCTCTGCAGCAATCCACCAATCAGGCCTGTATGGTAGAGTGGCCAGACGGAAGCCACTCCTTAGTAAAAGGCACATGGCAGCCCGCCTGGAGTTTGCCAAAAGGCACCCGAAGGACTCTCAGACCATGAGAAAGAAAATTCTCTGGTCTGATGAGACAAAGATTGAACTCTTTGGTTTGAATGCCAGGCGTCACGTTTGGAGGAAACCAGGCACCGCTAATCACCAGGCCAATACCACCTGTACAGTGAAGCATGGTGGTGGCAGCATCATGCTGTGGGGATGTTTTCCAGCGGCAGGGACTGGGAGACTAGTCAGGATAAAGGGAAAGTTGACTGCAGCAATGTACAGAGACAAACCTGCTCCAGAGTGCTCTTGACCTCAGACTGGGGCGACGGTTAATCTTTCAGCAGGACAACGACCCTAAGCACACAGCCAAGATATTGACAGCTTGATGGATGAGGTCTCCAGGAGTCTAAAATTATCTAAATCTTATTATGTGATATCATCTACTGTTAAATTCTGCTCCGTACTTCTAAAAAAATTTTTAAATTTATATTGAGGATTTGTTCTGTTCTGTGTATTGTATTGTATTGACCCCCTTCTTTTGACACCCACTGCACGCTTAACCTACCTGGAAAGGGGTCTCTCTTTGAACTACCTTTCCCAAGGTTTCTTCCATTTTTTCCCTACTAGGTTTTTTTTTGAGAGCTTTTCCTTGTCTTCTTAGAGAGTCAAGGCTGGGGGGCTGTCAAGAGGTAGGGCCTGTTAAAGCCCATTGCGGCACTTCCTGTGTGATTTTGGGCTATACAAAAATAAACTGTATTGTATTGTATATCAAAGGAGTGGCTTCAGGACAACTCTGTGAATGTCCTTGAGTGGCCCAGCCAGAGCCCAGACTTGAATCCGATTGAACATCTCTGGAGAGATCTTAAAATGGCTGTGCACCGATGCTTCCCATCCAACCTGATGGAGCTTGAGAGGTGCTGCAAAGAGGAATGGGCGAAACTGGCCAAGGATAGGTGTGCCAAGCTTGTGGCATCATATTCAAAAAGACTTGAGGCTGTAATTGCTGCCAAAGGTGCATCGACAAAGTATTGAGCAAAGGCTGTGAATACTTATGTACATGTGATTTCTCAGTTTTTTTATTTTTAATAAATTTTCAAAAACCTCAAGTAAACTTTTTCTTGTTCTTTCAGCATTCTGAAATTGATGCCTTCTACATTTTCTAATATTTCACTTGTATTTCTTAGGTGATTCATTGTTCTCAATAACTAGGTTTAGATTTCTAAGATTTTGGGCTGGTGTCCCTGTCTTCATGTATTTTGACCCAAACCCTTCACCTGTATATAGAAAAAACAAAGCAAAAAATATAAGGAAAACTAATGTACAGACAGCATATGAATGTTTGTCAGCCTCCCATTGTCCCATTAATGGTAGTTTAGAGGCCCAATCAATATCTAACCCTCAGTCTCTCCTGGACACCACAGATGTCATTGTGGGGGAAGGTCATGCAGTGTAGAGATGGCAGTTGGAATTTCCGGAACCTTCTCAGCTTGTGCGCATTTACTAGCAGCATGGGGGAGGGCTCTACTGACAAGAATGAGTTACACCTGTTGAAGAACTGGTTAAATTCATTAACTGTGTTCTTGTTCCCTTAAAGAAAGTTTAGAAAAGCTTACAGCCGTTGTCACATTATGTGACTTGTACTCATTGGGCATTTCAGACTTGCTGACTTTAGTAGCTGAACTCATCGATGGATCATGTCCGTTTACATGAAAATCACTGGGCATATCAAATGTAGTGAGCTGCATGCTGACCGTCACTCCATTTTTGTGAAAGCCAGTAATGTGTAGCCTGATTAAACCAATGTAGTATGAAGGATTAACATATATGCTGATTTCACCCACATTCTCTTCCCTTTTTCTTTCTTTTTCTTCATTATGTTAAACACAAGACATCAGACAGCAAAGCCTATCTACTGCTTGTAAGACCCAAAACATCTGTGTTCTTTATTCCTCTCCACTGCATTATATACACCGTATCTTCTTATGAGCATTCATTGGTTGTCCACTCTCATGCACACAGAGCCTACCCCTACAACTAATGACAAAATCAAACCTGCTGAATTTTACTGGGGTAAGTCGTGGACTAGCTGGAATGAGTCGGTGGATATGTCAGATTAAGTGGATGATGTCCACAGGAGTGTGCTACTGACTGCCACTGTCTTCCTAAAATTATTAACATGAAGACTAAGACTGAAAATCTAATGTGAAATGGTCTTAACAAAACTGGGTCTGTTAAAATTAGAACCAGTATAACATCTTTTATCTTCTGGTATAATAAAATATTTTTTGGATGCCAATATTACTGCTTTTAAGCTTCCTTATTATAATCTGTATGACAAATCCTTTTATTTTTGCTTTCAGTGACAACTGCCTTTTAAAATACTGTAGCAAACAATGACAATATGTAAAAGCAAATTAAATGTGTTGATTATTTAGGGTTTTTATTTGTTTTGAGTTTAGTGTAGTGTAAACCTAGTCCTAGATACCCACTGATTTTTTTTAAATTTGTTATCTAATAACTTAAAATTAGACCTTTAATAAATTTTCATTACTAGATTATGTTTGCTGGAAGAAAGGCTGTGGACCTGGCAGCTTTTAGTGTAAAATCTGACCAGGTCAGCCTAGCATGTACACAATACAATGAAGATGTCAAGCCAAAAAATCTAAGTATAATAGAGTGTATCTGAAACATTGCGCTCCATCCAACACAATACAATCTAATGCTGCAGAGATATTTGACTTTCTGCAGTACTGCTGTATTTTGTTTATCTTGTAATTAATAATCCTGGTTTATCAGTGTAATATTACATTATTCATTAACTGAAAAAACATTGTGTCATTTATTAAACTGTAAGTTACACAACATTTAATGTAGCCTCCTGCTGGTTCCTTCTTTCGATTCCTGGTTTGTAATGTGCATATTCTGCCTGTTTTCAGGGGTTTTCTCTTTGGACTCTGGTTTCCTCCAAATAATCTAAATACTTACTGCTATGTTGATGGGCCAATATAAATGACCACAGTTTCAGTGAACTTGAATGTATCTTGCTGTATAAACTGGCAAACTTTCCAGCATTGTTTTCTGCCTTCCTCCTGTTGCTCCTGTGATAAGTTACTGCTCTCTGATTACAGTAAATGTTCTTTTAAAATAGAAATGCACTGTTAGCGATCTATATTTATCATATATCATTGTATTTTTATGGAACATGACTAGGCTTAAATCCTTGATTTTGAGCAGTAATTTAGATTTAGCCTTATTTTTCATTCATTGCTAAATAATCCTTACTGCAGAGTGTCATTGCCCATAGATCTTCTCAGATGTGTACTGTTATCACCAAGCTAATAAAAACACATTTTGATCGGTTACCCAGTAAATTATTTTAAATGAGAGAATTAGATTTGATTAGTAAACTTTTAATCTCGAGGACAAATTTATATACACATGGCAGCAGAAACATGAAAGACAAAGATACAGACTTGCAGGACAAATACTACAATCAAGCAGTACATCTCTCTATTATATAAAAAAAATCCTGGGATGAGACGAGACTTTTTTCAAGAAATTTTTGTGAAGTCCCACGAGACAACACTTTGGCCATGAGATTTTTTTCAAGTCACACCCTCCTCTCAACCATATTCAACCACGCACACTGTATTCTCACCTCTCATTCGTGTGAATTCTTTTTACAGACACAGTTCGTGCTCTCTTAGCTCTTATAAATTTTAACGTTTCTCTCACTTTGTTCCCAATTTAAGAAGACATATGTTTTGTCTTGGTAGAGTAATATGTTGCTCTACTTTCCCCTATTGTATTATTAATAAGTAGCCTTTGTCAAAATGCCTAATCTCACAGACTTACCACTGTTTATAAGGTATTATAGTATATAACTTATCCCCACCTTCCCTTCTATATCTATAGGCAATTAGGTGTAGTAAAAAGACAAGCAGGAATTAAGTTACACATAAAACAATGTATTATTGGTAATATTCATAAATAGTAACAATATGCAAAGTACATTTGAATATTGGCAACCATACAACCTGATTAAATGGTGATGTGTAGTTTCAGGCGGCACACAGACTTGCAGTTATTTAAAATGTCTCTAGTTAAGGCATCATTGGTGCTCAGCGTTCTTCAGAACAGGCAGTATGCCTGTTCCAATATGGCTGCTAAACTGTGGTCTCCATTGTGTTGTCCTTTCAGTTCATGGTGTGATGGTCTTCATCAGTTTGGTAAGAGAGATACTTCTTCATCATATGTTGGTTAGTAAGAGATGCTTCTTTCAGATGTTAGTAAGAAAGAGAGAGAATGTGGTTGAACAAGCAGATTTATAGATTCTCTGGCCAACCCCTACAGCCAATAGGGCATCATAGTATTTAAAGACCTCTGAGACAACCCAATTCCAAACAAGCATACCTCAGACCAATGGGGAAATAGAACATCTTAATACCTGCCATCCCCCAAAACCATTTGTTGAGCTAAAGTTTGCCAGTTAGGCAACCTGGCTTCCTTGCGGGGTTTGGTTGAAAGACTCTAGCAGAGAAACACCCATGTCAAGCACCCCCTTCTCCCAACTCTGTCGTAAAATTCAAAGAGACTCAGTTGTAAAAGGGGGGGCAAACACGAATGCCTCTCACCAAAGTAACACTAAATTACATGGCTTTGCCTAAATTACAAATAAAGACATACAAAATATGTATCAAGTTATATGTAAAATCTCACATCACAACAACGTATTATGTCCAAATCCTATTGAAGAATTTCATTACGAAGGGTTATCAACAGAAAAAATGAGTACACGGACAATAATTTTATACGTTCTAAATGACACGTCAATGACTAAGAGCTGCCCTTTCTTCTTTGCGTCGAAAAGAGGCCCAAAAGTGTTGGAGAGAAAAGAATTCAAAAAAGAACAATAATAATCTAAGTGCAGATTTGGAAAATAATAATCAGCCCGGACCAAGTGGAATTGAAAACCTAGCAAGTTCAAGCAGGGTCGGAAATAAAAGACAAAGAGTAGAAGACAAAGTAGAACGTCGTAAAGAGGTTCAAAAACATTCAGATCAGGATAGAGATTATGAAAGAACTAAAATTCAAAAGTCTTAAAAAACTGATAGTAAAGATTGTATTAGCACTAACAAATGGAAATTATTACCTGGTGAAATAACAGAACAGTGAAAAGAGATCGAATACATGGACACAGGTGATATGACAGAAGTATGTAGATATTGTTCGGCTTTAAAGTTTAAGTCGGAGGCTCATAGATCGTCTAATTCATATTGCCATCAGGGAAAAGTAGTGTTTCTTCCCAATGAAGAGGCCTATCTGTGAGAATTAAGATTTGTTGTTTGGTGAAAGTGAAATCCACAAACACTACAGGCAAAATATCTTAATCTACAATAATCTGTTCGCATAAGCATCATTCAATGCTCAAAACGTAGATTTACATGATTCTGGACCCTATGAGAATCTGTGGTCCTGCAACAATTAAAGCTACAAGTTTAATTTTGAAGAAACCACAGTTCGGTCAGGTGTATATTTATGATCATGGAGAAGCGATGCAACATAGAATCGAAAAAGTTAAACGATCGGACATATTAGAATTCTACAGCCAATAATAACTTCTTTTCTAGAAAACCACTGCATAGAACAACACACTGGATACTACGGATGGGTAAAACATCTTCAGCAGCTTGTTGCACAGATATAAAGACCCAAATCTCCTCAGGAAGTACAGTGTGCTCTGTCCCTTCTTATACAGCCTCACTGTGTTGTCAGACCAGTACAGGTTGTTGTTTATGTAACAGCCAGGTACTTGTAACTCTACACCACTTCCACATCCTCCTCCCTGAATGGTGACTAGTCTGAGAGGCTTTTTGGTGCACTGGAAGTGTACCACCAACTCTTATGTCTTGCTTATGTTGAGCTGCAGATGGTTGTCAGTGCACCACAGGACAAAGATCTACAAAAGCCTCTCGTCCTCTGGCTTGTTTCCATTATTATTGCAGCCTGTGACGGAGTAGTCATCTGAGAATTTCTGTAGATGGTAAGTGCTGGTTTTGTACTGGAAGTCCATTGTGTAAAGATTAAACAGGAAGTTAGACAGGACAGTTCCATGAGGTATTCTAGTATTACATATCACCATTTCTGACACACAGTTTTGAACGTGACAAATTGATGTCTGTTGGTCAGGTAGTCCATGATCCAGGAGATTGTGAGGGTATCAAGATTAATAGCCTTGATCTTTTTCCCCTGGTTGATGAGACAAAATGGTGTTAAAGGCACTGGAAAAGTACAAGAAAATTATTCTGACATGAGTTCCAGCCTTATCCAAGAGGGAAAAAGCTCTGAAGCATGTATATCAGAGCATCCTCCACACCTGTATGTGCCTGAGGATCAGAGATATTCTAAAACCACTTATCTGAGATGTTGCAGGAACAACCTCTCAATTGTTGTCAGGATGTATAAAGTAAGAGCACCTAGTGTGAAATCTTTGGAATCACTAGAGTGCAATTTGTTTGTTTTAAACAGCTGTGAAAGCTACTGCAAACTCAGGTAAAGGTAGAACAGGTGCCAAAGGTACCCACGGAGCTGGCTGGCACATGTTTTCAGCACCCTGGGACTGATTCAGTCCGACCCTGCAGCGTACTTGAAGCAGAGTTTGTCATCTGAACCAGCAAAGATAAGAAGTCTCTATCTCTGCTCAAAATACAGGAAGTAGAAGAGGACTGGAGACCACAGATGTTATGTCATTATAGGGGAAGGTTTTACAGGGTAGAGATAGCAGTTGGGATTCCGGAACCTTCTCGGGTTGCACACAGAGGAGGCTAGCAGCATTAGGGGAGGGCACAACTGACAAGAAAGTTAAATCTGTTGAAGAAGTGCTTCAGTTCATTAACTCTGTCCTTGTTCCTTTCCTCTGCAGATTTTGCAGTCCACATGTAGTCAGTAGTAGTCCTCATCTTGCTCCAAACTTCCTTCACGTTGTTCTGTTGTAATTTGTGTTCAGGTTTGTCTCAGTAGTGGGCAAAACCAATGTACCCCTTAGATACTGCTTCTTGAATGCTACCATAAGGGGTGAATCTTCATTACAGAATCTCTCCGATATATGACTTATTTATACCTGTGTAATTTGGTTTAAACAGAATCAATTTACAAATTACTTAATGCCATTTTGGACAAACCTGTTTTACCCTATTGTAGTTGCCCATTGATTTTTTCCTTTACATGAAGTCTTTGCCTAAACTGACTCATCTTTAACCAGCAGAATAGGGGGTTGAAGCTGCAGTTGCCTCACAGTTCCAGGGATTTTGGTTTGACTACAGGTTCTGTATTGTTTGTATGGAATTTGCTTATTTTCTTCATGCTTGCTCTTGGTGTTTCCAGTGTCTGCCATTTCCTCCCAAGTCTTATGTGTTAGGTTATTTTACATTAAATTGGTCTTTGAGAAAAGTATCTATCTATCTATCTATCTATCAATCTAATCTAATCTAATCTAATCTAATCTAATCTAATCTAATCTAATCTGAGTTGTTTTCAGTTTTCCATTCAAGGCTGCTGGGAATATTTAATCTTTTCAAGTGCTTTTGTATAAAGGTCACCGAAATCACAACTCTTGGATGTTTTTCCTTTTCAGTTTCTTGTATACAATAGCACTATTAATGGATTAGCAGCCAGTTGTAAATGCAGAGAAACCCAAAGAAGTGGATGTTTGTTGCGAGAAATCTATTTAATTAACCCAAAGTAATTTCTTGTTTTTGTCAGGTGCAGAGAAGATGGTTAAGTACAGTGCCCATCCAACCTGTTCCACCTCTGAAACAAACACTACAGCTGTATTTACGGACCTTGGAGCCCATTGTCTCAGCCTCTGAACTGGAGCAGAGCAGATTGATTGTGGAAGAGTTTGGCAAGAAGGGAGGCGTGGGTGAGCATCTTCAGGACAGCCTGGAAAAGAGAGCAAGACGAACATACAATTGGGTATGCAGAATTGTGCACGGGTGGATGGCATTGGAAGCTTAACATTTCATTTAATTTTGCCTTGAATTGAATAGACACTTTATGATTACTTAATGAAAGACTTTAATATTGGAAATATATTCTTATCATGATGTTTCATAAGGTGATAGTTTTATGTTTTGTCCCAAGTCTTTTACATACAGTGTATAAGACTGTATTAAATTTCACAAAGTTCAATTGCAGTAAACCTCAACCTCTTTCTTGGGAGTACCTCTGTGGCTGCTGTTTAAATAACCAGACAAATCCCAGCCTTCAGTTCAGATCTTTTTAAATTAGTTACCCTGTTTCTTATATAGTTACTGAGTTAAATTCACAAATTAATTGTTTTCACAATACTGTTTTGGAGAAACGGGTATAGAAAATGTACCACATAATATCCTGTCGTCATAGCATATGGGACTCTTGGTAACCTGGTTTATTAATTTCTTTTTGATTTTTAACAATTAGACTACACAAAGTGTTAATTTACTTTTAATTGTTTTCATAAAAAAAAACAAAATCAGACTTAATAAATTGCCAGCATCAGTGCATTAATATTGTGTCATAAGTGAAACACTCTAGTTCAGTTGTGTTGATTCCTTTGAGCTCATCCTCAAAATGCTGCTGTAATGACTGACACTGTGTAAGAAATAAGAGAGATTAACATTGACTGGTATCTCCAGGAAAGCAAATCCTTTCTTGTAAACTAAGCACAAAGACTTTTGTAAATTCTGATAAACAACTTATGGGAATTCCTACAAGGGCATATTAAATGCTGAAACAACAAAATAGCAAGCAAGAATTGACACTTGATTAATTAATTTGGTTAGAATGATAACCTTCAGGTGTGGTTTAAAATCCTGAACTGTGCTTGGCAAACCCTAATTTAGTGCAAATTTGCATAAATAACTGTGCTTTTCTTCAATAACCAGCAAGCCCGCGATTCTTGAAAGAATCGCAAATCCAAGAATGGCAATCACTTTCTGTTCCCTCCGATACTTGGAGGGATGAAATATCATGGAGGGTGGGTGCATCCTGGGAAAGTTCATTTAATTAAATAAACATATTTGTACTAAAGCGGTTTCGTTTTGGAGCTGTGGCTCATCTGGTTCTGGTGTTTCAGAAGCGCGTTGTAGGTGCCTTCGTTTATTGTTTTTATCCATGCAGTCTCTTTTTTGTTTTTCTATGGCTGTGTCGTCAGCGAGAAGTCGTTTGCTGACGGCGGCGGATTCGCATGCTGAAGTGACCATGGCGGCGGATCCGGGCATGGAGGTCTACATTACTAAACGAACGTGGTATATGCGGTGGTGTGGGCGGTCACGTTCGGGCGGCTATACAACCTGGCGTGCACTCTTTACCTCAGGTTTAGTTCACAGGTCGTAGCCATGGTAAACTTTTCATGTAATTAAATAAACATATTTGTACTAAAGCGGTTTCTTTGTGTGGGCGCCTTCGTTCATTGTTTTTATTCATACGGGCTCTTTTACATGTTGTAGCCATACAGGCTCGTGTTTGTATTACTAATCGTTGAGTTCCTTCCATTTGGAGCCGTGACTCGTTTGCCTCTGCTGTGTCAGAAGCGTGTTGTGGGCACGTTCGTTCATTGTGTTTATCCATACGGACTCGTTTTGTATTTCCGTTAGTTGAGCGCTTTCATTGTGGAGCCGTGACGTCTTTGCTTCTGGTGTGTCTGAAGCGCGTCGTAGGAGCCTCCGTGTATTGTTTTTATCCATGCGGTCTCGTCTTTGTTGTTCTGTGGCTGTGTCGTTAGGTAGAAGTTGTTTACTGTTAGGAAGCATACTCCAACTTACACACACTGACTGCTGGCACAGTGGATTAGAGCAGGTGTAGTTTACAGGTTGTGGTGTTTGGGCGCCACCTACTGACTCTGGGAAGCCGCTGGGTTTGACTCTGGGGCGCTGCGGCATAGTGCGCATGCGCATCAGCGCGTCTGCCATGCATAAATTAAACTGTCGTTTAGTAACATATAGATAAACATTGTCTCTTTTGTTAGAATTAATATGTACAAGGTTTTGAGTCTGTCTTATCATGGCTGATTTTACATTACTTACAAAAGCAAATTTATCTGCCTCTGGCAATTCATTGAAGGTTCAAATGCAAAGAAGAATCCCCACAAACCTTTCAGGAATTGTATCTTCTCCAAACAAATGTCTTAGGTTGCATGACATTTACATAGATTTATATGAATAATAAACTGAAGAAAACTGTGGACCTGTACTCTGTATAGTGATGTGTATCTTGGTTTAACAAAATTCTTTAGCACCTTCAATATGCAATTATAAATACTGCAAAACCTAGTCTGCATGACTGAAACAGATTCAGCTGTGCTAACATACGATACAAATTTTCTGAGCCCCTCTGTGTAAATTTTTATATCTGACAGAAGAAGCAATGTTTTACAAAAATCCATTGTATTATTTTTTTTGCTACAACAACAAAGTTTGCCCAGAGTAAACTTCAGGAACAATATTAATGGTTCTTTAAAGGCACATCACATGGATTCCTTGCTGATGTATGGTTGAAAGAATTTAGCAGCCTTTTATGAATAATTAAAAGATCAAAACATGAAACAAATATTAAAGTAAAAATGAGGTATATCTTTAAAGTAACAAAATAGATCACACTGAATTCCTCTCTCCATCATTCTGCTTGTTTTTGACAAAGTATATTATCATAAAAACAATTAACCCTTGTAGCAGATATGCCCTTGATCCACCTCTCGGACCCTCAGGTACCACTCCAAACACGATGTAAAAGCACAAGACTCTTTTATTGTCTTCTTGTACAGTGCACAAAGCACCCTCCACTCCACACTATTAATACAATTAACAATAAACTACTCAATAATACTCTCTCCTCCTCGCCCAGACACTTGCCGCCCTACCTCCCAGCTCAGCTCAGTGTCTGGGCTTTCCCACAGTCCTTTTTTCAACCCGGGAGCACGTTGTTTCTTCCTGTCACGTGACCATGACGTACTCCCGGGTTATAGGGCAAATAAGAGCCCACGAGCCCCCCTACAGCGACGCCTGGTGGCCCCCAAGGTATCCAGCAGGGCTGCGTATAAAAACTACATAGTCCATGAGGCCCTGCTGGAACTCAGGGCACGTCCACGCTGTCCGGAGAGCTCCTCCTGGTGGCCTGGGGGTGAGGGCCGGATTAGAAGCCAGCAATCCACCACACCCTGTAGATATATTTATATCAAGAAATACCAGATGCTTTTCCTATTCTGAAATAATGAGTATATTGCTACACTTGCACGTTTAGTCCTCACTGCAGTGGTTTTCCTTTTTTAGTATTTAAAAAAAAAAATAGACTATCTGAAAATGTGATATTCCATTCAGTATTTCTAATTCTTTTATTCATTATTAATTAATAAAATACATTCTTCCTTTTTTTCCTTTTACTTTCTCTAAGATAACCATACATAACAAGAGAGAAAGTACTGTATAGGAATCATGAAAAAATTTGACCTTGAGATTTTGAAGAATCTTGACGTTTTAGACCTTCTTGAGTCCGAAAATACCATTTTTAATATTATGTCAGTCTGTGTGTAAACAAGATAACTCAAACGCTTTGACCTAGGTCAATGAAACTTGGCACACCTGTTTTATATCAGAAATAAGAAATCCGATCAACTTTTGGGCCACTTCAAACTGAATACTTAAGCAAATTTTTCAGTAAACCATGGTTATAATTACAGATGGATGATTCCAATTTTGTGTAGTTGTTTATAATGATAAAAAGCAAACAGATATGAAATTTGAGAAAAATTACTCAACCAGAAGTAGTATTTTATTTAAACAACCATCTGAAATATGTGTATCATGGAAATATAAATGTGTACATGATATTAAAAAAACTGTATTCAATATAACACCTGTCCTTTCAATAACTATTATTAATTTTTTTCTTAATTTATACATCAGCAGTTTAACAATAACGTGCAAACATTGAACATGCAATATAAATATAAAGATGTAATCAGAACAATAAGCTGCTACATCCCGTCATGCTCCTGGTAATACATTTGATTTTATGATTTTTTTTTTTTATTTCTGCCATCATTATCATAATTAAATGTAGCTAAATGCAGTTTTACCTATAGCAATTTATTGCAACAAATATTATATAATACTAACACTTTTTCTATGTTTTTAGGTGACTAACTCTTTTTACTTTGCATGTAATCTATGTACCGTATATGTAATCAGGAAAAAATTCCAGCACAGTTTTCGACATCCGTAAGTGTGAAAAAATCATATTAAAACAAAGTTTGATTATAAATAGAGATAAATGATTGATTATTATCAATTAGTTATGATGAGAAACAAAGAGATATGATATTTGAGAAATATTTCGCAACTGCAAGTGGTTCTAATGACCTTTTCCCCTAACTCAGTATATGAGAAAGTGGAGGGGAGCACACTTCCAATTTTTCCATTACAGTGTCAAAAGCTGCCAGAGGTTATAAAAGCACGACCTGATAAATACAGTAAGGCAGGAACCATTCCTCGATGTTAATGCGGTTAATTTACAGGGCACATTCACACTAACTTGTGCTGAACTAACTCAGAATTTCTAGTAAACACAACATTCATATGTTTGAGATATGAAAATGTAACCCAAGAAAACACATATAAACATAAGAAGATAATGCAAATTCTACACATAGAAAGTGGTTCTTGGTTCTTGGGACAGTGTGTATGGATTGTTAGGTACTCCACCATCCATGGATTTATTGAAACCACATTTTGCTTTATTTCAACTTCAGCAGCATTCAGATATAGATGAAACACCCGCTAATTGTAACAGACATTCATGCACATACCTGTAATCCAACTGGACTAATTAGAGTGTCCCATTAATCCAAAGTACATTTCTTTTAGATGTGGGAAGGAACCATAGTACTCTGAGAGAATCAGCACATTCTTAATGAGAGTGTATACAGGAGAGGAGAGATGGTGACTGTGCTTTGAGTTAAATTTGGTTTCTTAAAGTTGTTATGCCATTGTCTGCTGATAATTATTAAAATACAAAGCTGAAATGAAGTTGAGTGCTCGTTAGTAACATGAGAAGGTGTCTTATTTTTTATTTTACAAAGCTATTATACAACCAATTCAATTAACTATCTCATACAACAAATGAACACAGAAAATCCTTGGAGAATGAATATGAGAGGAGGAAGAAAGCATTAACAAAAATAACAGAAAAACTGATCTGCCGTGACTTTGCATTACAGCGAGTAAGCATAAAGTTATTTGTTTGATACACTTACAAAATGTGGGAAAACTGGTAAAAAAAAATACCAGAAAATAATACCGTGGAATCGCAGTATTGCAGTGGACATTGCTACTGCCTCATTGGTCTGGTATTCTGAATCCTGTGTGTGAACGGTGTCTGTGTGGAGTTTGCACATTCTGCCCATGTCTGTGTAGATTGTTTTTCTAAATCCCCAGAGAAGTAGGATTGGTTAGGTAAATTGGTGATTCCGAAACTGGTCCCTGTGAATTGCGCCCTGCCTCATGTCCAGTTCTACCAGGGTAGGTTCCACCCAATGTGGCATATTAATTAAACTAAGTGGTTAGGAAAATATTATGGAGTGACTCTTTGTACTGAAGTCTTATTGTTCGTTGCTGAAATAACAATACATCAGAATGATAACTTGAAATTAAAACAGTGCAACAACAGAACAAGAAAACTATAACTGTGAACATTAACAGTCTTATTGCAGTTCTTCAGAATTGTGGGTGACTGTCTCTTGCAGTCATGTTATCTCAATTCTGACAAACTTGGTGACCATCTTCAGCCAGAGGGTGACATCTCTGGATGTTGCAATCCAGGGCATCCCAAAGGTGGTCTGTTGAGTTAAATGTCAGGAGAAGAGGCATGCCAATGTCATACCTGCACAACAGCTTTTGTTCTTCAAGACAGATGCAACCACATCAGCTGTGTGTGATCTGGCATTGCTTTGCTGTAGAGACAGGTCATGGAGTGTAAGCAGAAGGCCTTTCACAGGTTGCCTTGATCCAAGATCAGCAGCATGGAGCCTGTCCCTCTGTGTCCTGTAATTGATAGGAACATTGCCTTTGCCAGCATTATTACCACTGGTAACTGCTGAGATATATATGTGTCAGTCTTCTCTGGGAGTGACCAGATCTTTAATGGTTAGCAGTCCTTCCAGCTTTTGAAACCTTGCCTATAGTCAGATAACAGTTTGCTTGTGATTTTGTTTCTTTATATAGAAGCTTTTAGAAATGCAATTAAGTACTTGTAAGTGGTAAAAGTGAGTGAGAAAGGTTTTAATTCAAGATTTGCTCTTTGGAGATCAGTTGTTTGTGTCTTTTAGGAAGCCAAAAGAAAATTGCTTTATTTACATCAATATAATCCGCTTTTATCAAATTCATTTTTGCAGTTAAAAGTACATGTGAAATTGATCTATAATCCTAACCAATTTATAATTTGAAGAGAAAAAACTTCAATAAAGTAGTCATCTATAATAAGCTTTGCTGTCACAAAGATCATTTTCTTCTCACTTTTATCCAAACTTGGGCAAGAAAGTTATATATCTCTTAGGATATTTCCCCAACACACCTTGAATAAAGGGGTTTGGGTTGGGCAGGCGGCAATATGGTATGATGAAATTATCCGTATTAATCTCTTACTTGCAAGTGTTTTGTGAAAGCTTTATCCCACTCTGAAAAGTGTATTCTACCTTGTTTATTGACTTCTTTTCATGCAGTACTATTTAAAGTATTCAGAGCCTTTAAATGTTTTCAAATATTGGAGGATTACAAATGATACAGATACGCCTGTATTTGTATTGCAGTTTCACATATGAAAATAGAACACATTTGAAGTCACTGGCTACTTGTTCTGTCCGTATCTGTCATTTGTGTACTCTGGTTCTCCTCTCATATCTCAAAGATGTGTTAGCATAACTGTCAACTGTAAATCAGCCCAGTATGAGTGAGTGTGGGTATGCATGAGAGTGAACTTTATATGTTACAAAATGGACGGATAGACGGTTTATCTTCAAGTGAAATGTCAAAGCATGCAAAAGTGTAAACTTTCAATCACTCTGCATTCTCATGTCATTCATTATGTACAGTATTTCCATTTGCTCCACAAACCGATGATTCACAGAGCCAAAGTATCAGTACTTCTATACTGAACTGTAAATATCTTTTTTAATATTATAGAGCCTGTAATTAGATTCAAAGTATTTTTGTTTAATGTTCGCTGGTTCAGTGCCAGTGGTTATCTTCCTGTTTTATACTGTTAAAATGAGCAGGTACATTAAGCTTTAAAATGAAATTGCTTGCATGAATTTGTTTGCACGATTTATGCCTCATATTGTAGTTGTTTTTCTCAGCATAAGAGAAGAATGTTATGAATACTTTGATTCCTTCTTTCTTTACATATTATGCACTGCACAGCACCATAGGTGTTATGAGGCAATAGCTTTCTATTGTGTTTATGTATCAGCATGTATAGTTTTTACAGTTAATTACTGCCTCCTTTTAAAATCCCTCAGTTTTTATTTGCATGCCCAGTTCAGAAAACACATCAAATGTTTACCATAACAGAATGCATTTCGTTTGTGTCACCGTATCAGTTGAAAGTGTAAAACTGAAAGCTAGCACATATCTCATTTGTATAATGGGTCCATAAGCAGACTTAGTCAAATATGTGATAGATCAATGCCAGCAACAAAAATCTTATCTGTAGTAGTTTACCTTCGAAATGTAGGGTCATGAGGACTGAAACCTAATTCACAAGTATCAAACACAATGTGGAAACCAGTTCTAGTCTGGGTGACAGTAGATCATAATAGTAATGTTCTAAATTTGCATTCTGACATTCATCACTACTGTATTTCCACGTGAAAAAGATCGCAATTTATAGTGTTTAGCAGTATTGCATTAATCCTATGTAGTACACATAATAAATATCTACTTAAGTGTGAGTTAACAAAAATAAGCAAACCTTAAATAAACAAACATAAGCTACACATACAAAGATAAAAAAATTTGAAATATCATTCATAGTAGTAAGTTATACACAGTATAGCTTTGGCAACCAGGAAGGGCAAGTTCTTCACCTGCACTTATCATTGGTAGGCTGGGGTGTTAACAAACAGATCAATAAGTTTAATTTGCTAGTATTTTCAAAGGCATTCCCCATGTTCTGTTTTTACACAGGTCTCAGAATGGTGGCAGCATACTGCATATCTAGAAAGTCGCCTCCCCCTGGCTGTGCACTCCAATCCAGCAGTGGCTCTACCAAGACAAGACTACAGAGATTGGAAAGGCCAGCTTCAGTAAGTGTTGGTAAATGAAAAACATGTTAATGATTGCATGCTGAACTGAAAAACAAAATGATCTAAAAGTGAAAAGAACTGTTTCAATGCAGATCTGTGTTGACTGATTTAGGATTAGAATTATCATCACAAGTACAGTAAAAGAAGATGAATATGGGCATCATTATAAAATGATGGTGTATCTTTTCTGTTGTAGATTTGCAGCAAGACTTATTGCTGGAGTTCTTGATTTTAAAGCTAAGATTGAAAGGTAAGTGTGCTAGGTTAAAGATCTAAGCAGTGTTTTGATAACTATCAATCTTGTACCTGTTATCAAATTCCAAGCATTTATAATGTATGCAAGTACTAATGTTAGGGAAACAATCAGTTATTCATAATAGAGACACAACATGAAAGGATCGTTGTGCACAAAGGTCTAAATACAAACTAACATTTGGCTGAATATGATCCTTGTGGAAGACCTCAGGTATCAAGAACGATCAAAAATTAAAAGATTCTGGAGTACTTAAGCAGAGTCCAGATATAATTCAAATACTAGCATATAATGGTCAGGTAAATGAAAAAAAAAATGGAAATGTAAAGTGGTATAAGAATTGAAGCATTATCAATTATCAGAAGTTAAGGGGGGGATCATTTACACTTTTACATGGACAATTCAAGTTCTTTACTGTGCTTTATTTACTTGTGAGACACACTCATTGATTTTAGCTTGAGACCTTGCTTTTAAAAATATGTCTAGCATTAGTCATTTTAACCTCAAATGGGACCTTGGCAACACAATAATATCTATAATGCAGGAGTACAAGATAGGCGTTCATGTGTTAGTGAAAACAATGAGAATGTGTCAAAAGATTAAGTGTATGGTCTGTTGTTGTCACTCTCTCTTTCAGTTAACCACCTCTGTCCAGCTCCGTATGATGGTACTCTGTATCACAGTCTATGTTACTTGATTATTGTTTTCTAGTGCTTTGTGAAAAATAGCTGACTGTTTTTTGTCATTTGTGTTTCATTAATTTATTTTTTTTTATTATTTTCCATTTGCTGTTTAACTTGATTCTAGTTTTTATCCTGTGTTATTTATTGAGCCTTTTCTGTGCTTTCCTATTTGTTCTTTTTGAATGTTTTTGGGGAGTGTTTAGCATGGGAATGTGTTATATAAGTAAAATATATTTATTATTATTATTATTATTTAATAACTATCTGTGAAGGTAATGTTAACTAGAAAGTAGACACCAAACTCTGGAAATTTTATTTTTGCCTGAGAAATTCCTAATTGTTGATTTGTACATTGAACTTTACTTTGAAGTAACTGATAAATGTGTTTACCGGTTTAGAAAAAGTGAAATATAGCTGCAAGAGATTATTATATTTGAAAATTAAAAGTCTTGGTCTTTTTTTTTTTTTTACAATTTTGTAGTAATTTCAAAGTGAAAGGATGAATTACCAGTAGTTAACCTTTTACACAGTTTACCATGTACTAACAGACAGGCCTATGGGTTGGGGTAAACAATGCATACCTAACTAATCATAACAGAACATATAATATCATGTTTCAGCTTTATAATTGTAATAATTTGCATTGCAAGACATTTGTATACCAATTCAGTAAACATTTTAAACAAAATAGCTTTGAGGCTGATATCATAATGTCAGCATCTGAAAAGTTAAATGGAAATTTTTTGAGCACCAGGTCAGGCACATGGCCCTTTTATGAGTGTAAATATGTACATTGTAGCAGAGGTTAAAATATTGTAATAATAACATTTATCAGGAAATTTACAAATTTTGCAATCAACAGATTCAACATGCAGAACACAAGGAAACAACAGGTGCCAAAAACTAAGAAATAATGAAGATGGCTTGGTCAGGGAAGAGAGAAATTATTAGTACAGATTGTCAGCCAGAGAACATAAAGCCAAGAATTAAAACATGCTCTGCTTAATGCAACAGCAGCCTAAATTTTAAGATGTGCAGAGTAAGGTATAGCTAGCTCACTATTACAATCTTTGAACAAAGATTACGAAAGTATATTTTACATGGAGTCACTGAAAAACTTACATTAATGAGGCAGCTGTCCTGTTATGCTTACCAAATCAGATCAGATAAACACGTCATATTGTGATGAATCTGTGTTTTTAGAAGAAAAGCAGTTATATAGTAAAAAAAGTAGTTTGTTTAATGATAATGTTGACTAGAGTAGAGGAGTGAAAAAATGGATCAAACAGGCTAACAATACGGTAGTCATCTAGATATGTCTTTGAAATGCATTTGCTAAGGAATTCCAGACAAATTAAATCCAAAAGATCCTTATAAATCCAGGGACAGTAGAGAACGATCAATTTTATTGTCATCACCAGTCCAGAGTTTTAAAAAGTGTAGAGAAGAAAATAAAAATAAATAGATAATCTTTAAAAGTTAGTTTTTTTTTAATCTTTCAGTCCTACTAGAATAAAATGATCATTTTAGAAAAATAAATAAAACATAACAACACAAGCAGTGCAACATCCATTATGCAAGCATAAGCACACGTGCTGCCACTTGGTCAACAAAGATGTCCATCCATCCATCCATCCATTATCCATCCCTCTATATCCTAACACAGGGTCGCGGGGGTCTGTTAGAACCAATCCCAGCAACACAGGGCACAAGGCAGGAAACAAACCCCGTGCAGGGCGCACACCCACACACACACACACACACACACACACACCAAGTACATACTAGGGACAATTTAGGATCACCAATGCACCTAACCTGCATATCTTTTGGAGGAAATCGGAGCACCCAGAGGAAACCCACGTAGACACAGGGAGAACATGCAAACTCCACGCAGGGAGGACCCGGGAAGTGAACCCAGGTCTCCTTACTGCGAGGCAGCAGCGCTACCCACTGTGCCACCATGCTGCCCTCTCAACGAACATATGTGCTTTATAATACTTTTTCAGTATTTTGTAATAATAAGAGGCATGATTTAAATCTAATAAAGAAGAGGTGAAAGGCAGCTCAAGCATAACAATATCTTGCCTTGCTTTTCTAATGTAAAACAAGCGGCATTACAGGATTATAATGACATATTAGTTGTCGTAATATTCATAGTCAACCCTACCCATACAAACAGATATCACAAAAATCAAGTACCATAAATATCATGTAATTTAAATGTACTTAGAAACACTAATACTCTGAAAGCAAGATGGTTGCCACTATATACAGTATAACCAACATTCACAATCTTACATATGCAAACCGCCTCATTTTACATCATTTATATGTAAAGCATAAAACTCTGTAATTCTAGAATAGTAGTGCATGTTAATATATTGCACTCATAGACAAACATACCTAGCACACACACACACACACATTTTCTAACATGCTCACTCTTATATACAGTACATGCTTCTTGAGAATAAGCGTGCAGTCATACCTGCCTCATAAAACCCATAAGCATTTAACATATCTAGTGTACACATACCCTTGAAGTATTTACCAAAACATAAGCAATGTAATATATATTATTTTATGTCTTGCATAATATGCATTGAAACATAAGATTCTTGCTTTTTTGTTGATATTATACTGGTACAAAATGAAAGTGTGCAGGAGATCGAGCAAAGCTATTAGTGGGTTTGTTTTTAAAGTTTACTTGAAAGTTGTAAACTCCTTGTTTTTCCTTTATCTGCAGTCATACCCTAGTGGCAGAGTACATGCGTGGTAGACCCCTCTGCATGGACCTCTACTCCCAAATTTTTTCATCCTGTCGCATACCTGGTCCCAAGCATGACAATGTACTACACTTTGCTCTTACACGCCGGCCCCCTACTCATATTATTGTTGTCCGAAACTTCCAGGTAGGGCTTATATTCACTGTCTTCGGTGCTAATATTTCTGGCATGCTAATAATACAGACAATGCCACTTATCTGTCTTTGACAGTTCTTTCAATTAGAGGTGTACAACAGTGATGGTACACCATTGACAGTCGACCAGATTCACATGCAGCTCCAGCGGATTAGAGGGATGTCATGGAAGACTGATAAAGAGCCTATGGGTGTGCTGACCAGTGAGCACAGAAACACTTGGGGCCAATCGTACAACACACTTATGAAAGGTATACTGAGTACTTATGTATAAACATAGTAATATTAATATGCTTTTCTTTATACAAAAACCACCCAATTACTTCTCCTAATGGTTGTATATTTTATCCAATGCAGGAAGTACATTAATTACCAAGCTTTTAATTAGCAAACATTACACTAAAGAGAAGAAAGACAGAAAAGAGTGGAGGTATCTATAACCTTTGCTTCATGTTTTATCACTTTAGACAGACTGAACCGGGAATCCGTAAAAGCAATTGAACGTGGTATTTTCACAGTGTGCTTGGATGCTTCAGTAATGCGTGTATCAGATGACCGCTATACAAGTCGCATGGCAGCTCAAATGCTACATGGAGGGGGTAGCTACTCCAACAGTGGCAATCGCTGGTTTGACAAAACTTTACAGGTAAGAATTATCAGGTGTCAGACTCATAAATAGACAGATAGATAGATAGATACTTTATTAATCCCAAGGGGAAATTCACATACTCCAGCAGCAGCATACTGGTAAAGAAAATATTAAATTAAAGAGTGATAACAATGCAGGTATACAGACAGACAATAACTTTGTATAATGTTAATGTCCTCTGTCTGGAGATGATACTGTTTAGTGGATGTAGTGGATTCTGCATGATTGATTGGAGCCTGCTCAGTGCCCGTCGCTCTGCCACGGATGTCAAACTGTCTAGCTCCGTGCCTACAATAGAGCCTGCCTTCCTCACCAGTTTGTCCAGGTGTGAGGCGTCCTTCTTCTTTATGCTGCCTCCGCAGCACACCACCGCGTAGAAGAGGGCGCTCGCCACAACGTCTGATAGAACATCTGCAGCATCT
This sequence comes from Erpetoichthys calabaricus, assembly GCF_900747795.2. Taxonomy (NCBI): domain Eukaryota; kingdom Metazoa; phylum Chordata; class Cladistia; order Polypteriformes; family Polypteridae; genus Erpetoichthys; species Erpetoichthys calabaricus. The sequence continues at coordinate 64,013,920 of NC_041394.2, forward strand.
TATTGCAGATATTAAAGGACGCCAGCCTTCTAAGGATGTATAGTCGGCTCTGTCCTTTCTTACACAGAGCATCAGTATTGGTAGTCCAGTCCAATTTATCATCCAGCTGCACTCCCAGGTATTTATAGGTCTGCACCCTCTGCACACAGTCACCTTTGATGATCACTGGGTCTATGAGGGGTCTGGGCCTCCTAACATCCACCACCAGCTCTTTGGTTTTGCTGGTGTTCAGGTGTAGGTGGTTTGAGTCGCACCATTTAACAAAGTCTTTGATTAGGTCCCTATACTCCTCCTCCTGCCCACTCCTGATGCAGCCCACGATAGCAGTGTCATCAGTGAACTTTTGCACATGGCAGGACTCCGAGTTGTATTGGAAGTCCGATGTATATAGGCTGAATAGGACCGGAGAAAGTACAGTCCCCTGTGGCACTCCTGTGTTGCCGACCACAATGTCAGACCTGCAGTTCCCGAGATGCACATACTGAGGTCTGTCTTTAAGATAGTCCACAATCCATGCCACCAGGTATGAATCTACTCTCATCTCTGTCAGCTTGTCCCTAAGGAGCAGAGGTTGGATGGTGTTGAAGGCGCTAGAGAAGTCCAGTCATTTATCATGTATGTGATGGTAGAATGAATGATATGTAGTTTCTGAGGAATTATAGGTGAAGATCCAGTGTGCTAGTAAAGCAGGACAGTTGACATATAGCACATAGCAAATCAATTGTTCATGAAACATCAGACATTTCTTTAAGGGTTTTGAGGATAGGATGACATTACTGTACAGTCTGTGTGATTTAAATACTTTGTATCCTTTCTGTGGATATAGTTCATAGTGGGAGAGGATGGTTCCTGTGGACTTGTGTATGAACAAGCCATTGCTGAGGGCCCTCCAGTTGCCAGCATACTGGACCATGTCCTTGACTACTGGTGAGCATTTTACATGATTTAATAAATATTAATGAAGATGTAGGTGTAAGGTTAAGTCCAAATTTCTAGAAGGCAGAGCTCTAGGTAACATATGCCTACTAAGTTTCAATATGATGTCTTCTGAGATCCTTGTGTTTTCCTTAAGTGGTGTGATGTAATAAAGGTAGCGAAAGAGCAGTGATGTTGTTGTAGTTGAAATTCATTAGCAAAATACTGACACGATTCTTTCTCGTTATCTTTCAGTAAAAACCCTGACACCGTCCGCACTCCAATGATTCCCTTGCCGTTGCCAAAAAAACTTTATTTTTACATCACTCCTGAAGTCAAGAGACACATTGAACATGCCAAGCAAAACCTTGACATGTAAGTTGATTTTTTTTTCTTCAAACTAGTAAATGCCTACATATTTGTGCATTAGCATGTGTATAGATTACAGAAGTTACCCATTTGATAAGTACGCTGTTTGAATCTATTTACTGTAAAATAGTTTGGCAAATTTGCTAATGTACAGCTCATATGATTACAGGATTTTGTTGATAAACATTTCTTTTTAACAGATCATTAAATGTGTGCAATTTATATGGTCCTTTTTAGCTCTGCATGAATTTGTAAGAGAAGAATTGTATTCTTTCTGCATATAGACCATTATGTAGTTTACATGCTTTTTCTGTGTTTAAGTGCAGTTTCTTTTGGGGTTCTTATTTCATTGTGTGGACACTTTTTGTGACTGAAGACAGAGAAGAAAATTAAAATTAGTAAAAACCTTTTATTGATACATACCAGGCAAGGGTAAAATGACAGAGAAATACAGTCCTAGGACACCGCACTTCATATGCCTCGAGCGCAGATATCCTTGCTCTTTTATACCTTTCTAGTCTCCTGATCGTTGACCACGTAAGCAATAAAAATAGCGTCCTGACTCATTTTGTATTATTCCAATTGGTAAAGTCCTTACCCTAAAGGTATAGTTTCTTGTCACACACATCATTGAAAGAAAACTTCCAGAAAGTATATATGCTTTTTGTCACGTACGCAAAACACAAACAAGTTTGATCATTCTGTTCTATTTTCTGTACTTACACACATACATTTTGTTCAATTACATCATTTTATGTTTTTACACTCCTCCCTTTTTGAACAAAATGATGTGGGCAGTAGAATTAAATTGAAATGGTTGATGAAGGGGAAGGGGGGGAAAAAGGGGATGGGGAGGAGAAAATGGAAGAAGCTATACGAGACATGTGCTCCTCATGTAGCATATATGCCCTTTCCATAGAGGCGGTAAAGTACTTAGATATTATCACCACCCATCCTTGGGTAGCCCGAGAGGGTGCGGGTAACAGTCAACAGAAAAAGTATTTTTAAGATAGCCATTTCTTGCAATGCGATGCGTGGATCCAGGCAGGCAGTCCTTCAACTTTCACGGCATGTGGTGTGGATAGAAGAATTTGGAATGGTCCTCTCCACCTAGGCTGATGCCAGTGTTTCCTCCGAGTATCTCGAACCAAGATCCAGGTGCCCAAGGGAATTGGTAAATCCTTAGAAGGTGGGCTGGTCCTCCAGGCTTGATTAACCTGCTGGTGGACTTCCTTCAACGAGGTTCGGAGACCTGCAAGACTAGAGAGAAGATCATTGTCCACAGTATGCAAATTCACATTTCCTACAACCATGCCAATGGGCATGGGACGTCCGGTCAGAATCTCAAACGGCGATAGTCCCAGTTGTCGGTGTGTCCGTCCCCTTAGTCCCATTAAAGCTAAGGGTAGTGCATCCGGCCATGATAAATTAGTTTGTTCACAAATTTTTGCGAGTTTAGCTTTTAAAGTGCCATTGCATCGTTCTACGATGCCTCCGCTTTGGGGATGGTATTTACAATAATGGTGCACATTAATTTGGAGCCAGGTGGTTAATTCATTTATAACTGAGTTCACAAAATGAGTGCCATTATCTGTTTGTAACTTTTGAGGGATACCCCATCTTGGAATAATCTCTTTAATTAGTGCTTTAGCTACTGTTTTGGCATTGTTGTGTTTTGAAGGGAAAGCCTCTACCCATCGGGAGAACACATCGACAATCACAAGACAATATCGGTACCCTTTAGACGGGGTTAGTTCAATGAAATCCATTTGGAGGTGTTCAAACGGACCCATTGGATTAGGGGTAACGGCGGGACTTACCTGGGTACCTTTTCCCACATTAAACTTTTGACATATTGCACAGCGTCTGCAAAATTGCTCTGCATATGTAGAGAAACCTACAGCTTCCCAATGTTTTTCAACATCTCGAACCATGGCATCTCTACCTGCGTGATCGAGGCCATGGGCGATTTTTGCCATTCCTGGGAAAGAGGCTTTTGGGAGAAAAGGTTTGTTAGTGTGTTTATGAGTCCAGACTCCATCAGAGAGGGACCCTTCTTTGGACCATTTTCTCCTTTCGATATCCGTGGCTGCACTCTGTAAAGAAATAATTTGATTATCAGGGTCCTGGTCATTTCTCTGTTGGAATAAAGAAATTGGTGTGTTATTATATGCAGCCTCTTTAGCAAAGTGGTCAGCTAATTCATTTCCTTTGCTAACAGGATCCTGTTTTCCTGTGTGAGCTTGACATTTAACAATCGCTAGCTTCGATGGTTTGATTATAGCTTCTAAAAGGGATTCAATCAATTTCTGATGTTGGATGGGTTTGCCAGTACTGGTCTTAAATCCCCTTAGTTTCCATAGTGCTCCATGATCATGGCAGACTCCAAAAGCATACCTGGAATCCGTATAAATTGTTACGATCTTCCCTTCGGACAGCTGACATGCTCGAGTGAGTGCTACGAGTTCAGCTGCTTGTGCACTCAAGCTTGATGAAATTCGATTTGCTTCCAGCAGGCGGTCCCCTTGGACCACTGCGTAACTGGTTGAGATGTGAAGTTTTGGCTTGTACTAGGATAGAATGTACAGCGTGAGGCACTTTAACTGTTAGGGGGCTCATGAGAACTACATCCGTGCTTGCTAATACAGCTTCTGTTGTTGCAGCCACAGCACGAAGACACGGAGGAAGTGCTGCGGCCACTGGATCCAGTTTTTTAGAAAAATAAGCCACCGGTCTTTGTTTATCTCCATGTTGTTGCGTCAGTACTGCATTCATAAATCCCTGCTTTTCGTCCACGAACAAAGTGAATGGACGAGAATGATCAGGCAAACCAAGCGCGGGCGCAGATAGAAGAGCAGTTTTTAGGTCACAGAGAGCCTTCTCAGCCTGTTCATTCCATTGGACCTGGCCAGAAAGGGGGATGCCAGGAGTATTAGCCAATTGTTGCAACGGCTGTGCTCTTTCAGTAAAATTTAGAACCCACTGTCTGCAGTAGCCCAGAATACCTAAAACAGACATAACCTGTTGTTTTGTGACCGGTCTAGGAAGATTTTGGATGGCTGTAATGCGATCGCTAGAGAGAGCTCTTGTTCCATACGTAATGTCATGACCTAGATATTTTACAGTTGTTTTGATTAGCTGCAGCTTAACTTTAGAAACTTTATGGCCATTGTCCCCCAAAAACAGCAACAATTTCTGGGTATCTTTTGTACAATCTTCTTCCGTAGCGCTACATATCATCTACATACTGTATCCCGTCCGGCCAAAAGCCTTCTAAAATTTTGGGCAAGAGCTTGTTCATATACACAAGGGGCTTCAGTGTATCCCTGAGGCATGACGGTCCATGTCCAACGGCGGTACCGCGTTTGACGAGATCGGAATGTACGGCGGAGATGCCAGCCTCTGCTTTGGGAGACAGAGGATATTGGGCACGGTGCGGGCGGAAGGAGGATTTCGGGTGGATCACCAGAGGCTCACAATGGGCTATCCTTCCATAATCATTCTTTCCCTGGGACCATAGTGAATCAGGGAGCATAGAGAGCCAAGAAGGGAAAGTGGTTTGCAATGAACAAGCAAAAGAGGAAGGACGGCACAAAGCCCGATGTACTAAAAAAAAAAACAGTTTGAAGCACCACTTTAGTTATTAAACGGTCAGGAGTATCAAAAATACCTGGAGTAACTTGTAACCAGTCTGTTCTTTCAAGGCATTTTTCTACCCATGGTCCTATTTTCTCCCATTTAACAGTGCGTGATTTAGCTAAGGAAATATGAGGCACTGAGCCGCCAAGATAATATATATGCTGTAAGCATGTAAGATGAACAGAAGCAGCTGCCTTTGTGGATGAAATAAAAACACAGGAGATGTGAAGGGTTTCGGGGCAAGTACCAGAAGTAAGGAAAGATTCTAGCCAGGGGGTGTCTACTTCTATAGGGAAGTATTGGGCAGTACAGTGTAAAATGTCAGGGGCCTGTAAATTGGGAAAGAGACAAGGGGAAAAAGAGTGTAGGGCTTTGAGGAGAATGGTGTGTGGGGAAATATCTAAAGTCCAAGCTGCAAAAGAGGGTTTGGGGTAAGGGGCAATTTGACACAACAACTTGGGGGTAGAACAGAAAAAACCTTTGTCAGTCATAGAAATAGAAAGAGAAAGTTTTGTCATGAGATCTCTTCCTAAAAGGTTAACTGGACAGAGCTGATTTAAAAGAAAACGATGCAGTAAGGTATGTCCGCCAGGACGTGACTGGACTTGAAGAGGTTTTGATACTTGAAGAAGGTGAGGTTGTCCAGAAGCAGTAAGCACAGTAACAGTCTCGTTCGAGGCAGGGACCTTTGCCAGCGAGAGGGTAGATCGAGTGGCACCAGTGTCGATTAAGAAAATAGTCTCGGTGCCATCAACGAACAATGTCAGTAAAGGATCAGTCTCTGAATTATGGGTGAGCAAAGGTAGTTGAAAAGAGTGGCTGGAGGTCCCTGCGTTTTCCTATGGCCAGTATTGTTGGTCAGGGGTGTCAGAAAAAACAGGTGGAATAGGGGGAGGCGGGGGCTGTTGCTGTCTGTGAGGGCACTCCCGACGAAAATGTCCAGTTTCACCACAGGCGTAGCAAGAGTAGGAATTAAAATTGGGATTAAAGGGAGAGGGAATAAAAGGATTCTTATTGTGGTCAACAGGAGGAGCTCTAAAACCACCTCGTCCTCTTCCTCGTCCTCGTCCTCGTCCCCTTCCTCTAATGCCATATCCTCGGCCTCGGTCAGGAGTATTCCTGGTATAATAGTTCATCTGTGCTGCCAATAATTTGGCATGAGAGTCCGATTCCTTCTGCTTAGTTTGTTTTTCGGCATGTTCAGCATGTCGTTTGACTTCATCAAACGCGGCACTTTCCCACTCAATACAGGAAGTGCGGACCTTGTTTTGTATATCAAGGCGCAAACCGGAAACAAAAGGTGGAACTGCAGCTCGGGTGCGGTCATCAACATTTTCCAAGCCCGAGTGATTAGCCATAAGGTCTTGAATCCTATGTGCCCATTCATCAACCGTCTCGTCTCTCTTTTGTTTTGCAGCAGAAATTAGGGACCAGTCCGTTCCTTTTTTATATTTTTCTGCAATATTTTGTCTCAACGCCTCCCATTGTGGGTTAAATTCGCCTTCTCCACCTATCCCCTGTCCTCGAGTTAAAGCTGGGTTCCATACCCATGGAACGTCATTGCGGACACCCCTGCTAACAGTGGCCCATGTGGTCCCAAGCTTTCGACGAAGTACCTGGGTCCATTCAGCAGCGTTAGGCTTATACATGCTATCTAACTGATCAAGTTGTTCAACAAATTTTAGTCCTCCTACTTCCTTTGGATCTGGAAGTGCATTCACGACATCCTTTAGTTCTTGGATGTCCCAGTTCCGATTTATCATAACTGTTGTGGGATTTTGGGGTCCGGCTGGATGGGCAGGGTTATAATGGGGATTGGGAACTTCTATTGAAGGATCAGAAGAGGTTGGAGAGAAAAAAGTTGGAGCTGGTTTGTGAGTGGAGGTTTGACTCCGAGTGCATTTGGAGACGGGGGTTTGTCTAGTGCGGGGTGGGTCATAGTGATCTGTGCCTGGGGGATCATCAGGGGAAACTTCTGCCAGTTGTAGTGTAGGGGGGGCAGTCGGAATGGGGGATAGAGGAGGGGATAATGGAGGTGCCTGAGGTTGGTACTGAGGAGAGAAAAAAATAATAGGATAAAGGGGGTCTTTATTTGGATTATTCTTCCTTTTCCTCCCGTCTGCCTGTGGTTCAGTGCCTGTCTGAACTTTCTGTAATGTAATTAGTAATTCCTCTTTCTCCTTTTTAGCCTTTCCCTCATTTGCCCGCAACAATTCATTCTGTTTCTGTACTGCTTCTAAATTTCTGTCTTTTATTACTAATTCCCATCTATCGAACATTATCCATTCGATATGGTCCACTATTATAACAACCCTGCTTATTCCTACACAGGATCTTCCTAGCTTCCTGTATTTCACTTACATCTCCTGTCCCCTCTATCGGCCAACGCCCACCACTCTGTCTATTCCATTTCCTACATGCCTTCTTGAAATCTAAACCTGTCTTCTTTTCTATAAATTTCCTAGGAGACCCATTTTTACGGGGCATCTGTTGATCCTCCAAAAATAATTCTTCCAGCATTAATGATTTTGATCCCCCTGTGCGGCGATTAACAGGCTTACTGTTATAAGTTCCCATTATGTCCCCTTGCCCTCCCGGGTCCTGTATTTAATTTTCCAACTATATACTGATTCGCCTAATCCCTTGTATGTATGAATCAGCGAGGTATTAAGTGTGCCACTCACTGTTCCCTTACTGTTCCCTTCTTTAGTCCCAAGGGGAGACACCTAACTATCAGTCCTGTCCCAGTTCCCAGGAGAACACGGTATTGCTATTAGTATGTAGATTTATTTATTCCGTCCTAACAGCAATCCTGCAATCTGTGCTCTTTTTCTGTTTATGTTTCCATACATATATATACCACCCCGTTACTCGTCCCGTTAGCCTGTCCGCTCACATCCCCGGATTCCAGCTCAGGTGACTTCGTGTCCGATTCGGTTCAGCAGAATACTACATCAATACGTCCAGCCGAGTCTAGGATATGGATGAGGCCAGTATCCTTTCGTCAGACCTTTCGTATGCGTCAAACTGCTTGGGTTAAGTCTCCATCACCTTAAGCAACCCGTTGAGATATGAATATGACTAGACGGTCAACAGGAAACTCGCCCTCCCGTAATTTAGAAAATAAAAAAATGTTTGGAAATTCCCCGGTGCTTACCCCAGCCTGGAAGTGTGCAAGCTCTGTCTGGAAATCCGTTCAGTCACCGTGGATGTAGCAAAGAGGAGACCAGGGGCTCCTCACGCAAGAACTCTTTCAGGACAGGGCAGTCCTAACTTTTGCCGGAGCTGCATGCTCTGCTGCCGGAGTACTCAAGTTGACGGCAGTCCGCTGGTAAGACGGATCACTGAAATGGTCTCGCTGGAGGAGTCGACCGGCCGTCTCTTGCCCCACGTTGGGCGCCAAAAAACTGTGGACACTTTTTGTGACTGAAGACAGAGAAGAAAATTAAAATTAGTAAAAACCTTTTATTGATACATACCAGGCAAGGGTAAAATGACAGAGAAATACAGTCCTAGGACACCGCACTTCATCTGCCTCGAGCGCAGATATCCTTGCTCTTTTATACCTTTCTAGTCTCCTGATCGTTGACCACGTAAGCAATAAAAATAGCGTCCTGACTCATTTTGTATTATTCCAATTGGTAAAGTCCTTACCCTAAAGGTATAGTTTCTTGTCACACACATCATTGAAAGAAAACTTCCAGAAAGTATATATGCTTTTTGTCACGTACGCAAAACACAAACAAGTTTGATCATTCTGTTCTATTTTCTGTACTTACACACATACATTTTGTTCAATTACATCATTTTATGTTTTTACAATTGCCTAACGGCTCGAAGTCTGGTTAGTTGTCATCTACTGTAAATTTTCCTGGAATAAATACGCATGCATATAAAACTGTCACTTTGCTCTTGGGGCGGCACGGTGACGCAGTGGGTAGCGCTGCTGCCTCGCAGTTGGGAGACCTGGGGACCTGGGTTCGCTTCCCGGGTCCTCCCTGCGTGGAGTTTGCATGTTCTCCCCGTGTCTGCGTGGGTTTCCTCCGGGCGCTCCGGTTTCCTCCCACAGTCCAAAGACATGCAGGTTAGGTGGATTGGCGATTCTAAATTGGCCCTAGTGTGTGCTTGGTGTGTGGGTGTGTTTGTGTGTGTCCTGCGGTGGGTTGGCACCCTGCCCAGGATTGGTTCCCTGCCTTGTGCCCTGTGTTGGCTGGGATTGGCTCCTGCAGACCCCCGTGACCCTGTGTTCGGATTCAGCGGGTTGGAAAATGGATGGATGGACTTTGCTCTTGATTGCAAGTCTGAAGCTTTTTAAACAGATGCAAGTGTTCAGTTTCTGAAGAGCAGCATGAGAAGTTATGTTGTATTACCTAATCCTACCTGTCTCATCTAAACCTGCCAGACATTCTCAAATCCTCTAATGCTAAATTACTCATCATTGTGAAGACATGTTACTCAACTCTTGTGCTTTAACACTCCAGGAAAATATAAATGTTATTCATATGATAAGGTAGATGACTGGGGTGAGCTAAAATAATGTTGGGCAAACATGTTGCCAGTGGGTTTATGTGAGATTTTGGTAATTTTTTAAAGTGTTTTTTACATTAAATAAATAACATATATAATAGGCAAAATACACTGCCTGGCCAAAAAAAAGTCACCACCAAAAAAAAAAGGTCACACACTAATATTTCGTTGGACCGCCTTTAGCTTTGATTACGACACGCATTGTTTCGATAAGCTTCTGCAATGTCACAAGATTTAGTTCCATCCAGTGTTGCATTAATTTTTCACCAAGATCTTGCATGATGGGTGCATCACTTCATCTGCCTCTCTTCTTACCCTGATGCGCCCATCACTCTGGAACAGGGTAAATCTGGACTCATCAGACCACATGACCTTCTTCCATTGCTCCAGAGTCCAATCTTTATGCTCCCTAGCAAATTGAAGCCTTTTTTTCCGGTTTGCCTCACTGATTAGTGGTTTTCTTACGGCTACACAGCTGTTCAGTCCCAATCCCTTGAGTTCCCTTCGCACTGTGCGAAATGGTCTTACTTTCACTATTAAATATAGACCTGAGTTCTACTGTTGTTTTTCTTCTATTTGATTTCACCAAACATTTAAGTGATCGTCGATCACGATCATTCAGGATTTTTTTCTGCCCACATTTCTTCATCGAAGACGATGGGTCCCCACTATCCTTCTAGTTTTTAATAATGCGTTGGACAGTTCTTAACCCAATTTTAGTAGTTTCTGCAATCTCCTTAGATGTTTTCTCTGCTTGATGCATGCCAATGATTTGACACTTCTCAAACTGACTAACATCTTTTCTACGACCACGAGATGTGTCTTTCTATATGGTTGTTTAAGAAATGAGAAGCAACTCATTGCACCAGTTGGGGTTAAATAACTTGTTGCCAGCTGAAAGATAATCGCCCATGCAGTAATTATCCAATAGGAGGCTCGTACCTATTTGCTTAGTTAAATCCAGGTGGCGACTTTTTTTTTTTGGCCAGGCAGTATATATGCAGTATTTAATCTTAACCAGTTTTTAAAAGGTACTTAACTGTTTTGGTAGCTCTGGTTCTGAATCTGCTTCACTGTTTGTATTTATATGATGATTGGAAACCTACATTTTCTTTGTTGTGCTTTGACTAACCACATATGGATTTTTAACTTTCCAACCAACTTGTTGTTCCTGAGAGAATGAGGTTTTAACTTTACCATATTTTCATCTTATTTTAACCAACTTCAATAAACTATTGTTTCATTTTTACTTATCTATGCTTTTTAATATACAGTGCCCTCCATAATGTTTGGGACATATTTTTATTTTTCAGACATTATTAAAGCGCACATTGCAGACTTTAATTTAAGGGTATTTGCATACATTTTGGCCACACCATGTAGAAATTACAACACTTTTTCTACATGGTCCCCCTTATTTCAGGGCACCATAATGTTTGTGACACAGCAATGGTAGACATGTTAAAGCAGGCTTATTAAATACTTTGTTGCATGTTTTTTTCATTTTTAAACAAATATATTTATTGCACTGGAGTTAATGAACTAGTAGTATGACATTGAGGGTGCTTTTAAAGTTATGCACTCTGCATTCCAACTACACACCTTCTCAGCTTAGGTTAGCATTGTGAAATGGTGTTTACCATTTTCATCTTACTGATAACATATTGCAAGTAATGTTCTGCAAGTACTGATAGCCCTTCCTCTTATCTGCTGAGGGCTTGTGTAAATAATGGGATTTTAATTGGTTTACTGCCTTAAAACATGCTACAAGGTCAAAATAATCTATAACCATGCTTTTTAAGACCCATGACTGACATTGATTGAACTAGAAACCTATTTTTTATCTTTTTTCCAGGTAATTGTTGTGCATGTTTAAAAAAAATCCATGAGTGCATAGGAAATGTTGCATGTCTTATTTCTTTAAACTATCCATAATACTGTCAGGTAAATGCAAGGGAAGAACAAGGTATACAGGAAAGAAATATTCCTCTATTGCTGTAGTTCTCTGTAGTGTGCTTACACCAAAACAAGTTGGAATTTTTAAAGTCAAGTGTGGGTGAATACCTATTGTTTGCAATGGAGAAGCAGGAAAACAGCGAGAATCAAAATAAAATGGACAGATGGGACTAAAAATGTTTGAAGCTGACAGTGGCACTTCACTAGTAATGTATTTTGAGTCTGCTTCTGTTTTGTGTTAGTGAGAAAAATGGTAACCAAGAGACTTGCACAAGGAACTGTCATAGAAGCTCTTTTATGCCAGTGATCTCATGGAGATGTTGAAAAGAAAGATGGAACTGAAAAATAAGTTAACAGAATATGATTGCGTTAACTGTCTTTAAAATACATTGGAAGCTGAATGAAAGGTCCACAACCATGACATGTTTTTATTTCTCTAAAAGACAATGAATTAGTGAGTTTGCATTTTGGTCTATTACTACTATTTTATAGAGCAATACACTTTTTTATACAATGTTTCCTTTAGGGCGGCACGGTGCCGCAGTGGTAGCGCTGCTGCCTCTCAGTAAGGAGACCTGGGTTCGCTTCCCGGGTCCTCCCTGCGTGGAGTTTGCATGTTCTCCCCGTGTCTGTGTGGGTTTCCACCGGGTGCTCCGGTTTCCTCCCACACTCCAAAGACTTGCAGGTTAGGTGGATTGGCGATTCTAAATTGGCCCTAGTGTGTGGGTGTGTGTGTGTGTGTGTGTGTGTGTGTCCTGCGGTGGGTTGGCGCCCTGCCCGGCATTGGTTCCTGCCTTGCACCCTGTGTTGGCTGGGATTGGCTCCAGCAGACCCCCGTGACCCTGTGTTAGGATATAGCGAGTTGGACGATGGATGGATGGATGGATGTTTCCTTTAATCAAATACACACATTTAAATACACACATTTAAAACATTAACAAACTATACATGAGAAAAGGCAAATACAAAGCAATAAGGATCAGAACATGTGCATTACTGAATTTTTTTTTTAATATTCTTGAGAAGTTAATAAACTCTGATTTTTCATCTATTTAATGGCTGTTACATTGCTTCTGAATGTATTTTTGTAGTTGCTTATAGATTTCCATTTATAAAAATAGAAGTAACTGTGAAAAAGTTGGCACATGGTTGAAACAACTGTTGAAACTGTTGCCTTGTCAGAGTCAGTCCTACTTCCAGACCTTTTGCAGGTTACAAAATAAATTTACGTCTTGTATTGTTGACTCTTCAACTTATCACAAACGTGCATGTTTCACCCAAGTCTGTCATGATTTTTTTACATCTATTACCACTGTTGCATCTTACATTCTGTATGCCTGCTGTAATGTTTTGTTGCTTGGCTTTGTGACTCGCATATTAACTGATAGTGTAGATTCCCAGGAATTATTCTAGACCGTACCAAGGTGAGTTTACAGGATGTTCTTTCTGGTTTTAATTCACTGACACCTTTGATCTCAAAAATTATAATTATTATGATAATTTGCAAGAGGCCACTTAAATGGAATAATAGTTAGGAGGAAAAAGGCTTTTAAAAACATTTTTATAAATTTTAATTACAGTGATCCCTCGCTATATCGCGCTTCGTCTTTCGCGGCTTCTAAACGTAAGCCTATGTGAATATATATCACGGATTTTTCACTGCTTCGCGGATGTCTGCGGTCTACTGTACGTGTTCTTCCTCAGTTGATTTGCCCATTTGAATTCAAACAAGGGACGCATTTGAATTCAAACAAGGGACGCTATTGGCGGATGGTTGAGAAGCTACCCAATCAGAGCACGCAGTTAAGTTCCTGTGTGCTGCTGATTGGCTCAGCAACGGAGTGCTGCATTAACCAGGAAGTCTCATCTCACTCATTCAGAATTAATGCACGTTACTGCTAATGCTTCAGGATTGCAGAAAAGGTAAAAGTTTTGGATATGTTGAAGGAAGGAAACAGCTACACTGCTGCAGGACACAATTACAGCATCAATGAGTCCACGATTCTTTTTATTTAAAACGGAGGAAAAGCATATAAGATCTACGGCCGCAGTGTCCTTTAATCAGGGCGCAAAACGATTTGCAAGTGGACGTGATAAGGCAGCAGTCTGGATGGAATCTGCTTTAGGGATTTGGATTGAAGAGTGCTGGAAGAAGAACAACGGCAGTGCTAAACAGTCGCCTGAAGAGGCTTCTTTAGAAGAGCTGTAACGCTATCCTTTGTTGTGCAGTAAAATTAAACTCATCGTTATCGGACAAGTCGTCGTGTCATTGTTGGTGAGTAACCATAATTAATTATTTACGTACAGTACTTATTACATGTACATAGTTTAGTGTCGCTGTACACACATTTTACTGTATACAATTTTTCTTGCATTGTATGTATTTATTGCCGGTGGCCTGTCTGTTGTAATGGCTGTAACGTATGTGATACTGGAGACGCTCGATATCTTTAAAATAATGTTTAGGTTTTACTGTATGTAAACTGTGTTTACATACATAATTTCAACGAATCTTACCTAATATCTAAGAGAATACAAAGGGTTTATGCTGTATAACTGTGCGTGAAATGTTTATAATAGTGTGGGAGAGTTTATAAGGGCTTAAAATATATAAAAATAACCATATAAACATATGGTTTCTACTTCGCGGATTTTCTTATTTCGCGGGTGGCTCTGGAATGCAACCCCCGCGATGGAGGAGGGATTACTGTAAAAGCAAATAACAGTTCATACAAACAAATCACACTTAACAAAACTAACATCCAAGAATGAAAGCGAGGAGAGCCAGACAAAAATATAAAAAAAGTAAATTCTTGAGTAACAATGATGAACTTGTGAGAAGAAGGAATATGTTTTAAATTAGAATTTAAAAACCGCCATGGGTCTGATAAGCTCTGATCCATTACAAATTGTGTCATTATTTTTGCAGTATTAGGCGTTATTGCCACTGTAGCTTAAAACCTATCTGGGTCTGGATTTAAAACACAATTAAAGTCTCTGGCTTTTACAATGTTATGAGTGTTCACATTAGGAATAGATGCGAATATATTTTAGATGAAATTTCTATCATCCACATTAGATGCATAAATTATTTATAAGAATCACTTTAGTCTTAAATAAATTGCCCATATCCATAACATTTTGCCTTTCAGGATCACATATTATGGCTGACACTACAAATGGGATAGTTCTGTGTATTAAGATTCCCACACCCCTAGTTTTCTTTGGATAGCTGGAGTGAAAAATTTGACCAATCCAATCCCTTTGCAACCAAAACTGGTCCTTACTTATTATGTGAATCTCCTGTAAAAATACTATCTTGGCATTTAAACCTGTTAAGTGAGTGAATACTTTCTTTCTTTTTAATTCATGATTGAGGCCTTTGACATTCCAGTTCACAAAGTTTACTGGTCATAAAAAAATTGCTTCTGAACTTTTGTTGACATTTTGTAGTCTTAAGATAGTGCATTTTTATATATGATAGCTTTGACCTAGATTTCATATTATTGCTAAGTGTTATGACTGTGAAGCCTATTGTTGTGTTGGCATTAACGGTTGTTGGAGTAGAAACGATAAATAAGAAATAGCAAAGCTCTTGTTCACTCCCCCAACCCCCCACCCCAATTTTGCCTCCCCAAGTGAGGCAGACCACACTTCACGAAGCCCCTGTCCTCTGACATACCAAGAAAAACAGAGCACATCCAGAACAAAAGGCTTTAAAGTAATGCATTAAAAACTAAAGTAATGGCTATAATTCAAGGGGCAAATGTGACACAGGGGGGTATATGGCAGTGTGGTATTATCAGTAAATATTTTTGTAAGGAAAGCTGCAGGCAGTGTATCAATAAATGTCACAGTGCTGTGAAAAATAGTCTGCAGAAAGCAAGCCTGACCTTTGATTCTTATAAATACACAAGAGGAATGCTAGATACTGATATACTATAGTAAATCTAAGTTAAGATATCAGTAATGCATTTGTTTTTGGCAAAATTGTAGAAGTTTTGCCGACATTCTTAATGTGGGCGGAGGTGCAAATTCAGAGGGGATAGCAAGGTGAAATTCTATGTGATAAAAGGTTTTGGGAGCTGTCCCCAATTTTTGTCCCAGGAGCCCAGTGGGGATAGCTTATGGTGGAAGAACTACCCAAGCAAAGAACCTAGTCACATATGCTGCAGAAGATGTCATTGGACCAGATGTGGCCATTGTGCCATCTAACAGGGCTGGACATTGGTTCAAATTACTAGTTATCATTCTTCCTCTGTAGAGACTTCATCTTTGTGTGAATATCCTCTAGGATGCTCTGCTTCCTTAAACTATATGAAAGACGCCCTACTTGGTTAGTTGATGACTCTAAATTGCCATTGTGTGAGTGTGAACTATGAAGTATAACTGCAGTGTTTTGTTCTCATTCTTATGCCTTGTATTGCTCATGGGGCTAATAGAAAGCTACTAGTGGGATTTCCATTTGTTATACAGCCGAAAGAAGAAGAAGATATGACTTGTAATACATTGTGAAGATGAATTCCAGGCTGCACGCTACTATAGATTGTCTGTTGTATTTTCCCCAATATAAAACAAAACAGAAATACTAGGGCTTCATGAAGTCTCTTAACAGGTTTTGTTAGATTGCTTTGGCTCAAATACTGGTATGTTTTCACTGTTACTTTCCTATTGCTTTTGTTCTCTTTGCCAGTTTTTTTTCAAATATTATAACCAAATATAACCTGTCAGTGACCTTTAGCATATTAAATGCTTGCGTTTCCCTAACAGTGCTGCTAACTGGAGTGTGATGGTGATAGTTAACAAAATCCCAGATGTCACTGTTAAGGAGCATAAAATTTGGCAAAAGTGTCACAAAAAATCTAAGTCCTTTAGAGGCATAAACATATATAGAAACAGCATTTGTTATAAAGGTTTTTAATTATCATGAAATCACAATAAACATTGCAGAATGAGGAAGACTATGGGTATTTCAATGTGAATGTAGCAGTTATTTAATATTGAAAGCTATGCTACATTGATAGTTATTTATTAATAAGCTAATACATGCAAAGATTAAGCTGCGCATATACATGTAAACTTGGCAAAAGAGTCAAGAGCTTCACTTTAGGTCTAACAGCATTGGTACCATTTAAGTTTATGATTTTATGTAAGCATTATGTTCAGACCTAGAGTGAGGCAGGGAAAACAGTAACACTGTCAGTGTGAAGAGACACTAAAGTGCCCTGGCAAACAAAAGTTTTTGTTTTATACATAATTTAGAACCTGGGCTAAGAAAAGTATATGATGTACAGTGGTGTGAAAAACTATTTGCCCCCTTCCTGATTTCTTATTCTTTTGCATGTTTGTCACACAAAATGTTTCTGATCATCAAACACATTTAACCATTAGTCAAATATAACACAAGTAAACACAAAATGCAGTTTGTAAATGGTGGTGTTTATTATTTAGGGAGAAAAAAAAACCAAACCTACATGGCCCTGTGTGAAAAAGTAATTGCCCCCTGAACCTAATAACTGGTTGGGCCACCCTTAGCAGCAATAACTGCAATCAAGCGTTTGCGATAACTTGCAATGAGTCTTTTACAGCGCTCTGGAGGAATTTTGGCCCACTCATCTTTGCAAAATTGTTGTAATTCAGCTTTATTTGAGGGTTTTCTAGCATGAACCGCCTTTTTAAGGTCATGCCATAGCATCTCAATTGGATTCAGGTCAGGACTTTGACTAGGCCACTCCAAAGTCTTCATTTTGTTTTTCTTCAGCCATTCAGAGGTGGATTTGCTGGTGTGTTTTGGGTCATTGTCCTGTTGCAGCACCCAAGATCGCTTCAGCTTGAGTTGACGAACAGATGGCCGGACATTCTCCTTCAGGATTTTTTGGTAGACAGTAGAATTCATGGTTCCATCTATCACAGCAAGCATTCCAGGTCCTGAAGCAGCAAAACAACCCCAGACCATCACACTACCACCACCATATTTTACTGTTGGTATGATGTTCTTTTTCTGAAATGCTGTGTTCCTTTTACGCCAGATGTAACGGGACATTTGCCTTTCAAAAAGTTCAACTTTTGTCTCATCAGTCCACAAGGTATTTTCCCAAAAGTCTTGGCAATCATTGAGAAGTTTCTTAGCAAAATTGAGACGAGCCCTAATGTTCTTTTTGCTTAACATTGGTTTGCGTCTTGGACATCTGCCATGCAGGCCGTTTTTGCCCAGTCTCTTTCTTATGGTAGAGTCGTGAACACTGACCTTAATTGAGGCAAGTGAGGCCTGCAGTTCTTTAGACGTTGTCCTGGGGTCTTTTGTGACCTCTCGGATGAGTCGTCTCTGCGCTCTTGGGGTAATTTTGGTCGGCCGGCCACTCCTGGGAAGGTTCACCACTGTTCCATGTTTTTGCCATTTGTGGATAATGGCTCTCACTGTGGTTCGCTGGAGTCCCAAAGCTTTAGAAATGGCTTTATAACCTTTACCAGACTGATAGATCTCAATTACTTCTGTTCTCATTTGTTCCTGAATTTCTTTGGATCTTGGCATGATGTCTAGCTTTTGAGGTGCTTTTGGTCTACTTCTCTGTGTCAGGCAGCTCCTATTTAAGTGATTTCTTGATTGAAACAGGTGTGGCAGTAATCAGGCCTGGGGGTGGCTACGGAAATTGAACTCAGGTGTGATACACCACAGTTAGGTTATTTTTTAACAAGGGGGCAATTACTTTTTCACACAGGGCCATGTAGGTTTGGATTTTTTTTCTCCCTAAATAATAAAAACCATCATTTAAAAACTGCATTTTGTGTTTACTTGTGTTATATTTGACTAATGGTTAAATGTGTTTGATGATCAGAAACATTTTGTGTGACAAACATGCAAAAGAATAAGAAATCAGGAAGGGGGCAAATAGTTTTTCACACCACTGTATATTAATTATATACTTTATGTGATTTGGAATATAGCCATATACAGTTATATTTATTGTGAGTTAACTTTAGGGAAAAAAAATAAGAGGTTTTTCATTCAAGTCTAAGTGACCTTTACAGGTAATATTAATTATTTTTACAGCAGATCAGAGTTAGGTTGGGAGCAAGTGCTGATAGCACATTGTTGCGCCCATGACACAATGAACCAAAATTTTTAATATCAAAAGCAACCTTTTTGCAAATCTTTTGCAAAACTGCTAAATTGGTAACTCTAGCATTGGGCAGATTTAGCAGTACAACTCTTATGTTTAGAGGTGTTGCCAGTCATTCCTTTTTCTGTAAACAAACTGCATTAGGGTTTTGTTGGAAATGGCCTGTGACCATCCAATTTAGGCAATGAGGGTTAAATGCACCGGATTTTGAAGTAAAAAACATGCCTTCTAATCATTTACACAGGCCACCTTAAGAAAACAAAACAAAAAAAGCCATTTTGTATCTTGGTGCAAAATTAAAAGTCAAAAGCTCATAAAATGAGAAAATATTAGATCTGTCTAAACAACAGGGTTAAAACTCAAAATAATTATTTCTCAAAGACAGAAATCCACATTCTCACTGATCATTACCTTTCTTATATTTTTGTAGTTTTCAATTGAAGCAGTTTCTTTACGAAAACAACCCCCCCCTTAAGGTATAACAGAATACAGACCTGTATCTGCCATTTAAATTTCTTTATTTTTTGTTTACAGACTGATAAATGACCTGGATATCAGCTGCTTCACATTTAGGAAATTTGGCAAGAATTTTCCAAAGAAGTTCAAGCTCAGTCCAAATTCCTTTGTTCAGGTAGCATTGCAGTTGGCATATTATAGGTAGGTATGCCCATGTTTTATTATTTTTCCACACTAACTTTTTGTGTTTGCTATTATTGTTTCACCTCCTTCCACCCAATTTATTTTAGGGCATGAGAAGCTACTTTACCTGTTTGTCCATTTTCCACCATTAGTTGTGTCTTTAAGTAATTCAATAATCAGCAATACTGACTGGAGCATTTAATTTGGAAAAGAGTTACAGTAGTGCTTATCTCCTGCAGCACAATCATTGCATAACAGTGTTAGTTTACCATGATTAACCAATACTGCCATGTCTTTACATTCACCCTAGTACTACATTCAAACTGAACAACATGGGAGTGAATGGGGGGTTTACATTTAGTTTCAGTTGTTATTGTGATCATGACACCATATGTAACCTACTGTATGTGGTGCACCATATTGGTAAACTGTTTTATTTCAGAACTGTGTCCTTATTAAAGGAACCAAGGACACTGGATCAATGAGGCAGCACTGCTATCCACTGTAGCAATATGCCAACCTGCTGCATTTTATGATTAATATAATCCTGATATTGACCTTAGCAAAGGGGTTTAGGTCTAAAATGAAAAATTGAGCTGTGCCCATTTGTTTACCATAAAATGAAATTGAACTTGATTCATTTTCATTATGTTGTAACATACATAACCCATTGGTATCTGTAAACCATTAGTTTGAAAAAGTCTGTACTTGTCTTCAATTTTAATATTGTAGTTTTAGTTTACTTTATATATATATATATATATATATATATATATATATATATATATATATATATATATATGTATATAATATACACACATTCAACTGGGACAACATAAAAGTAAAATTTAAGGCCAGTACAAAAAGCGCCAGAGAGTTGGCCGAGTCTTGGCTATCAGATGAAAACGCCATCAACAGACACTTGGACATAAACCCAGCATATGCCAACTTAAGAAGGACATATACACATTAATTAAACTATACAACCCCCCCCCCCCCCCTTGATCATACTGACTTAGTCACCTCCACCCACCCCCCACTGAATGTGTTGCTATATATTGCCTTTGATTCTTGTAAGTCTAAGCATTATCCTCTGATGAAGACCCCTGATAGGGGTTGAAAGCTCAGGAATAAAACTATTTTATGATACGTGATTCGTTTTTTTTTCTCCCTTTGTGGATCTCCAACTGCAATATATATATATATATATATATATATATATATATATATATTTTTTTTAATATTGAGTTTTATTTTACCCACTCTTTAAGCCTGACTTCTTTGCTCTTTTAAAATATTTTCTTTTGAAACATTTCTCCAAATTATACACACTGATTTGGCAGAAGAAGAGAAAAATGTTTTGCAGTAGATCTTATGTATATCAGAAGATGAAAGATGTACTTTGGCAAATAGAAAAGATGAAATGTCTAACCTCCCATTCTTTGTGGGTGTATACTGGCTACTTTGAAACAGCTGATCAAGTAAGTTGAGGCTTCTGATTTATATTTTACAAAGAAGAGAATTTATTTGGCAGAGGTGGTTTTGGCTTTTGCAGCCAAGTCTTTGACAGTACATTTTAGCTTTTTGATATTTACTATTTAAATGTTAAGTACTTTCTACATGATAGTTTTGAGTAGTGAGAAAAGCGCTATATAAATGCAAAGAATTATTATTACTACATACACAAAATTCAATGCAGTATTAATTAATGGTCCCCTCCTTGTTTTTCACTTTTGCTTTGAATATAAATTGTACCATCCATCTTAATTAGAATCAGAACTTACTTTATTGGCCAGGTACACTAATGTGTACTAGGAATTTGTCTAGGTAGTATTGATATGACATACAAGGACAACGCAAAATACAAAAAGATGATGCAGCAAACAAGGGCAACAGAAATACAAAGAGATAAAATATGATAAAATATGAAGGAAAAAAAGTCAAACACCTAAACCTTCTCCCAAGTTTTAAGTCTGCTGTTTCCTATAATTAAATTAACAGCGGCATTATAGTTCTTGAACTGAAGTGTCCCATTGAAATTGTGCACACTGACTGCAGTATTTGTGGTTTACCATCTTAAAGTGTCAAGTGAACACCTTTTTGGCTGGTATGTTCAATTAATCACCAAACTGGGGCAAGTTGTTGTGGCAGGCTGACCTCTCCCAGCCTTTCCAAACAAAGCTTTTATTGTTGGGCATATGTGTTCTTGCAGGTGGATAGAGGATAAAATAATGACTTTGTGAATACTTGTTTCTAGTGCTGATGGAGCTGATTTGTTAATCCATGCCATAGCCAAGATACAGTATATATGCAAAAGTTGTGTTTTTTCTTATTATTTTTTTAAATATTACATTTTATGTGTACTTTTGAATCTGTGAGTTGACAGAAATTCTTTACTCTCGACAGGATGTATGGATACCTGTGTTCAACTTGTGAAACTGCTTCACTCCGCATGTTTAGAGGGGGGCGTACAGACACAATCCGCTGTGCAACTAACGAAGCTTTTCAGTTTGTCAAGGTGATGCAAAACCCAAAAAGTGGGGTGGGTATTGTTTCTCTTTATATTCGGCATTTTGTGTTAATTAAGCCGTAGTTTACTTTGTTTAAATTAGGTCACAAATGTATGCCCAGTACTACGTAAAGTACATAACAACAACACAATTGAGAAAAATGTCATTTGTGGCGACACCAACAACACACACCTAAATGTTTACATGACGTCAGAAGTGAAACTCCTTCACAATGGAGTAAGGCATTTCAAATGTAAGCAAGACAATTTTCACCACTTTTAATGACAGTCCAAACAAAACATGCAGCTCTTGAATCATTTGGATAGATGAAAAAAATTAAACGATAGCTGCAGAATTGTTTTAATGTAACACCTTTTTCATAACCTGTATGTAGTATATAATTTAAAAACAGAGCAGTGTGCTTAGTGTTTATAGCCAGTTGATACCCAGCAGGGTGGAGGGATGCCATATAGGATTCATTACTAACGTTGAAGCAATCCATGCAATATTGAATCTTCTTAAGTTGATTTAGGTTCCTAGAGGGCTAAAACCTTATCCTTGCTGTATCTGCTACTGGATTTTGGGTGCCGGTCCATCTGAGAGCTGATTCATGCCTATGTGCAAAAAGACACTAGCTAATTACAAGCCAATTTGTAGTTTCCAATTAACCTAAGAGACATATTTTTCACATGTGGGAGGAAAACCAGGGTACCTAGACAAAAAACTGCAAAGACTAAACAAATAGGCCCTGTCTGGTGCTGTGAGGCAGTGTGATACTGTATAGCGGGTCCGCGGCTCAGGAAAAAAGGCCAGTTTTTACATAAATAATCACCGCACTCGAGACTTAAACAGGGGGCGACATGGTAGTGTGGCTGAAGCGGTTCCCAGGCGCCATATGGGCATGGGCGTTTCTGCACTGAAGTGCACAGGTGTGGGATCGCCCATGTCCATAATTGATGTTCGGATCGGCTAATTGCTGCACCTGTGCCATGTCCCCATTATAAATAGTAGGAGCGCAAGTGGGGAAGAAGAAAGATCAGAAAAGAGAGCGGAGGTTAGAGGAGGAAGAAGAGGAAGCTGGAGGCTGAGAGCCAGTGCAGTTGTGAGCAAGCAGGAAGAGCAGGCTTGCTGGTAGTAGCAGGCAGCTGGGAAGTGAGTCCTAGAAGGGTGTTTGGCTGGCACTCAGGGGCGGATGAATTGGGTCACTCCTGCCGAGTTTTTCAGAGGAGCAGGACTGACCAGGATTGTGGATAGCTCGCCACAAAAGGCAGCAGAAGTCATGGAGGCTTGGGAGGGAGAGTCCCAACATGAGTGCCCTGGTCATTGGGGAACCAGTCTCGGTCCAGCAGATTAGCTATACGGAGCCAGGGGTCGTAAGGCTACCAGACCAGAAGGAAAGTCAGCTGCACCTGCAGGTAGGGCGACTCTGCTGTTGCAGGGCCCGTATGGGAGAAGCAGGGGAGCCGCACTGCACTTTATTTGGACACTGTTTTGGTTTTGTTTTAAATAAAAGCACTTTGCTCCTTCCCCTTGCTTCGTTTGGTGTCCTCATTGTCCAGCTCATCCGGTTACATTACCGACACTGTTGGGTTGAAGAAGCTCCTAGAAACATGGTGGGAGCTTGGAGCAGGACTTCATTGTCACAGGCAGTAGTACGACTGTTATGCTACTCTGCCCCCTGCATGTTTAATACTTTACTCCTTATAATAAAAATTCACGCTTCAGTGCCACATGCAACTCTAAAATGTAACAGCTTTAAAGAATTTAAAAGCTCAGCCACAATTAACCCTTAAACTGCCACATACTCGGGGGTTAATACAACCCTGGATGCCAAATACTGTACTTTTTTGCTGCACTTTTTAAGTAAACGTTACAAATCACAAAGAAAATGTGAAATTTTAATGGAACATATATTTTTTTCATGCAAAGAGCATCACAATTACTGCAACAGTGATCATTTTACACACTGCCAATGAACTGTAAAAACTATTAAAAAAAACTACTGCAACAATCTATTCTTATATGTAAAAGGTGCAACTGACGCCATTGATGAAATTCAGTAAATCACCAAGCCAACTACGCTTGAACTGGCTACACACAAGCACACAGAGGTCAACGCTGATGCTCTCAGGCTAGTCTAGTGCAGCGGCTCAATCCCAGGGACAGTGAGACTGCAGTGCTGCAGGGGGCCGTAGTGGTCATGTGCTGGCTGCTCAACGAATATACGGCACTGACTGATCAGCTCCGGCGTGCTAATAAATTGCACTGGGAATTGAATATAGCTGGTTGCAGCGTTCAATGAATGTAAGTCGCCAAATATACTTGGCTACTGCCTGCTGGCAAATTGCACTAAGAAACTGACTATAGCCAGTTACAGCGTTCAACAAATATACATTGCTGAATATACTCGGCTCTGGCGTGCTAGCAAATTGCATTGGGAACCGAGTATAGCTGGTTCCGGCAGTTTAAGGGTTAAGAATTCACAATATAACTGTACACGAGGATTTATATTTTGAACCAGACATGCATTTTGATGGAATGTAATGTTAGTTTTGCATGTAAATAAAATTATAAAGCAGATTAATTTTATATTGAAAAACTTAGATTATGGCTTACAACAACACTGTGCACTGTATTTGGATGTATTTTAATGTCAATTTTAAACTTACAGTTTACAGTTGAATAGTTTTATACATTAAATAAATCCCTCCTGGCTAAGACTGAAATACTTCTGTTGGATTAGACTACCAGAAAGAAATGATTTATTGTGCCTGTTTTCTCTGGCTACATGTTTTGGCCATGTTCTCAGTAATATCCTACTGGATGACCGCTTTGGCCTACTTATCAAACACCCTCTAACAGCCCTTTTTGATATAATAGAGAACCATTTAGCTACAAGCACTCCAACATGATAACCTTTACTATACTATTCACTTGCTGTCTCATTTTGCTTACTTGGAGTAATCTTAACCTACCTTTGCACTGTGTGAGGTCTTAAAATGTGTTAAAATTGTAATTTCAAAATATCAATAGTTTAGTACACCATATCTCGGTGAAGAGATGGAAATATGATTGTGAATTACAAATAATTAGCTGCTCTGTCCATACACCGTGGAAAGTGTCAACAATGGGCGGTGGGTGAATAGGGTGCGGGTGTTTTAGCTTGGGTCACAGCAATTTATTTGTCTCGCAAATTGCTGCAGCTCAGCACATGTAGTGGTTGTCAGTAAAGTTATTACGATGATTCAAAGGTGAGACATTCCAAGTTCATTTGAAATTGCTACAAATGTCATGTATTGGCATGAAACTCTAAAGTAAGATTTGTCGCATCATAAAAATGGATTTAAATAAATGTCTACCAACAGGAAACCAAAAGTGTCACACTCTTCCCACTCAAACTTTCTGGGTGATACACGGATCAGACGGCCGTCCTGTCAACTAACAGTGCACTCCTGCTAAACCACTTGTAGCTAAGCACAGGAATCTCACACCCCTTGGCTGCAGTTTGACACTCTTTTAGGAAACTTTTGCAAATGTTTGGAGGCAATCAATGATGTGTTCAGTAAATCGGTGATGGATGATATCATAGACCATCAGCTCAGGCTTAACATACCTGCTACAATAAAAAGAGAAGTAGACGTCAATCCAATTTAGGACTGCAGGGGACATACAGTAGATATATCATCACAGTGGCATTTGGTGCAAGGCAAGAAAACAGCTCTGGACTGGCTGCCGTCCATAGCAGTGGTGATCACAGTCGTACTGAGCCATTTGGATATTTGTGGGAGGGAAACAGGAGTAGACCCCACAAGGATAACAAATGGGCCTAAGATTCAAACCAAGGCCGTTGGATTTCAGTACTTGGTGAAACATAGGTCTCTGTTTTTAAGTTTTTTTTACTTTAAGTTTTCATGCTTCCATTTGCCAAAACAGAAAATAAACTGGATATACAAATTTCATCAATTTTAAGCCCGTCCTGAAAATGATGGAAATTTTGGTTATTTTAATATCGGCGTACTGTGAGCCCTGACAATGATGGGTTGTGATAGTTGGGACTGTAAAGAAGCCTTCTTCATTGTCGATGCATTTACAGTGTCTAGTGTCCAATGGCATATCAGGCCCCGGCTGTTGAAGAGAGTGACATTCATTTGATTAATTTTTTTTTTTACCCATTTCTCATGCAAAACTGACATTCTGCAGAAGTGGCCAGCCACTGTGTCAGTATGTCATTAGCAGATTCTCCTCATTGAAGGCAGCAAGACATATCCTGCCTAGATAGTTATGTCTTTCATGGTTTTTTTTTTCTTTGACATTCTACAGGGCCACCTGATTATAGCAAAACCTACCAAAAAGTGTATTCATTTAATGCTGGCTTAATCAGTAAGGTATTGAACTTCTCTGTGACTTGTAAATTTAGAAATATGTTATCAAACTGACTTGGTACTTAAATATAATTGCAGCACAGAGTAAATGTAGCAGCATGGATATGCTTTTTATTCTTGTTCTATGGGAATTGTACGAGTGTAATTTGTGATATCTCATCTTCCTACTTCATTAGATCTCTCTATTATATACAAAAAATCCTGCAACGAGACAAGACTTTTTGGAAGATTTTTTTTTTTAAGTCCCACAAGATGAGACTTTGGCCATGAGATTTTTTTCAAGTCATGCCCTCCTCTCAACCATATTCAACCAAGCACACGGTCCTCTCACCTCTCATTCGTGTGAATGCTTTTGACAGACACAGTTCCTGCTCTCTCATCTCTTATAAATTTTAACGTTTTTCCTCACTTTAAGTTCCCAATTAAAGAAGACGTATTATGTCCAAATCTTATTGAAGAATTTCATTCCGAAGCGTTATCAACAGAAGAAATGTGTACACTGGCAATCCTAGCACCAAGAAACGATGAAGTCAAACAAATTAACGCTAAAAATGTTGATCGGTTACACTGCAGATTGGTTAAATAGACTATGCTGAAACGTTTGGTGGTGATCGTGCGGAAGATGAAAACATCCACTTACAATATCCCGAAGAATAACTACAGCCGTTAACACCATCAGGTCTTCCACCGCACAAATTACTGTAGAAAGAAGGATGTATCCAAGAAAGGTAATGTAGTACATCTCCAGCGGATAACATTAGACAACAAAGGGGATCTTGATATGCCATTCGTATTAAAATGTTATCAGTTTCTGTTAGAATAGATTTTGCAAAGACAATTAACAAATCTCAGAGCCAAACATTAGAAAAAGTCACTTTATTTAATAGAGAGAAAGAAACGAAATTCAGTCACAGGCAGTTATATGCTGCATTGTCACGATGAAACTCCAAAGACAGAATCAAAATTCAATGCGATATTGACGAAAATTTAATTCAAAAAATTGTTTTTACTTACCTGGTGACCTGGGTTCGCTTCCCGGGTCCTCCCTGCGTGGAGTTTGCATGTTCTCCCCGTGTCTGCGTGGGTTTCCTCCCACAGTCCAAAGACATGCAGGTTAGGTGGATTGGAGATTCTAAATTGGCCCTAGTGTGTGCTTAGTGTGTGGGTGTGTTTGTGTGTGTCCTGCGGTGGGTTGGCACCCTGCCCAGGATTGGTTCCTGCCTTGTGCCCTGTGTTAGCTGGGATTGGCTCCAGCAGACCCCTGTGACCCTGTGTTCGGATTCAGCGGGTTGGAAAATGGATGGATGGATGTTTTTACTTATGTTTTACAGTAAAAGTGTAAGTTTAAAAAGTATTTGCGTGTTAATTTCAAAGCCAAACAGAATGAAATCGTATTATGCAACATATAACTCTAACGCAACATGAAATATAATTTACTTTCAGATTATGTTTTACTCTTTTTTTAATATGGTAAATTACTCACTGTAATGTAAAATAGATCTATTATGCATATGTAACAATTCCCATGAAAATAAAAATCTGTTTAAACTGTACATCTGCATCTCCATACGCGAGCAGCAGAACCGCAAAGAGGCTAGTGTGTAGCACAGCCAGGGGGGTTGGCGAGCGAAGCAATCAGGGAGCAAAGTCCCCTTGTTCACATAAGTTTGTGGGTTGGCTTTTTAAAAATCAAATGCAAACTAAATGAATTAAGCATGTAGCATATTGCTCTGAATTCAGTGCAACCAAGTAAATGCCATTTCTGGCTGACCTAGATTTTGTATTTTATATTACTGAATGAGATGAGAAGTCAGTATTTTGTCACAGCCTAGGTAGAAGAATTTATTTCTGAATTTTCCAGCTGGGAGCTACCATTTGGAAACGCACGCAAGCAGAATTTTAAAGTGGGAAATTTGTATTTCTTACCTCTTCCATAGCCTGAGAATATATTATTATTACAAGCATTAGGTTCTAGGCATGTCACAGAAACCAAATGATATCGTGTTCTCTGTTTATGAATTTCCTGCTTTCACTTCATCCATCCACCTGTTGTAGTGCCATGCAAGGCCTGGTGGCACACAGCTGCTTGCTGCTTACATAAAATGTCTTTAATATAAATGTCATAGTGTGTTTTTTTTCCACTGGAATGGCCATCAGTTTCTGCTTGACATAGCAGCCCTTATGTTGCTTTACTATGCCTTCACGCAACCTGTAAAGTTGTAACACCTCTAAGTATTCAGATAGTAGGTTGTGAGGCCATGTTGGCCATCTGTATTATGACGAGCTCAGTCTTCAGAAAGTGCATGATAGCTGCATTAACAGTGCCCTAATCAAAACTGCTTATTAATTTAACTGATAATAGAACTGAATTCTAAGCCAGTATAAGCAGTGTTCAGCTAAATCCAATATAGATGCTGTGCTTCTAAAACTTACTGTTATGCCTAAAGGGTTTTGAACTGCTGGCTGTATTTAATGGAATATTCATTATGCAGCTAGCAACAGTGTTGTGCTTATAGACTTTTTAATATTTCTTCCACATTCTAAAAATTCCATTGTAGTACAGCTTATTTATGTTGCCATCAATTCCTACTTGTATTTTCAATATTCCCTCCTTTTTTTTTAAGGTACAGCTGAAGCAGGATCTACTCAAGAAAGCAATCGATGCTCACAGCACTAACACAGAACAGGTAGTTTGTTGTTCTGCTTTTTATAAATCTTGGAGTTCGTCAGTAGCATCATACCTTATTAATGATAACTTGTTTAAAAAGTTTCCAGCAAAATTAAAAATTTGTGTATCTGGGAATAAGTTTAGATTTTTGAATCTCTAATAGCATATTTTAACATAACACATATTGATATGTGAGAGAGGTTATTTTTTTTATTATTTATTTTTCTTCTAGTGTGAATCACATTACTTTAAAGAAATACTTAACTCAAAAATTTTTATGTTAGTTACCCCATGTAGTTTGTAGTGATGGCTGAGGAAAATCTAATGTTTTCATGCAGAATGAAGGAAAAAAAAGTGTATGATAGAATAGAAGCCAACAGTGACCAATGCTGTACAACGAAGAAAACAAAATCTCACTTTACTTGCATGGCATAATGTGCATGTCAGTTATCTAGTTGTATGCTCAAAAATATTTGCAAAAAAACATTGTTGAATATACACTGTAAGAGACTTCCAGCAGCTCAACCCAGCCTGGACGCCCCTGAGATGGAAGGATGGGGGAAGGCAGCTACTTGTGGACATTGCCTCCCCCAAAACACTAGATGGCAGCTTCCGTGGAGTGTAGTGGTGCCCCGGATTCCTGCAGGGCATCATGGGACTTAGAGTTCCGTGTCTCAACCCTGCTGGGCACCGTGGGTGCCGCCAGGAGACACTGCAGGGGGACCTGGGGAGTCCTACTTTCTTAATAGCCCGGAAATACTAGTGAGTCATGGGGCCAGAAATCCAGAAGTACTTCCGGGTTAAAGAAAACTCAACTTCTTCATGTGACCCGGTCGAGGACTATTTAAAAGACTGCTAAAGACCCAGCAGGCGAGCCAGAGTTTGGTGGAGGTGGACAAAGCTTGCTGGGAGGTGTAGAGGAGAAAGAATAATATCGTGCCTGTTTATTTAATTGTCTATTGGTGGCTGTGGTGCTTGAAGGGCACTGTTTTAGAGAATAAAGAATAAAAAATACTTCAGTGCTTTTACCCGGTGTTGTGTGTGTCTGTCTGTTGAGTTTAAAGGGGCAACAGTGACATATAGGGAAAAATCAGTGCATATCATAAACAGGAAACTAAAGCCTCATGAAATTGCCTCTTTGAATAGAAGATCTGCCTCCCCGCTCATTCATTGGTCAAGAGTCCTGTCTTTTTTTTCCTTTTTCCATGCATGTTTTTACACCGTTTGTCATTGTACAACATAGGTCACTATTGGTTTGTATTAGATCATAAACCTTTATATCATCATGAAATTTCTACATGGATGCATCTGATATTTTTTACTGCTGTCCAGCATTGGACATCATAGATCCATGTTTTATCAGATGCTTTATTGGCTCCATTCTGCATGAAAATATGAGATTTTTTTATTTTTGGCCATCACTACAAAGTGACCATTTTTTTTGGCGATTCCCTTAACATTGCAATGTTATGAACATTCAATTTTTCATATCTGATTATTTTCTTAAATCTTGAAAAAAAAACAGGCTGTTTAAACTTGTCGTGTTTATAGGAGGGTCTTTAACTGTCATTTTAGTCTGTAGAATTCAGGCATATTTTACAATGGTTTGGTTTATTTTATTTAAGGCACTTCAAGGACAGGCCATTGACCGACACTTGCTAGGTCTAAAGCTGCAGGCAATTGAGGAAGGCCTAAGTGTACCTGACATTTTCATGGACACATCATACGCGGTTGCCACTCACTGGAAACTTCATACTGGGCAGGTATGTATAATCTAGCTAGGAAATCTGAATTATTTACTACACTATCTATGGCATTGCATGAAATGACTATGATTTACATATATCACTCTATGATCTCCCAATTATTATTTTCACAATAACATTTCCACATTAACAAGCCGGTGACGTAATAATTGCAGTAATTGGTATACTTTGCTTTGGTTAGAGCTAGGATTCTGAAGTGTGATGTGAAGCAGGTTCATTTTCAAAACAAGAATTTTCTGTTCACAGGTCCCATCTCGTACAGACTGTGTGATGTGCTTTGGCCCTTTGGTCCCAGATGGATATGCCGTTTGCTACAATCCATTGCCCGAGCACATTAATTTTTCGGTGTCTGCTTTTAATTGCTGCGATGAGACCAATGCTGACAAGCTGGCTCGTTATCTGGAGGGGGCACTTGTAGATATGCACCAGCTGCTGGCAGGACATGACTAATGCTCTGAAGAAAAAAATTTGGAAATTGCCTCAGTTCAACTGTTATTGTACATTCAGATCATACAGTTGAGATAAAAGCAGTGTCTCTTGCACTTCACTTTTTTAAAAATAAAACTCTATTCCACTGGTTTTGTTTTTGCTCATTCCATGTTTAAAAGGTAGAAGTAAAAGGACTGAGTCACAGAGGAAGTCATCAGGGTTTTCTTAATGGTCTTTTACATAATAGTCTTTTGCTAAAAAGGATAAAGTAATTAGGTAAGTATTGGGTATGTCCTATTTTTGCAGAATGAATTACCAACGACACATTTATTACTGTATGTGATCTTTTAATATGAAAAGTATGTGTATTAAGCAAATAATAAAAACAACAGGAATATATGTTAGTGTAGTAATTTTTAAAGGGTGAAATCACAGTGAAAACTCCATAAAGATGCACATAAGAGCAAGCAAATCAGACCCTTAAGACTGCAAAATGGCTGCAATTAGTTAATACCAGCACACTTTCAGGGGTTCTGTGTTTCGGCCATGACAATAGGGCCCTGGATTGAAATAAGCTAAAGCACTCTGGATATACCCAATATCATATGTGTAAATAAGTGACATGTCATCTGCATTGTAAAAAGTGATGGTGGCTTTATCACAGTCCAGGTGTACTCCCACCTTTCGAGGCCGGCCAGCTGGTACGACAGGAATGTCTGTAGACATGGCCTTGATATGGTAGTTTTTGTCTTTTGTGAATGCCAACAACACATAATAATAAGGGGAAATCAAATTAAACAGTTTTTTGTACCATTTGCTATTCTTCTCAGTGACCTTCTCTAACTTAACTCCAAGTGCCCAGTCACTCTTCCCACCAACCTCCACTTCCCAATAGTGTTTCCCACTTGAGAATTTGTCACTTGAAGTAGCATGCAGATTCACATCAAAAGCTGCCTCACAGAAAGGAGGTGAAGTACTGCACTGAGTTTGGTTCTCCTGGTTTGGTAGCCGCTGGTCATACTGTCTCACACTGCATCCATCCCTTGAAATCTTTAGCCAGTTTCCACTGCAGTCTTCCAATGTGAGACGTTGGGGAACTGTGCAAAAGTAATAAACAGAAGGTTTCTCACTGAATTTTTTGCCTCCCATAACATTACGAATTCTAGTGTGCTACCACTCGTTCAGTTCACATAAAAACCTGGACCCTACTCCTGGGAGAACAGTTACTCTAATGTATTATAAAAAGCTAATTGTTCCAAAGGTGTTATTCTGGTTTGTGTTGAAACAATACTAGTAGAATTTTATCAGAACCTGGAACTGGAATGAAAAAAAAAAAACAACATACAAACCTGTTTTGATGACCTTTAGCATTTCTTTCCATACAAAGAACTGCAAATGAGTCTCGATGGGGCCAAGAGATACAGAGCCAGGGTGCAGACCAAGATCTTTAACTTGCGATTTATATCTAAAGGGATGAAAATATTACATATTTTATATACATATTTTATACACATACTCTAGTGCTAAACACTGTTTTGGTCTTGATAATCCAGATACCAATATTTTATATAGACTGGTGTACCAGGGAGAGAGTGTACTGGCATACTGACCCGGATGTAGACACAATTTCCCAGTCATCTGTCTCTGCAGGTGGAGAAGATGGTTGTTTCATATTTTCAATGAGGGGGTATCCTGTATTAGTCCACCACTGTGAAGACAGAAAAATAATATATATACAGTGGTGTGAAAAACTATTTGCCCCCTTCCTGATTTCTTATTCTTTTGCATGTTTGTCACACAAAATGTTTCTGATCATCAAACACATTTAACCATTAGTCAAATATAACACAAGTAAACACAAAATGCAGTTTTTAAATGATGGTTTTTATTATTTAGGGAGAAAAAAAATCCAAACCTACATGGCCCTGTGTGAAAAAGTAATTGCCCCCTTGTTAAAAAATAACCCAACTGTGGTGTATCACACCTGAGTTCAATTTCCGTAGCCACCCCCAGGCCTGATTACTGCCACACCTGTTTCAATCAAGAAATCACTTAAATAGGAGCTGCCTGACACGGAGAAGTAGACCAAAAGCACCTCAAAAGCTAGACATCATGCCAAGATCCAAAGAAATTCAGGAACAAATGAGAACAGAAGTAATTGAGATCTATCAGTCTGGTAAAGGTTATAAAGCCATTTCTAAAGCTTTGGGACTCCAGCGAACCACAGTGAGAGCCATTATCCACAAATGGCAAAAACATGGAACAGTGGTGAACCTTCCCAGGAGTGGCCGGCCGACCAAAATTACCCCAAGAGCGCAGAGACGACTCATCCGAGAGGTCACAAAAGACCCCAGGACAACGTCTAAAGAACTGCAGGCCTCACTTGCCTCAATTAAGGTCAGTGTTCACGACTCCACCATAAGAAAGAGACTGGGCAAAAACGGCCTGCATGGCAGATGTCCAAGACGCAAACCACTGTTAAGCAAAAAGAACATTAGGGCTCGTCTCAATTTTGCTAAGAAACATCTCAATGATTGCCAAGACTTTTGGGAAAATACCTTGTGGACTGATGAGACAAAAGTTGAACTTTTTGGAAGGCAAATGTCCCGTTACATCTGGCGTAAAAGGAACACAGCATTTCAGAAAAAGAACATCATACCAACAGTAAAATATGGTGGTGGTAGTGTGATGGTCTGGGGTTGTTTTGCTGCTTCAGGACCTGGAAGGCTTGCTGTGATAGATGGAACCATGAATTCTACTGTCTACCAAAAAATCCTGAAGGAGAATGTCCGGCCATCTGTTCGTCAACTCAAGCTGAAGCGATCTTGGGTGCTGCAACAGGACAATGACCCAAAACACACCAGCAAATCCACCTCTGAATGGCTGAAGAAAAACAAAATGAAGACTTTGGAGTGGCCTAGTCAAAGTCCTGACCTGAATCCAATTGAGATGCTATGGCATGACCTTAAAAAGGCGGTTCATGCTAGAAAACCCTCAAATAAAGCTGAATTACAACAATTTTGCAAAGATGAGTGGGCCAAAATTCCTCCAGAGCGCTGTAAAAGACTCATTGCAAGTTATCGCAAACGCTTGATTGCAGTTATTGCTGCTAAGGGTGGCCCAACCAGTTATTAGGTTCAGGGGGCAATTACTTTTTCACACAGGGCCATGTAGGTTTGGATTTTTTTTTCTCCCTAAATAATAAAAACCATCATTTACAAACTGCATTTTGTGTTTACTTGTGTTATATTTGACTAATGGTTAAATGTGTTTGATGATCAGAAACATTTTGTGTGACAAACATGCAAAAGAATAAGAAATCAGGAAGGGGGCAAATAGTTTTTCACACCACTGTATCTTATAGACCTAAAAGGGATAAACACAGTTGAATAAAAATCTACACTGGATAGGCATGAAGAAGCACATAAATTAATTTCAGACTTTCTTGGATATCAAGGTATTCATGAAATGCTTCCCAGCTTTTCATGCACCACTTACTCAAAAACTGACATGCAGTGATTCAAGAGTGGGGAGATTCGTACAATGAAGAAATTAACAGCATTTGTACACATCATCTGCTAACTGCAACAACTGAAACTAGTGGTGATTTAATAATCTTCAAATGCAGGAACATATCCTTTACTAATTTGTATTTAATTAATCCATTTTCTGAACCTTTTTTTCCTTAAGTTTTCCTGAACTTCAGCTGTTCAGATTTGTCAGTTTAAGACATCGAGGAATGTCTGGTAAAAGTGGCCACTGCAGGCTTTGCATCATCTTTTCCTTTGTTTCTGTTGAGACTCTGTCAACAAAAAGGACTAAAACAGAAACTGTTAGTTATTACAAGAACGTTCTGGAAGCTTCCAACTACTACTATAGAATGTTGTGTTTCAATTTTTTTTTTTGTATATTAATCACTTGGCCAGTTAAAATCCTTGCAGCAAAGTGTGCCTGTACTAAAAATACAAATAAATTATTTAGAATGGTGTGAAAAGTAAGCAAAAATGGACAAAAATAAGCTTTGTGAAAGGCTCTACAAACATCAACTCTTTGCATTGGTTTGTGGACCACCCTATATATACATATATATTGACCCTGCTTTTAGGCACCAACTTTTTTTCTTTATCTTTGAATGGTTTTGCATACCTATAGTCATGTGAGAAAGTAAGCACACACAATATAAAATATATATCTTTTTTTTTTTTTTTTTTAAATGCGGATATATCAAGATTTCATCTTCACTTAAACAGTATCATTAGATAAAGGTGATATAATTAAGTAAAACATGAAAATTTGAAGTTGCAACAATCTATTCAACGAAAAATGAAGAGGTATGACTTTCCCTTGACTCTGGTAGCAACTATTGTCCTCTCTGGCGAAAATAAGCTGAAGTAGCCTTTTCCTATAACCATCTACCTGTCTCAATGGCTATGACAATGTTTTTTCCACTCCTCCATGAATTCTTTCAGCTGTGTAATGTTTGAGAGATGCCTTGAATGCAGAGTCCATTTTAAACCCCAAATCTTCACGGATTTCAGATCTAGACTTTGACCTGGCCATTCCAGAATCCTCCATTTCTCACTTTTCAGCCACTCCTTACTAGATTTACTGGTATGTTTAGGGTCATTGTTGTTTTGCAAGGTCGACTTTTGATTGAGATCCAATCCTCTGACACATGGTCTTACATTACTCTCAAGCATTCTTTGGTACAAAAAAGAATTTATAATGAATTCTATAATGGTCAGCTGCTCAGGCTCTATTGCGGGAAAGTAACCATAAACCATTACATTTCCACCACCATGCTTTACAGTTGGTATCAGATTCTTCTTTTCAAATGTCTTTGGTTTTAACCAAACATGTCTTCTGGTACTATGGCCAAATACCTCTACCCTTGCCTTGTCTGGTGAGTGCACATTATTTCCAGAAGTCCTGGAGCCTCATGTATAAACGGTGCGTAACGCACAGAAATGTTGCGTACGAATGTTTCCACGCTCAAATTGCGATGTATAAAACCTAAACTTGGCGTAAAGCCACGCACATTTCCACGGTAACTCATACCTACGCTCGGTTTTGCAGACTGGCGGCACCCAGCGTCAAAGCAGTGCTACTGTTCCTTTGTGGTCACGCTTTCTTTCTTAGATCCACATTCCTGACGCGGCTTTATAAATACACTGAAATTAACTGCATATTGTTTATTAGTGTAATGCATCTGATTGTAATTAACCTGTAACAATATAATGGTCCACAGAATGGTCAAACTACTGTTCCTGTGTGCTCATCCTTTCTTTCTTAGCTCCACATTCCTGACGCGGCTTTATAAATACACTGAAATTAACTGCATATTGTTTATTAGTGTAATGCATCTGATTGTAATTAACCTGTAGCAATATAATGGTCCAGGGAATAGCCATAGTATTCCAAATACCATAACTGCTTTAGCATTGTTACGCTCACTGCATCTTGTTCTTCTTTTTGCTGCTCCCGTTAAGGGTTGCCACTGCGGATCATCTTTTTCCATATTACTCTCACTGCACCACTCGGAGTATTTATATCACTGTATCTGAGTGTGAATCACAGCAGCAGCTGATCGGAAAGAGAATTATCGGTATACAGTTTCAAGTACACACTACCTCAACCACGGCAAAAAGCGTCAAAGCCTTTCCTGTACGGACCTCGCGTTTCAGAAACAGTTTCATCCCAAAAACTATAAACGCACTCAATCAGTCCATCAAGTGCTCCTTGCAGAACTGTTTGTACTTATAAGTACAATTACCTCACTGTAAACTTACCCTACAGTTATAATATTGCACAACCTGCGCTACTTAATAAAGCGCGTATGATGACAATATCATTTTTAAGATGAAATGCAGCAAAATATGTTGCTTATAGTATACAGATAAAACTTTAACTTCATTTAAATAATCTGCATTGTTAATAATTAAACATGTGAGGACACGGTGCCGCAGCGTATAGCTGGTTCACGGATAGCTCCTGCCTTGCGCTGTATTATTGCTGGTGCTGACGCGACACTGGAAGGATAGACGGATAGAATAATTAAACATGTACTACGAAGATATTTCAATGTTCCTTAAAAGTTTTGAAGAATCGGCATTCTAAGCTTACAGATGGCTTAACGTCTATTACAGAGCTGATTGTGTGGCAATTGGGTATTTGGAGAAAGAAAAGTACGTTTGAAAGAGACAGTACTTCTGTAATAAATTATTTCATCGAAGGTCGCACATGGCGCAGCAAGCCTCTTGCGTGAGATATGAACAATCACTGCGCCACCGTGCTCCCATGTTTAATAACATGCTTTCATTGCTATCATCATGAAAATGATATCACGTATACATCTCAGTATTTTAATTATTCAGAGAGCTGTAATATCTCGAATGTAATGGATTCTGTGTCCTGTCGGAGAAAGAGAAAGAACGGAAGCACGTAGTGATTCACACACATAGAGCACATAGAA
Source organism: Erpetoichthys calabaricus (assembly GCF_900747795.2). Taxonomy (NCBI): domain Eukaryota; kingdom Metazoa; phylum Chordata; class Cladistia; order Polypteriformes; family Polypteridae; genus Erpetoichthys; species Erpetoichthys calabaricus. The sequence goes on from NC_041394.2 coordinate 64,051,313, forward strand.
GATCAAATACAGAACAAAGCATTTAACGTGCTACTTGAGAAACCAGTAAAATAAACGATTTTAAGATGTAGTTTATGATGTTCTACTTTAATGGCAAAATAAACTACGTGATTAAAGTGGAAATTTCGAGATTAAAGTTGACATTTCGTGCTTTTTTCCCCCCACTGTGTGCCAATTTTTTTTGTCTGTACCCTAATAAGCTTTCATATGACACTCAGACGGTCTGCTTTGATATGTGATTTCTTTTTTATTTCGGGTACTGTGCGACTTTGTGAACTCGATCTTTCGAGTTTCTCCGACACCCTGTCACTCGATCAACTTTCTTTTGTTGATTATACCACTGTTTAAACCAACAAATAGTAAGTTTTTCCTTTGCCTCCACTTGGTATTCGCTGAAATTCTTATATTTTCCCCTGTGCTTTTCCCATTGTCTTTTCACAGAAGGCTAATTATATTGATTTGCATATTCAAAGAGGCGTAATTCTGGGAGGAGTTGGGGCGGGACAGAAGGCGCGTGCACGTGCGTTACTTTTCACGCTGATCGGGATTTATGTAGTGGAACAACGTGAAATTTTGCGTGCGCACAGATTCCTGCATCTGGATTTTTCTGTGCGTACGCACAATCCCGATTTTGTGCTTACGCCATGTTATAGTGTGAGTTCTACGCACGGCGTTATACATGAGGCCCCTGGTCTTTGCCCAAATATTCATGTACAAACTGTAATCTTGCCCTGATGTTCTTTCTTAACAGCAAAAATAAACTGAAATATCACGTTGACTCCATCGTACTGCTGGGAGACTTCAATGTTCATGTGGGCAATGACAGTGAGACCAGGAAGGGCGTGATTGGGAGGAATAGCCCCCCCGATCTGAACCCAAGTGGTGTTTTATTATTGAACTTCTGTGCTCGTCACGGATTGTCCATAACGAACACCATGTTCAAGCATAGGGGTGTTCATATGTGCACTTGGCACCAGGACACCCTAGGCCTCAGTTCGATGATCGACTTTGTGGTCGTGTCGTCGGACTTGCGGCCACATGTCTAGGACACTCGTGTGAAGAGAGGGGCAGAGCTGTCAACTGATCACCACCTGGTGGTGAGTTGGCTTCGATGGTGGGGGAGGATGCTGGTCAGGCCTGGTAGGCCCAAATGTGTTGTGAGGATCTGCTGGGAACGTCTGGCAGAGTCCCCTGTCAGAAGTAGCTTCAACTCCCACCTCCAGCAGAACTTCAACCACGTCCCGAGGGAGGTGGGGGACATTGAGTCTGAATGGGCCATGTTCCGTGCCTCTATTGTTGAAGTGGCTGACCGGAGCTGTGGCCGTAAGGTAGTTGGTGCCTGTCGTGGTGGCAATCCCCGAACCTGTTGGTGGACACCGGCGGTGAGGGATGCCGTTAAGCTGAAGAAGGAGTCCTACAGGACCTTTTGTCCTGTGGGACTCTGGAGGCAGCTAATAGGTACCGGCATGCCAAGCGGAATGCAGCTTCAGTGGTTGCTGAGGCAAAAACTCGGGCGTGGGAGGAGTTTGGGGAGACCATGGAGAATGACTTTCGGACGGCTTCGAGGAGATTCTGGTCCACCATCTGGCGTCTCAGGAAAGGGAAGCAGTGCAGTGTCAACACTGTATATGGTGGGGATGGCGTGCTGCTGACCTTGACTCAGGACGTTGTGGGGAGTACTTCGAAGATCTCCTCAATCCCATTAACATACCATCCATTGAGGAAGCAGAGCCTGGGGACTTGGAGGTGGGCTCTCCCATCTCTGGGACTGAGGTCACCGAGGTGGTCAAAAAACTCCTTGGTAGCAGGGCCCCGGGGGTGGATGAGATATGCCCGGAGTTCCTCAAGGCTCTGGATGTTGTAGGACTGTCTTGGTTGACACACCTCTGCAACATCGCATGGACATCGGGGACAGTGCCTCTGGATTGGCAGACCGGGGTGGTGTGTTCCAACTACAGAGGGATCACACTCCTCAGCCACCCTGGAAAAGTCTATTCGGGGGTCTTGGAGAGGAGGGTCCATCAGATAGTCGAACCTCGGATTCAGGAGGAGCAGTGTGGTTTTCGTCCTGGTCGCTGAACAGTGGACCAGCTCTACACCCTTAGTAGGGTCCTGGAGGGTGCATGGGAGTTTGCCCAACCAGTCTACATGTGTTTTGTGGACTTGGAAAAGGTGTTCGACCGTGTCCCTTGGGCAATCCTGTGGGGGGTGCTCCGGGAGTATGGGGTACCAGACCCCCTGATAAGGGCTGTTCGGTCCCTATACAACCGGTGTCAGAGCTTGGTCCGCATTGCCAGCAGTAAGTCAAACTCATTTCCAGTGAGAGTTGGACTCCACCAGGGCTTCCCTTTGTCACCAATTCTGTTCATAACTTTTATGGACAGAATTTCTAGGTGCAGCCAGGGCGTTGAGGGGGTCCGGTATGGTGGACTCAGGATTGGGTCACTGCTTTTTGCAGATGATGTTGTCCTGTTTGCTTCATCAGACCGTGATCTTCAGCTCTCTCTGGATTGGTTCACAGCTGAGTGTGAAGTGGCTGGGATGGGAATCAGCACCTCCAAATTTGAGACCATGGTCCTCAGCCAGAAAAGGGTGGAGTGCCCTCTCAGGGTTGGGTGTGAGATCCTGCCCAAAGTGGAGGAGTTCAAGTATCTCAGGGTCTTGTTCACTAGTGAGAGAAGAATGGAGCGTGAGATTGACAGGCAGATCAGTGCAGCGTCCACAGTGATGCCGGCTCTGCATCGGTCTGTCTTGGTGAAAAAGGAGCTGAGCCGTAAGGCAAAGCTCTCAATTTACCAGTCAATCTACAGTATGTTCCTACCCTCACCTATGGTCATGAGTTATGGGTAGTGACCGAAAGAACGAGATCGCGAATACATGCGGCTGAAATGAGTTTCCTCCGCAGGGTGTCTGGGCTTTCCCTTAAAGATAGGGTGAGAAGCTCAGTCATCCAGGATGGACTCAGAGTACAGCTGCTGCTCCTCCGCATCGAGAGGAGTCAGATGAGGTGGCTTGGGCATCTGATAAGAATGGCTCCTGGACGCCTCCCTGGTGAGTTGTTCCGGGCACGTCTAACCGGGAGGAGGCCCCGGGGAAGACCCAGAACACGCTGGAGGGACTATGTCTCCCAGCTGGCCTGGGAACGCCTCGGGATTCCCCTGGAAGACCTAGAAGAAGTGACCGGGAGATGGAAGTCTGGGCATCTCTGCTCAAGCTGCTGCCCCCGCGACCCAATCTCGGATAAGCGGAAGAGGATGGATCACATTGACACAATTATTCAGACCCTTGCTATGATAATTGAAATCTGGCTCAAAGGTATCCCATTCCACTGATAATCATTCAGAAGTTTCTACACCTTATTTGAAGTCTACCTGTGGTCAGTTCATTTAATATGACATGACTGTGAAAGGCACACATCTGTCTATAGAAAGTTTTACAGTTCACAATATTCACCAGGGCAAAAACCAAGCCATGAGGTTAAAGGAATCACCTGCACATCTTCGAGATAGGATTGTGTTGAGGCACAGATCTGGGAAAGGCTGCAAAAAGTCCTGAAGCATTGAATGTTTCCAAGAGGACAGTTGACTTCATAACTCTTAAATTAAAGAAGCTGGAACCACAACAAGTTTTCCTAAAACTGGACATCCTGCCAAACTGAGCGATAGTGAAATTCCTTGGTAAGAGAGGTGAAGAAGAACCCAATTGTCACTCTGGCTGAGCTCCAGAGAACTTGCATGGAGATAGAAGGAACTTCCAGAAGAATACCATCACTGCAACACTCCATCAATTTTAGCTGTATGAGAAGTAAAAGACACATGGAAGCCCACTTGGAGTTTGCAAAAATGCACCTAAAGGACTCTCAGACTGTGAGAAACAAGATTCTCTATTTCTGGAAGAATCCAGGCACCTCTCATAACCTGTGCAATGCCATTCCAGCGGTGAAGAATAGTGGCATCCTCAAACTGTGCCATGGTTTTTTTGCAGGAGCAATTGGGAGACTAGACTGGGAAACCTGAACGAATCAAAGTACGAAGATATCTTTAATAAAAAACCTATTTCTGAGTGCTCTGAACCTCAGACTGGGTAGATGGTTCTTTCCCCAACAAGAAAATGATCCTATGCACAAAGCAGAATAGAATGGCATGAAATTCCCCAAATTCAGTTATGTGTTGCTGGAAACGTTGCTAAGACTGCTTTAACTAAGTAGTAAGTAAAGGGTCTGATTACTTGTGTAATCAGTCTGGGGTTAGAATAAGAATAATTTTATTTTCATTGAACTGTTTGCAGCTTCTAATCATTATGCCAGCATATTCTCTGTACTGCATATGTTGTAAAATGCATTAAGACACCACCTGCCACTGCTGATTATAATTTTTTCCATCCATCTACTATCAAGTGTCCATCCCTAATTTACTGAGCTGCAAAAGTGCAACATTTTATTTTTCTCTCTGCTCCAGTAATATATCTAATTAACAGAGTAAGTGCACCATCAGAGTGAATCTGAAAGCAAAGGTGAAGCTCTCAGTGTTCATTCAACAGAGCTAATGTATTAACCTACGCGGTACACTCCACATAAACAGTGATTCTCATAATGTTTTGAAAAAGACAGTGAAATGGCTCATAACTGTCTGACCACATGCCTACTCCTTAAATGGATGACCCATGTGTTCTTATTTGCAAGCTCTCACCTTAAGTAATGAGACTGGGTCACCAGATTCCTGTATTGACTGAAGTGCAGCAATTCTCTGGCTTCCATCATTCTCTGCTCTCTGTATGGCTTCCAGATTTCTTTCCATTTGTTCAAGAACATTCTTTTCCGATAATTTCAATTCCCGTTTCAACTCCTCCTCTCTCCTTCTCAGAAATTCCTGCAACTCGGAAAAACGAGCTGCGATTTCCAGCATTAGCTGATTAGTATCATCCTGCAAACCAAAACAGCATTTGTCAGTATATTGACTCTCCCAAAAAAAAAAAAAAAAAAAATTGTAATTTAGTATTTGGTGAACCCATGGATTTTATTACATAAATGGCTTTCTTAATTTTACAAACATTAAACAACATGTTTTGGAGAGTAAAGCAGGAAATGGGAGTGTTTGTTTTATAAAACACATGGGAGGTACAGGGAGAACACAGACTACAAAGGAAGGGATGAAACAGAAAAATATTGCTACACTCTTTTGCTTTTTATTGCAGGCTCTACTGCTTCTTAATGGGGGGGGGGAGGGGGGTACTCAGTCTCTAATATTTTCAAAACGTACCACACAAATGCCCTCCCTTCTCTTAACCCTGGCTGCAGATTTCTGCCAATAAACTTTCTTGCTTGAGTTACAATGGACCTTTTACTTGAAACTCCCCTCCATGAGTTACCTCCTGGTTTACTATTGGCCCTTCTTTGCTTACTTGGGCACAAATGTAGAATTCACCAACCAGTCCCTGACATATTCTTTCACTTTTTGCTCTGAAAAGCTCATGGGTTTCTCCTCCATCCAAATTAGATTGATAGAACTTTATTTGCACCCAGGAGGAAATTTGTCATTTTAAAAGAAGGTTGACAGATTGATGGATAGATCAAGATGGACACACTATAGTGTGAACATACACCAGAATGACAAAAGAAGAAAGAAAAGTAAGAAGAAAAACTTCTGACTTGGCAATTCTAGTCACACTGAGGTTTTGGAAAGATGTATTGCCATTGGTATAAAGGAGTCCCAGTAGCGCTTCTGCAAAATAATTTGTTGGCTGAGAGTACTCAGTGTTGGTGTGTCAGAGAGAGGATGTGTAGCATTGTTCATAATGTTTTCACTGTTCACAATGTGTTCAAAATATGATGTCAGTTTTGTTTTAATTCTGTCCTTCACTACTATCTCCAGGGGTCCACAGTGTCTCATAACTGAGCTCACCCTTTTAAATTAGCTTGATGATTTGGTGGGCCTCTCTTGCAGTGATTCAAGAGAAAACTGACACCAGCCTTCACAGAGTTGTAGAATTTGTGAAGGATCTCAATACTCATATTAAGGGAATACAGTCTCCTAAGGAAAAGCAAAATAACCAGTTCTTTGGTTTTACTGATGTTTTGTTGCAGGCCATTCTTTCTCCACCTGACTCCAATACTCTGCCTCAATTCCCTTATCAATGCATCTCATAAGTGCAGAATCATCTGAGAATTTCTTCAAGTGACATGACCTGGTGTTACATTTATAGCATGAGGTGTAAAGGCTAAAGAGAAAATGAAACAAGACTGTTCCTTGTGCTTCTCCAGTGTTGCTCACATTGGTATCAGAGACACAGTCCTTGAGCCTCACACATTGCAGTCTGACTAACAGGCAGTCCATTATCCAGACACCATAGACTCATCCACCTGCATATCTCTGAGGTTACCTCTTAACAGGGCTGGCTGAATGGTACTAAAGGCACTGGAGAAATCAAAAAGCAAAATCCTTACAGTGCTGCCAATTTTTTCCCAGGTGAGAATAAGCATTGTGAAACTGACAGAGAATTTCATCCCCCACTACAGTCTTTGTCCAATAGGCAAACTGCAGTGGGTCCAGGCGATATACCACAAGAGGACTCATATAGTACAAAACCAGTCACCTAAAGGTCTTCATGATGTTTGACCTTTCCCTAGTCAGTACTCATTAAGTGAAGTGGCACCTGCCTTCTTTGGAACAGGAACAATGCAGGATGTTTTCCACAGCAGCGGCACTTTCTGGAGCCTTAGATACAGGAGATATGACCAAAGGACAGCTTTAGTATGTCTGTCTGCAGCTAGGTCATTTTGATCATAAATTACTTCAAAGGTACATTGTATGAAGCAGATCTTTTGTGTAACAATTTAGGCACATTGTACACTTATGATTATCCTCTACATTATCTTTAACGTAGTGAAATATTTTGAACCGCAGCATTCAAACTGGGTATAGGATTCAAAACTGTTTATAGGTGCTAGTCAGATATAGGATGAAATCAGTTCTGTTTGGACTTAAGGGTGTATTAGAGCTCACTTCCAAAAAAATAGTAGTTCTCAAAACCTTTTTTCTATATACTCATTTAACCTTCACATATCACATTTAGATACAGTATCTAAACACTAAATTATTTAAAATACTCATCATTAGTTTAGACCCTCAAATTCTTGTGTCCCGATTTTAATGAAATTCACTGCAGTTGATAACAAGTCATTTTCAGCTGCAAAAAAAACCAAGATTTAAATAGTTTACTTAAATACATGGATGCATGACATGCTCCTTCCAAGCAAATATTTATTTTTAGATGACCATCTACTCTTAATATACACATGCATGCATTTTCTGAATTAATCCTATTCTAAAGGTTGTGCGAAGGCTGGTAACATCTGAAGTGATGCAAAAACCAATGCTGAGTGGGATACCAGTCAGTCAAAAGGCACGAGGAAATACACATGTCCTTACATTCACTCACAAGTCATTTATTAATACAAGCTGCAGAGTTTCAAGATGTGAAAATAACACTCAAACACCTAGACAAAACTCAGGTTGACATGGGGAGGGCTTTTAAACACCACATAGAACAGGAACCCCTACATAATTCCATGGAAGTTGATCATAGCACCATCACATTCTCTAAAATATTGAATTTTAACCTTCTTTAGTGGTTTAGTTTGAAGAGTTCAATGCTCAACATTAATGGTTACCAGGTTCCTTTTAGGACACCATTCTGAGATAACTGGCAATCACCTTTTGGCCCCTGGTTGCCAAAAATGTTAACCACTTAACAATACACTGGTTTTTCAGCAGTGTAACAGAAATGGACAGTTTTTGCTCATTATGGGTAATCAGAAGAAAGGACGATACCTTAAAATGTAAGCTGGGCTCATGTGCACTGCACTATATTTTCTTGCTTTCGTTTATGTGGGTCAAGAAAGTTAAAAAACCAGTGTACTAAGTGGACACCATGAAAGCGTGCAACAGCTGGGTGTACAAGTAACAAGAATGTTAAGTCTCCTGTAGTTTAGAGAGATGAAAGTGAAGGGCTGAAAAAAATCCCACAGAACCTGTGGCTACTACAATGTCTGCTATGTAGAAGCATGCTAACATGTAACAGATAGTATATCATTAATCTTCACACATGTGCTGTGAAAAAGTCAACTGCGATTGAACCAAAGCAAAGACATTTGGAACTACAAAAGACATTTAAGGTTATGGTATACTGCAGCATCCACTGACTCTCAACAACTTCCATGTATACACTCACTGGCTACTTTATTAGGTACACCCTGTTCAACTGCTTGTTAACACAAATATCTAATCAGCCAATCACATGGCCACAACTCAATACATTTACACATGTAGACATGGTCAATATGACCTGCTGAAGTTCAAACTGAACATCAGAATGAGGAAAAAAGGTGACTTAAGTGAATTTGAAAATGGCATGGTTGTTGGTGCCAGACAGCCTGGTTTGAGTATTTCAGAAACTGCTGATCTACTGGGATTTTCTCACACAACCATCTATAGGGTTTAAAGAGAATGGTCCAAACAAGGGGAAATATCCAGTGAGCAGCAGTTGTCTGGGCCAGAGGTCTGAGAAGAATGGCCAGACTGGTTTGAGCTGATAGAACAGCAACATAACTCAATAAACCACTCATTACAACTGAGGTATGCAGAAGAGCATCTCTGAATGTACATCATGTTGAACTTTATGGCAGAAGGGCTGCAGCAGCAGGAGACCACAGCAGGTGCCACCCCTGTCAGCGAAGAACAGACAACTGATGCTACACTGGCACACCAAAATTGGACGATAGAAGATTGGAAAAACTTGGCCTAGTCTGATAAATCTCAATTTCTTCTTGGAAATTCAGATGGAAGGGTCAAAATTTGGCATCAATAACAAGAAAGCATGGACGCATCCTGCCTTGTATCAATGGCTTGGGCTTGCAGTGGTAGTGTAATGACCTGGGGGATATTTTCATGGCACATTTTGGGGCCCCTTAATAATAATCAAGAATCTTTTAAATTCCATAGCCTACCCGAATATTTTTGCTGACCATGTCCATCCCTTTACGACCACAGTGTACCCATCTTCTGATGGCTACTTCCAGTAGGATAACGTGCCATGTCACAAAGCTCAGATCATCTCAAATTGGTTTCCTGAACATGACAATGAGTTCACTGTACTCAAATGGCCTTCACAGCAGATCTCAATCCAATAGAGCATCTTTGAGATGTGGTGGAATCGGAGATTTGCATCATGGATGTGCAGCTGACAAATCTGCAGCAACTGCGTGATGTTATCATGTCAATACACACCAGACATCTTAAGGAATGTTTCCAGTACCTTGTTGAACCTATGCCACAAAGAATCATGGCAGTTCTGAAGGCAAAAGGGGGTCTAACCCGGTACTAGCAAGGTGTATCTAATAAAGTGACCAGTAAGTGTAAACAGCATTGTTTTCACACATTTATTTACTTCATATTGATTGTTTCTTCAAAGTACTACAATGTTAAATAAATTCATTATACAGTAATATATTTTGTAATAAAAATGATTTATTTTCATTTCAATACAAAATGCAAGGATTGATATTTAAGAAATACCATAAAGGAATAAATAAGAGAAATGCTGCTGAATGTTTTAGAAAATGGGATGTAAAACTGAAGGAGAGCAGCCAGACAAGGCATGCACAAGTGTCTGTTGTTAAGATTTTTTTTATATTAAAATATGTTGAGGATTGTTACGTCTTTTAGTTTGTATGACAATTTCTATACTGAAAGTATATATATATATATATACGTATCTATTAAAATACATAACGTACTTTGTTAAACATATTTAAACTACTAATAATTTATTAGTACTTAGTATTCATTACTACAGTATTATTACAGTGTTTATTAATACAATATAGGTCTGTTGAGATGTAGAGTTTTATGACAAAACTACAAAAAATGTTAACTTTGTTGGGTTCGGGAGATGGCTTACAGAAGCAAACTTTGGTAGTTTAGGCTTGTTTTAGAGGTTCATTTTCATTTTCATTTTGCTGGTGTGGAGTGTTACATGAAATCAAGTTTATATTCTGAAATTCAATGCACTTTAAGTAAATGAAAGATGTATTCTGTAGCATTTTGACTTAAGTCTTTAAAATAACCATCCTGCACTTTAAACCTCAACTGCTAATTAAGGAGTGTTTTCGTTATTTAAAATCTTTTGAATAATTGCTCAATAAACTGAATTATACACTGCCAATCTTCATAGGCTAGGTATGAACAAACCATGTGATACAACGAATGGATGTGCATACAGCCGGACATTTTGACATGATAAGTGATACCATTTTTGATTGAAATGCTGTACAGTAGAACAAGCTGACATAAAAATGTATAGCATCTTAATTACTCCAAATATAGGCTTTTAAAAATGGCAACGAAAGTTTTAATTTTGGCAACCAAAAGTTGACGTCTGCTTGCTAAGCCTGGCAACCACTTTTAAAAATTAGTGTTAAACCTGGGAGTCTGTGGAACACAAGCAGATATCCTAAAATCAGCAAGTAGAGTCCACTTAAAAGATCTGACTGTAATACAATAACCAAATGAAACTGTCCATTAAAAAATTACATTAATGCACCCATCAGGTTGTTTGGAAAATAAAATACATAGGAGATATTAACAAAATGAATCAGACAATATAAAAATAAATAAATCCATACATAAATCTAATAATAGAGACAGATATAGCATGAGCATTTTTTCCACAGAACTCTGACCAACTTGTCAGTCCCCCCTCCAATTGACAAGTCCAGCATTTATTTTTTTCTGCTTCTTATTTCACTGAAGGTTTCTTTACAGTTGTCTAGACATGTGCAAATGTAAAATCCACTCATACATTTTATTCAAATCTGGCAAAGCACAAACAACAACAAAAATAGCAAGAACAGCGCATACCTGAACTTTTGCAATTTCTTTAACCTGACTAGTCTCTAAATGATGTAGTGCTTGGTTGTCCTTGACTAGAAACTGCAAAGCACCGTTGACTTCTGCCTGTGACAAAAGAGAAACAGTTAAAAACTTAGTCCGGGAAGATAAAATAGAATAGCTTTTCATAATGTATAAAGTACTGTAGTTTTTATTATCCATCCATTATGTTTTAAATAAATACAGATATTTTATAAAGTTGTCTTTATTGAGAGATGAACTAATGCCAATATCTGAACTCTAAACTAAAAGTACTACCATGACACAATATTCTCATACCCATGTAAGCCAATACAGGGTCAAGGGAGGCCACAGCCTATCTTGTCAACCTTTTTATGGAGAAGGAACCAAGCCTGGATGGAACATCAGTCCAATGCAGGTGCAAACTGGGCCAACAAACCTAATGTGCATGTCTCTAGGGTGTTAGAGTATTCGGGGAACGTGACAGTGACAAGGTATAACATATGAACCCAAGACATTGTATGTATAGCCAAAATGTTAAGGCACTTGTGTACTAAACGAACGGCATGACAAAGGAAAAGAGAAGTGTTTTGACGAATTAATAACATATTTATTGGGATAAAAAAAAATATACAGTGGAACCTCGGTTCACGACCATAATTCGTTCCAAAACAATTTCCCCCATAGCATTGTATGTAAATACAATTAATCCATTCCAGACCATACGAACTATATGTAAATATATATATTTTTAAGTTTTTAAGAACAAATATAGTTAATTAAACCATAGAATGCACAGCGTAATAGTAAACTAAATGTAAAAACATTAAATAAACACTGAGAAAACCTTGAACAACAGAGAAAACTAACACTGCAATAGTTCGCGCTATAGCGCTACCAACCGCTGGCTCAAAACACATTTTTTTTAATGAGTTTTAAGCACAGGGAAAAAAATGAACATTTGAAAAAATCCGTAATTTAATAAACCACCCAAAAAAGTAACATTGCAACAATGCACACTACGAACCGATCGCTGTAAACAGAAGTGAAAACAAAATCAAGCCCAGTGCATTCTTTAACTGCCTTCCTACCTTATGCGTCCAGCTCTCTCTTTCGCGCTGCCTGTGTGTGTGTGCATCTGTCTCTCCCTCACGCTGCCTGTGTGTGTGCGTCTGTCTCTCTCGAGCTGCCTGTGTGTGTGCGCGTCTCTCTCTCGCGCTGCCTGTGTGCGCGTCTCTCTCTCTCGCTCTGCCTGTGTGCGCGTCTCTCTCTCTCGCTCTGCCTGTGTGCGCGTCTCTCTCTCTCGCTCTGCCTGTGTGCGCGTCTCTCTCTCTCGCTCTGCCTGTGTGCGCGTCTCTCTCTCTAGCGCTGCCTGTGTGTGTGCGTCTGTCTCTCTCTCGCGCTGCCTGTGTGTGTGTGTGTGTCGCGCTCCCTCTCTGCACAGGAAATGCACAGGGAGAGATTGAACATGTACAAACCGAAAGTGAAACTGGCTTGTTCGTATACCGAGTGTGTGGTCGTGAACCGAGGCAAAAGTTTGGTGAACTTTTTGGTCGTAAACCGATTTGCATGTGTACCGAGACGTTCGTGAACCGAGGTTCCACTGTATAGAAATTTACAGAAATTGGAATATTATAGAAATACATATGTACAATTGTTTTGACGAATTCATAACATATTTATTGGAATAAAAAAAAATATATAGAGAAATTTAAGGTTTCCTAGTGTTGGGCTCCGTGGGGGAGATTTCACTGCCATCCATTTAGTACACAAGTGCCAACATTAATGACCCCACAACTCATGAAAACAATAACTATCTGAAATTTTGTCCGCATAAATGCTGACCAGTTACCTCTCCTGAAATTTCAATTAACGACTACAAAGCTTTAGCTATGACTGCCTTTAACAACACTTGTTTCCGACTTTATTAATATGCAATTGTACAAAATATTAAGAGGAAAATGATCCATGTGACCATTTTAAAGTGGATTAATCCAATTATTGGTTAACAGAGGGCCAGAGCAAATTTAGATAGCAAAGGATAAAAGGCTTCAACTAAAAATTTAAAGACATCAGAAAAAAATAAAAGTTTTATTACAGTTATTTCAGTTGATTTGTAGGGAGAATTTAAGACATTTGACAAAAACAAAAAAACATTTAATTCATTAGGCTTGTTTGGTAAACAAATTTCTAAATGATCCCAACTGTTAATCCATATAACTCTAAAAAATATCAAGGTTTCCTGACTCAACTGTATGATTTGGTAGTTTTCTTGATGTTCCCATGACCCTTGGTGAAAAGAAGTGTTTTCTACCTTCTGTCTTGAAAGAGACGTTTGGCATTTTTCAAGTCAAACTTTTTTCTTCACAATCATGGTATATATTAATTGGCCACATGAAATTGAATTCTAAAGCAAAGCATACTTTATAAACTAACTAGCCTGCTCTTTTAATTTTATTATGCAACTTCTGGGTACCTGAGTCCCAATCTGTGGGAAAAAAAAGCCTTAAAGCTTACTGAATACATCCACTTTGAAATAGCAAAGGTTTCAAGTTAAGAAAATATGTCTTCTGTGTTTCTGAGGAATGCTTGTGATGACAAAAGTACACTAAATATAATAAGATTTAGCACAGACTCCTGATAATTGGTATTACTTGGTATAATCTCAAGATGCAGAGCAATATTCGAATAACATTTGTGTTTGAAAAATTGACATATACAGTAAGTTTAAAGGTTTTTTTTATTTTTTTTTAAAACAGTGGGACCCCTATACCAAGCCACTGAGGAAACAGAATTGCAGAACCAAAAATAGGATTACAAATAGAATATGCAGGGAGATTCATTTGAAACAGGCCCCGAATATTCTGTAGTAACTCTCGCTAGGATGAAGAAATCTGAACAAAACAATGTACTCCTCAGTATATGGAGCTTGGGACAAACTGGAAGGCCCCTGCGTCAGAGCAATGAGGTAGGCGCCGGATAGTTGTTGCGACATTTAATCTACATTTGCAACTTCTGGGTGCATACCACCTGTAACCCTTCACTCTGCCACTCGACTTCTCATCAGGATGGTGGTGTACAATATTGAGCAGCACGTCTTCATGGTGCAAACCTATTGGGTCACCAATTCGTTTAAGTGATGTCAGAATCAACTGGATGATCATGAGTCAACGGAAGGTTAATTCAAGCAAGATGGAGCAACGTGTCACACATTGGCAAGGAGCATGGCAGAAATTGAGTCGTCCTTCAAAAACAGGGTAATTTCAAAGGGGCTTTGGCCACCAATGTCGCTGGATCCGACACCACCAGACTACTTCCTTTGGGGTATGCTCAAAGGAAAAGTCTATTGGAATAAGCCTCGCACTGTGGAGGATTTGAAAGAAAACATCCAACGTGAAATTGCTGCTATTCCCCCTCCGAGACACTTGCCGATACGTTCAGGAACATGGAAACCACATCAAAATGTGTCTGGCAGAAAACGGAAACCAATTTCAGCATCTTATGTAATGCAATCGATTACACATACGTTATATAGCGTATTTTTTTGGTTCAGATTGCTTCATCCTAAAGGGAGTTACAACAAAATATTTGGGACCTCTTTCGAGTGAATCTCCGTGTACTTTGGCTTGCAGAAATGTGGGTTGGAAGGTGTGGAAGCAAGCAAGAAACATATCCTTACCTCAAAAAAAGTACCAAGAATCTGTAATAAAATGTATTATTTCCAGTTTAGTTTTGTTGTCACTAGCTCGCCTCACAAATGAGGAAGGCACATTTTCTTAAAGCAAAACCTTTGCTACTTTAAAGTGGACATACCTGGTAAGTTTTAAGGCTTTTCTTCACAATTGGACACAGGCGCCCATTAGCTCCATGATAGAACGCACAAAGGGGCTAGTTATTTTTTAAATGTTCCTAAAACATGCCTCATTTTAGAATGCAATTTCATGTGTCAAATTAATATATGTCATTATTAAGAAGAAATAACTTTTGACTTGGAAAAATACCAACTTTATCCTTTAATGCACTTCCCTGAATTAATCCACAAGTGTTCACTGTATCACATAAAAAGTGAGTGGATGCCGAGCTGCCTATTGATTTACTTGAGATGGCACCAACGGATTACAATGCTACAACTGGTTTGCAGTAAAGCATCAAGATTCTGTCAAAATGATGCATAAATTTAAATGTTGCCCGCATTTTACTGTCATCGAAATTACAATACAGGTTCTCTGCAATTATTATGTAACTAACTACATAAAATAACTACAATGTAACCATGCATTACTCACAGAATGTGTGAAATCATGTTGGAACGTATAAACGGTACATACACAACAAGGGGTGGAAAAACCCTGGGAATACTATTACACAAGTTATACTGTAAATGTCATACAGAGAGATGAATTACTTGCATTTTGTTTGTTTGCATCTATTATGGCAGATGTTTGCGTAACCACTGAGCACAATCACACACCCAAACACTCTCATTCATATTGGCCAACTTAGAATATAAAAATTACCCAAACATTCTCGTATTTGGAAAGTTACAGGCAATCCCACTGAACCAAAAGGACCATATTTGTGAATTTGTGAATTTCCCCTTGGGATTAATAAAGTATCTACCTATCTATCTATTCAGACTCCACACTGGCAGTGGCCAGGTGACGACAAGAACACAAATTTTATATTCAAATCAAAACTGGCAGTGATAATAAAGTCAGATGTAAGCTGTATAAACAGTGCCCTGAACTACAGTACTGCATATAAAAGTATAGATCACCTAAGATTGTTTTTTTTTTCCCATTTTGTTCTTACAGACATTTCTCTACCTGCTTCCCACTGAACCTACAATGCCTGCTCTGTTAAGGTTGCACTAACAATTAAAGAAAAAGACTAACTTTGCAGGCGGCGACGACTTCAGCAATTGGTCTATAGGAGTAGCCCAGACCCAGTGCCCGGGCCTCCTGAACGCACACCCCACACACCGGCCTCTGCTCGGCGTCGCTGTACAGTTGCAGCATCTGGCCGTGCCTGGCGCAGAGGGGCTCAGTCTGCATCGGTGGCGCCGTCGCGGGCACCTCGCTGTAGGACTTGCTCGCGCCCTGGGGAACAACGTCGCTTAGCTGCATCGCCCTCGCCTTGTCTGCCAAGTTTCTCAGGGCTCGGTTGGCTACAAGGCTTCCTGGTCCATTAACCGCGGCCCGGCATTCGGGACACTGAACCGCACGTTGGCTGTTCATGTACTTCAGAATGCACGGTCGGCAAATGTTGTGGCCGCACTCCAGCATGACGGGGTCCCTGAAAAAGTCGAGGCACACAGGACACTCGAGTTCTTCGGTAAGTGACGCCGGCTTGTTCAACTCCATTGCCATTTTGATATCTTTTATTTTTGCCACTTTGAGTTTCACTTTCGGATAGTCAAGTGACCGCCTCGCGAAGTTCCTTATTTTTGGCGCAGCCGTGAACAACACCGCGGCGTACCAGTGGGCGGTGACCGGGAGAGCAGATCCGTCCAGGTGGAGCCACCGTCGCAACGTGGTGGTTATCAGAATTACAAAGAAACAGAAACAGGATCTGCCTGGACCTCATCCAATAACGAAGGTGTAAATCAGAGATGACCCGAAAACTATCCAGAGGCACCTCTGCAGACCTAATGAGCCAGGCGATGCGAAATTGACTCCAGCAAGGACAGAGACCTATAATTCAAGTGATGACAACTAAGATAGGCAGAAGAACCCACCTATTAGAAGATACTGATTTTGTAACTGGAAGTGACATTAATCCAAACAGGAGATGGTCCAACCTTCCTTTAAAACCACATGCAACCCCATCTCTTGAGGTGGAAGAAGAATCTCCCTTTGGGGTATTCTCTGGACATTCAGTGAACTTGGGGTGGCATGGTGGTGCATTTGTAGCACCTCTGCCTTGCAGTAAGGAGGCCAGGGTTCACATCCCAGGGTCTCCCTGCATGGAGTTTGCATGCTCTCCCCTGTGTCTGCATGGATTTTCTTTAAGTGCTCTGGTTTCCTCCCACAGTCAAAAGACATGCAGGTTAGGTGGACTGGCAATTGGCCCTAGTACACATAGTGGGGTGTGTATGTGTGTTTGCCCTGCCCCGTCCAGGATTTGTTCCTACCTTGAACCCCATGCTAGCTGGGATAGGTTCCAGCAGGCCCCTGTGACCCTTTTCAGGACTAAGCAGGTTAGAAAATGACTGACTGATTAACTCACTGAACTCACAAAGGATTCTCTCTGGGAGGGAGAACTTTCTAAAATCTACTCTGAAACTTTTGACAAACTCTTATCTTTATGGACCTGTAGCTGAATCCCATTCTCTCAAGGCAAACCTATGTGCCAGTAGTCTAACAAGGCTGAGAAGCCATGACTCCAAGAAAGGAACTTCAGCATCTAAAGTCTTGGGCCAGAAAGAGTAATGCCTTTCCCTCTAAAGTAGCAAAAGACAGCAGAAGAAAACACAAGGAAGCAGTAGCACAGCATCTTTTATTCCTGACAAGGACTGTACAGCAAAGAGAAATCATGCACTCCAATGCATGAAAAATCAACTACTTGAAACCAGAGCAACAACAAAGCAACAACTACACACAACATCTGACATCATCCATGAAGACTTGATATCATAAATCTGTTTTATCTGTGGCAAGATAAAGCAGAATTCTAAATATCAGTAAACAGCCAGCCTATATGTTATATGATTTTCTAGTCTGTCTGCGTCCAGTCTTATATGTCAATATATATATATATATATATATATATGTATATATATATATATATATATATATATATATATATATATATATATATATATATATATATATATATGTTTCATATTTCTATACTACTTATGTTTATCAATAAATTGTATTATTCTGTTCCTTAAACGAGTGTGCCTCAGTTACCTTGATATAAGTCTAAAGGCTGGAGACTCACCTCCCATAACTGAGAAAGGTAAGGTAAATAAAGTAGGATCCTTGCCGAAGTATTGGATTAATCCCATATTATTATGGCATCCTCCCGGATGGACATCTTATTTATTATTAATCAATCAAAATTTCTACAACAATCACAAGGTGCCACACAAAGCTAACAATATATACAGTAACTGCATGGAATCAATATATTAAACTGTAGAATGTATAAACTGACAGTAGAAAGACACAAAGGATGGAACAGTCCAGTGGCAGAAATGAGGGGGATCTTAGAAGTATACCTGATGATTTTTCAATGGGAATCCAAAAGAAGCTATGTAAATCCAGGACAACTGCAGCATACATTATAAGTGAGAGAATATAGTGATTGTCAAATAGAAATGAAGAGCAGGTAATAAACTGACATATATGTACATATCAAGCAATGCTATTATGTACAAATATAAGCATGAGTACAAAGTAACAGAACAGAGATCTTTCACTGCTAGCAGACCGAGAGAATACAGTGTGGTACTGACAGCAAAATTTCACTGATAAGCAGGGACTGTTGAAACTCTTACATGAAGTAACAGCAGTTAAAAAACCAGAGAGAACAGGTGGGTCTTTAGTCTGGATTTGAATATTGAGACAGATGGATCCTCACAAATAGATCAAGGAAGAGATTTCCAAGAGTAGGAGCCACAAAGTGAAATAAAGATTTGCCAAGGGTTGTATAATAAGGTTTATGAATAGGAAGAAGGCCAGCGTCAGATGGTCTCAACTCTCTAACTAGTTTATATGGCATGAGCTGTGTAGATGAACATACTGCAGTATTTGAACAAACAGCTTTAAAATTCAATAGCTGTATTATGAAGAAGATTAGATATCTGACAGGAAGTCAGTGCGAGTAAGCCAACAAAGAAGTAATGTGTTCAGGGTTGTCAGTTCAGTATTATTTTGAGGTTATGTATCATCAGTACATTGAGGACATGTATCTTTTTTTTGCCTTTTAAAGTTACTCATTTAACCATTTTGCTATATACATGAAAAAGATTTGCTGGTAAAATTCAATAGATGGCAAACTGATTTATTAATTTTCTCATGTAAGAACTAGAATAACGTTTGGACAGTTTTTATTCCTTAGCAGAGAGTTTGATGTAGTGGTTAAGAGTTTGAAGTTTGAACTGCAAACCCTGAGGTTGTGGGTTTTTGGCAGTGACACTGTGTCCATGAAAAAGTCACGTCTCCTGTCTGTGCTCCTATTTGAAAAAAATATGTAACCAATTCTATCTCAGATGTTGTAAGTCACATTGGATAAACTAGCAGCCAAATAATACATAATAATAATAACAAAGCATTCTCAAGTTGGTTTACTCCCAATTTAGTCATGTTAGCAGTTGGTAAATCTCAATTTTTTTTTTAAATCTTAATATTTTTACTTAATTTTTTGAAAATATTCTTAACACTTTACAAGTAAAACATGACCATATGTTTGTTTTGGATTTATTCTTTAGTTTGAGAAAGGTATTATTATTATTTTAAAGTGCATTGAGACACCATTTTAGAATCCTGGCATCTTGTTGTTGATTTTCTAAGATGCATTTCACATTTGCTTATGTACAGTACATTTCCCAAAAGGCCCTACGCCTCACTTCACATAGGCTTCACTATAAAACTCAGCTCAATGCTTCAGCTCTCTGTCCAAGATTACGGATTTAAACCTTGAACAGTGCCAGTCTTGAACCCCTAGTGTTTGATAAGAAACAGAGAGGAAGAAGTGCACACAGATTATGTTGTACAGCTGGAGGTAAGAAATTTTCATGATGTAATTTATGTAATACATTAAAAAGAGAATAAAAATAATGCCAGGGTTTCACACAGGAGAACAAGGTATTATAATCTATAGTGAAAGAAAAGGACTTAAGCTGTCCTTTAGCTTGAAATATGGTGAGTTCGGTTTCATTTTAGCTTAGTTTGAAAGAATTTTACTGCTTCCAGTAGTAACACTCAAACCCAGAGCTGCTAATATGACAAATGTGAAGCATGCAGATACAGATAGGCAGAGGGTCAAGGACAGAGACTTAAAGAACTCCTCATCTTCCTGGCACTAAATTGGACCTGCTGTTGCTGTGGCTCTTAAACTCTTGACTGTCAGTTAGATAGAACTTAAACCACTGTGCTGCAGAGCCAGATATTTTTGGAATGCTCTCCATTTTGAAAGGAAAAAATTGACAGTGTTACATGCTATACCAATGTCAAGTAAAATTAATATTCTGATTTTCCCAGAGTTTGCTGCTATAAGCGAATCCTTGGGTACTTGGAGTAGAGTGGTTTCATAGATTTATGGCACCTGAAGATGGGCTGAAATGGCTCCATCAGGATATTAGATGTTAAGCAAATGGCGAGTTGGTATGCTACAGGATGCTCAGAAATTTAAGACAGAATAGTGAGAGACTGGATGAAATTTGTTCAGATTGTCAGCGTAAGGCCCTGATTTATCTAATGCTGAGGTTACAAAAACAGTTTTCAAATCAGCTAGTAGAGAGCCATTTACCTAGATTATGTACTGTATTTATTATTGTTATGACAGCCGGGTCTATTGCATGAAGGCAGGATTTGATAAGTGCGGGAAGGTTGTCATCCAGTACTGAAGAGGTAGGGCTTGTTTTGCAGATGATGTCATTGATTGATGAATATTAAATTACTGAAATGTTTTAAAAGGAAAGGATGAAACAGTATTGATGAAAATATTTAGGCATTTAATTTTATCACAGAAGAGGTGAAGAAGTTTTTCACATTCTGCAGTGGAATAATCGGTAGTAGAACAAATTGTAGGTAGAAAGAGCTTACTAATGATGAGAAAAAAAAACCTTGTGTTATTGTGGCCCCTTGTTATCAATTTGCCATAATATACATTCTTGGCTGTGGTTAGTGCATTCTCTGATGGTCTTTCTCCGTAGTGTCTCAAGGCAAAGATCATTGGACAGAATCGTATCAAGGAGCTGAAAGCTTAAAGGAGACTTCTTTGTGTTTTCCAGGAGCTATTTTAACAACAGCTGAATGTAGGGACAAAATACAATGGTCAACAAAGTTTGTAATGTGGATGGTAACAGGGTTGATGGGAAAAATTAACAAATGGAGGCAGCCAGGCTGAAGGAACAGATATTTTGAAACTTCCTGTAGGAAATTCAACATTTCCAGGCAGTGTAATATTGATTTTAAAAAAGACTCTTTTATGGACCAAGAGACCAAAATCATTGCTATGACTATTGCCAACAGGTAAACCAGATGTGCAGATCTGGTCCAGTATGTGACCACAAGAATGACTAAGAAAATGTATTGGCTGCATAGTCAATACAGTCAAGCAAGGGCAAAAATTTACTTGTAAGCTTAATAATATTAATGTAGATAATAAAATCACAAAGAAGAATGATTTGTTTTAACTGAAGCTTTATTGAGACCAATAAATTGTATTTAAGAAAACAATAAAGAACAATGGACAGGATAAAGTGGTAAAATTTATTTTCAGTTTTTGGGACTAAACATTCTAATTGCAATCAGTATTCAAATGGTAATCTTTTCTTGCTCATTTCAGATCTAATAATTTTAGGTAGATAACCGGACTGACCTGAGTTATGAGTCTCTGCAAACCAATCATAACCAGATAGAGTTGTCTCATTTACAGAGGACGAAATCTTCACTTTTTGCCTTAAAATGATCCTCTCTGGTCCTTTTCCCAGTAGCACTGATGTGCACTTTGCTTCACCACCATGAAAAAATGTAGCAATTGAGAGAGGATTAAATGTACCCCCATAGGAACTGGGCATAGATTGCAAGGTGCCCATCATCGAAAACTTCTCATTGTTTAACAGGTTGGCAGAACCTCTTCTATTCTTGTGTAGCACTCAATCAAAATTATTTTCCTAAGCCACATCCCTTTTGAACAGATAATGTGTATTAAGGTTACTGTTCATATTGTTGACACGTCTACAGCCCTTCAGCTAATTAAGGTTAGTACTTTAGCATATTTTAATCAACTTTCCTTTCTTATCACATGTACTACATTACCACTAGCAAGCAGCAATCAGTTAAGGCAAATGACTGTTTTTTTTTTCAGGTGAACAGCAAGGAGCACAAATGGTGCAAGTAAATCTGTGACAATGTAGCAAAGTCTTAGGTACGTTAAGGGACAACTTAACTCTTTTTCTGTAAGATGTACACTTTTTGATGTATTTTTAATTGAAGTAAATCACACACTGTTGCTAGTTTTCTTCATTAGCAGTAAAAAAATCACAGAGCATTTAAATTATCATTACTAAAGACAAAGGAAAATAATTCAACATTTTCTGATATACAGTGCCAATAAACAGTGCTCACTGTCTTGGAAGTTTTCACA
This sequence comes from Erpetoichthys calabaricus, assembly GCF_900747795.2. Classification (NCBI taxonomy): domain Eukaryota; kingdom Metazoa; phylum Chordata; class Cladistia; order Polypteriformes; family Polypteridae; genus Erpetoichthys; species Erpetoichthys calabaricus. Next base: position 64,073,539 of record NC_041394.2, read on the forward strand.
TTTTAACATTAAATCACAATGGATTTAATTTGTCTTTTTAAAACTGATTAATATAAATGACTAATGTCAAAGTCAAGCCCAATCTCTGCAAAGATTTTAGGTTAATTACAAATATATTGATTGATTGCATAAGTATTCATCTGCTTCAAGTCAGTACTGGGCAGATGCATAATTTGCCAGCCATGACGGTCTTGAGTCTGTGTGCACAGGTCTCTGTCAGCTTTGCACATCTGAACACTGCAATTTTTCCTCATTCTTCTTTGCAAAAGTGCTGAAGGTCAGTCAGGTTGCATTGGAATTGTGTGTGAATAGTCTTTGTCAAGTGCAGCCTCAAATTCTCAGCTGGATTGAGACTTCGACTCTGACTCTGCCACTTCAAGACTTTAACATTGTTGTTTTTAAGACATTTCTGTGTTGCCTTGGCTTTATGTTTGGGGTTGTTTGTCTTGCAGGAAAGAAAATCTTCTCTCAAGGCACAAGTTTCTTGCAGACTGCATCAGGATTTCTTCTAGGATTTCCCTGTATTTTGCTGCATTTATATTATCCTATACCCTGACAAGTCTTCCAGGGACTGCTGCAGAGAAGAATCGCTGTATTATTATATTGGCACCATCATGCTTTATGGTGGGGATGATGTGTTTGTGAAAATGTGCAGTATTTGGCTTACACCAAACATGGAAGTTATTCTGGTGGGCAAAAAGCTCAGTTTTTGTTTCATCGGTCAACAGAACCTTCTTCCTGCTCACTTCAGAGTTTTTTTAAACAGTTGCTTTCTGTTTGTCACTCTCCCATAAATCTGTGACTGGTAAAGTGCCTGGGCAACAGTTATTGTCTGCACAGCCTTTCAATTTTAGCCACAGTAGTTTGTAACTCTTTCAGAATTATCATAGGTTTCTTGGTGGCCTCCATGATTATTCTTCCTCTTGCCTCTAGGCAAGTATACAGATGTTCCACACTCTTTCCATTTCTTAATGTATGATTTAACTGGACTTGAAAGGCATATTCAGTGACTTGGCTATTTTCTTTTTTTACTTCATTTGTCCTCACTCTGTCACACAGGTGCTTGAAGCATTCTTTTGTTTTTACTGTGTAAATAGGCAATGACACTGATTCACATAAGTTAGGCCTTCCAGACACAGGGGCATTTTTACTACAATCATTTAAAACTACTTGACTTCAGATCGATTATCTCCATTTAATTAAATGTATGATTTTTAACATCAATGTGTGGTACCCATTATAATTTCTGTGTGCCATATTTAAAGGAGTGAAAACCTATGCAATTGGTTATTTTGTGTGTTATATTTGTAATTAATTTAGACCACTTTGCAGAGATGTTTTCATTTTGATATTAAAGAGTATTTTTCTATTAATCATTGTCAAAATTCACAACTAAATCCACTGTGATTCAATTTGCATAACAATAAAATGTGAAAACTTCCAAGGGGTTAAATACTTTTTATTGGCAATGTGAACAATAATTGTTGCAAAATCTATTAATTACTAACACATTTTTAATTAATAATATTTATATTGTGACAGATGGGTACTTAAATACTCCTAAAGGCATCTCTGATCATTACATTACACCTCTTACATTAACATAACTGAGGCACACTCGTTTCAAGAAACAGTATAATGCAATTTATTGATAATCACTAGGATTATAGAAATATGCATGTACTGTATACTGACATAGAATGAGGATGCAAGATGGAGGAAACATACAAAATATAACAAAGGAGAAGCTGGCTGTTTGCTAGCTATGTAAAGTTCCAATTTACCTTGGCACAGATAAACAGTTGTACAATTCCAAATCTTTAAGGATAGTGTCCAATGTTGTGTGGAGTTGTTGTTCTGGACACAAGTGGAAGACTTTGCTTGCATTGGAGTGCATTTTTTTAATTGCTCCATGGTCCTTTGTTCGTTGTGTGCTGTGGTGCTGCCTTTCCTAGCATGCTGTTAAGTTTTTTTTGCTGTGTCCTTTGTAATTTATTGGGGAAAAGCATTATTCTTTATGGCACAAGTGTTGGTGCTAAGGATCCCTTCTTGAAGTAATGACTGCTTCTCATTCTTCACAGACTAGGCTCAGTCACTGACACTGAGCTTGGTTTGGCAGAGTGGATCTCATCTTTCAGCTCCCCAAAGAGACAGCAGCTCATTAGCTTTTAGGTTTCAGAGAGCTAGGGATGAATTCAGCTAGTTTTGAAGGAAGGTGTAACCTTGAGTGATTGGATCAAAGTCACTTCCCATTATAGATTCAGGGCCTGCTTATTGGCACAGTATGTTGTTAGTCAGATACAGGCAGGTTCACTTTGTGGTCACAAGCTTAAAAATGATTGTCCTTTTGGACACCTTGTTGTCTGAAGGAGGCCTAGCAAAGACGTCAGCTCAACTCTGATTTGCACTTTTCATAGGAAATGAAGTAAAGTGTTGTCTAAAGAAGGTATGTCAAACTCACTGCCATTAGTGGGCCGCTTCGACTGCCATATGTGCGTCAGCGGGCCGCACTGCAACAAATACTACTATATTATTATACAAAGTTACTGTAGCTTTCTTTCCAATACTGAAAACTTTAAAAAATGTAACACTTAAATTTTAAAGAAAAGCAATTTATTTCCATACAATCTCCGTACAACAGCGTACAATTAGAGTCTTAGCCTCTTAGCTAGGTCCTTATATAGGAGTCTTACAGTCTGAGATCTATTTCTTTTGTCCCGACACTTGGCATCTCTTGTTAGTAACCAGTTCATCAATATCAGGCTTGAAATCTTGTGCAGCTGCAACTTTTATGAGGGATGAAAGGTGCTTGACAGCAAGTCTTGAGTGATGTGGGGTTTTGGTAGCTTTCATTAACGAAAACAATTGCTCACAAAGGTAAGTGCTTCCGAACATAGACAGTACTCTCGATGCCAACTTACAGATCTGTGCATACGAGGGTGGCAGGTAAGCATACAAGCTTGGCACACCAACTTCATTGTATTTGCCTTCAGAATAGAATCTGACTGCAGTTCAATCAATTCCATTTGGATATTCTCAGGTGCATTTGCAACGTTGTAAGAGTATGGTGACGTAAACAGCGCAAAGTCCTGTTCGTGTGAACTGAAATCACGAAAACGCTCACTGAATTCATTGCTGAGTAATTCAAGTTGGAAAACAAATCCTCCAAAAATCTAATTGTCATTTGAATGCTTAAGACCCTGACATATAGGAAAATGGACAAGATTCTCATTTCTTAATTGATGTGTCCACAGACAAATCTTGCCTTGGAAGCTTTTCACATCATCGTACATTGTAGTTACAAGTCTGTGTTTTCCTTGTAACTTCAGATTCAAGTCATACAAATGTCCAGTCAAATCCACAGCAAATGCCAAGTTTTCTGTTGTCATCCAGAAAACTCACATCTTTTCCTTTCATCTCTAGAAACAATGTTATTTCTTCTCGCAGCAGGAAGAACCTCTTCAGTACTTTGTGACAAGATAATTAACGTATCTCCATATAATAAGGAACGGTGTCAAATTCACTTCCTACATCCTCCAGTAATGAAGTAAACTGTTGATGATTTAGTCCACGTGCACGAATGAAGTTGACTGTTTGTGTAACTGGTTTAAGGACTTTGTCTAGCTTCAAAACCTTCGAACACAACGATTATTGGTGGATTATGCAGTGGAAGTGAGCAAACTTGCAGTCAGGTTCACACCGTTAGTGTGTCCCACCATTGTAGCAGCCCCATCTGTTGCCAAACAAACAGGCTTTTCCATAGGCAGAGTGTACTGAAAAAGAACTTCTTCAACCTTGTTGAAAATGTCCTCGCTGGTAGTCGTGTCATGCAAGGGAACAAGTTCCAACAACAACTCTATAATTTCTAAGTTTGTGTTACAAGCTCTTATAAATATAGCAAACTGTCCAATGTCCGTTACATCCGTCAACTCATCAATGGTGATCAAAAAGCACTCTAATTCAATTGACTTATTTCGAAACTGTTCCCTCAAGTTGCCAGCCATGTCATCAATTCTATCAGCAACTGTATTCCGTGTTAGTGATATATCTTTGAAAGCCTTTGCTTGTTCAGGACATACGATCTCTGCTGCTCTCACAATGCACTGATTAATGAAATCTCCCTCAATATATGGTTTAGCATTGCTCGCAATAAGTTCAGCCAGTGCATAACTAGCTTTTACACAAGCCACGCCTTCTTTATGTACCTTGAAGAGAAGTGTCTGCTGTTTAATTAGATTGCTTTTCATTTCTCGCAGTTTATCTTCTCGCAATTTTCCCGTGTATTTGTCATGAGTTTCACGGTGGGTTTCATAGTGTTGTTTAATATTATATTCTTTTGGTATAGCAATGACATTATTGCAAATCAGACAATGAATTTTGTCATTTCTTGTCATACAAAAATATAGCAGTTCCCATTTCTCTTGAAATATACGATGCTCATATTGTAGCTTTCTTTTCACCTTGGTCGAGGTCATTGTACCCTTCATACTGCAATGCAAATATTTTGTTTTAAATTAAATGACAAAGACATAGACTTATCAATTTACGCATGTTTGGCATTGTGCATTTCAAAATTTTACTTTACTAAGTTTACTTCAAAGTTTATATTGTAAAATAAGCCAATATGCAAAAAGCCCCCTGACCTACACTAATTTTACAAACTCAAAATCACAAAAATGTGTTAATAAACAACTCACCAACTTCTACAGTCCACTTCAGATCTTCAGCTGTAGTCTGCACTAACTGTTTGTTACAATACTAGCACAGAGTTACATAAAACTTGAGCAAAAAAATGTGAAAATATGCAAGCTATTTTCTGTCTTGGAGGTGCAGTGTCATGCCTAGGGTATCAAGGAGCTGACGCTGCAGCTGAAACTATACTAGTAGATGACGTTTCCGATACTGTAATGCCATGGAAAACGTGCTTTTGTCAGAAGGTGGAAGTAATAAAAGTCAATAAGTAATGCCGAAGATGCAGAATGATTCAATCACAAACGATAGTAATCATTTTGTACAAGTTTAGTGCTAACTAGGATCTGTTTGCAGGCCGCGTGTTTCACATGCCTGGTCTAAATTATTAATTTGAGCTGCAGTTCAGTCAATCATTGTGGAATACAGGTGGGGGTGCAAATAACTTTCTGCATCCCTGTTAAATCTGTTATCTTTACAGTTCTTCTGTGCCACTAAAAAGACTAGCAAAATGGGCAGTGCACATTTTGTCGTACAGTTTTACCAGACTAAAGTTGATAAAGTTTGAGGTTTAAGGGCATGCAGTTTTTTATGAACTATAAAACCATTACTGAACCATCATTTCACCTTGTATATACATGTACTTTATGGATATGTCATAATAACAATTTAAGGTGAACAGTGCACAACAAGGATTATGCCATGCTTATTGCATCAGTCATAGCATTTTATTTATCAGTGCAGATTATCTCAGAGATCTTGGTCAGACTTACTAAGCCTATTGCAGAACCCACACTGATCTTTTGGTTTATGTTTTTACATGGGGTTTTAAAATCCCCTTTAAAAAAAATCAGTAGGAGCTAATCTCATTCGTAAACTTGAATAACACATTTCTCAAGCACTAAATTGCCAAGTAACCTTTTATTCTGTTCTTTCTTTCTGCTTTCCTCACTCACTCTGGTCTTTAACTCCATTCATCTTCCTTATCGTTGTTCCCTCCTATATATGTAAACGTTTTTGTTTTTATGGTCACACACCTGATGAAACCTATACAGCAATAATATCTGTATCTTTCAGCTCTTTTCTGTTTATCAGCATGGAAAATAATATTTTTCTTATTTAACATATACATTATTATGAAAATAAATACAATATTGATTTATACTCATAGATCAAAAATCAGGGAAGCTGCAGATTGCATTGCAGTTTGCTTTAACTATTCCCCCTCATGATCAGGGGCCTCATGTATAAACGGTGTGTACACACAAAAACATTTCCACGCTCAAATCGCGATGTATAAAACCTAAACTTGGCGTAAAGCCACGTACATTTTCACAGTAGCTAAATGCTTGGCGTACTCAAGTTCTCTGCTCCGTTTTGCAAACTGGTGGCACCCAGCGTCAAAGCAGTGCTACTGTTCCAGTGTGGTTTCCCTTTCTTTCTTAGATCCACATCCCTGACGCAGCTTTATAAATACACTGAAATTAACCGCATATTGTTTATTAGTTTAATGCATCTGATTGTAATTAACCTGTAACAATATAATGGTCCACAGAATGGTCAAACTATTCTAAATACCATAGCTGCTTTAGCAATGTTACTCTCACTGCACCTTCTTCTTCCTCTTTCAGCTGCTCCCGTTAGGGGTTGCCACAGCGGATCATCTTTATCCATATTACTCTCACTTCACCACTCGGAGTATTTATATCACTGTATCTGAGTGGGGAATCACAGCTCTACAGCAGCTGATTGGAAAGAGAATTATCGGGATACAGCATCAAGCACATGTTGCCTCAGCCATGCTATCTATTGAACTGCTCTCATACAGCAAACACTTCAAAGCCTTTCCTCGCAGTTCAGAAACAGTTTCATCCCAAGAACTATAAACACACTCAATCAGTCCATCAAGTGCTCCTTGTAGAACGCTTTGTACTTATAAGTACAATTACCTCACTGTAAACTTGCGATACAGTTATAATACTGCACAACCTGAGCCACTTTATAAAGCACATATTTACATATGATGATGATATCATTGTTAAGATGAAATGCAGCAAAATATGTTTATTATATTATACAGATAATATTTTAACTTCATTTAAATAATCTATATTGTTGATAATTAAACATGTGAGGATACGGTGCCGCAGTGCTAGCAAGGAGCTGGCGCTCCATTCACGGATTGTTCCTGCCTCGTGCTGTATTCTTGCTGGGGCTGGTACGACACTGGAAGGATAGATGGATAGAATGATTAAACATGTACTACGAAGATATTTCAATGTTCCTTAAAAGTTTTGAAGAATCGGTGTTCTAAGCTTACAGATTAACGTCTATTACAGAGCTGATTGTGTGGCGATTGGGTATTTAAAGAAAGGAAAGTAAAGACAGGAATTGGGAGTTAGTACATTTGACAGTACTGCTGCAATAAATTATTTAATTGAAGGTCATGCACGGCGCAGCAAGCATTTTGCGTGAGGCATGAATAATCAATGCGCTACCATGTTTCCATGTTTAATAACATGCTTTAACTCCTATCATCATGAAAATGATATCAAGTATACATCTCAGTATTTTAAATATTCAGAGAGCTGTAATATCACAAATGTAATGGATTCTGTGTCCTGTCGGAGGAAGAGAAAGAAGCACGTACTGATTCACACACATAGAGCACATAGAAGATCAAATACAAAACAAAGCATTTAACATGCTACTTTAGTTAGGATGGGATTTGAGAAACTAGTCAATTAAACAATTTTAAGATGAAGTTTATGATGTTCTACTTTAATGACAAAATAAACTACGTGATTAAAGTGGAAGTTTCAAGATTAAAGTTGACATTTCGTGCTTTTTTTCCCACTGTGTGCCTATTTTTTTTTCTGTGTACCCTAATAAGCTTTCATATGACACTCAGATGGTGGGCTACGACTCGCCTTTTCATGGCGACTTTGATATTTGACAACTTCTTTTTTTTTTCTTTTTTCTTTTTATTTCAGGCACTGTGCGACTTTATGAACTTGAGCTTTCGAGTTTCTCCGACACTCTATGTCAGGGGTAGGCAACGTCGGTCCTGGAGTGCCACAGTATGTGCAGGTTTTTGTTCCAACCCAGTTCCTTAACGAGAACTCAATTATTGCTGATGAAGCACATATTGCTTAAGTGACATTTTAATGCTTCATTTTAGTAGTCTCGCTTGTTAAGGTTCTCCAACCTTAATTGCTTATTTCAATCTTAAACTGCTGCATTCAGTGTTTTAATTGCTCCTTATTAGCAATAAGATGTAAAAGACAAAGCAGCCAGCAGTTCTCCAGCTAGCTTTTTTCCAATTACATCTCTGTGTGTTCATCATGCACGGTTTGATTTAATAAAACACTTAATAGAAAAATGTGACAGACTGAAAATGATCTGTTTTAGGCTTCAAATCATTTGGATGATATCCTTGGAAAGGAAAAAAATCTACGATATAAAAGCCTTACATTGCACAGACTAACAAGCCATAAAATTAAATAAGGTCTGAGATTAGCAACAATTGGTTTCTAATTAAGCAATTGGGTTGAATGAAAACCTGTAGCCACTGCGGCTCACCAGGACCGACATTGCCTACCCCTGTTTTACATCTTATTGCTAATAAGGAGCAATTAAAACACTGAATGCAGCAGTTTAAGATTGAAATAAGCAATTAAGGTTGGAGAACCTTAACAAGTGAGACCACTAAAATGAAGCATTAAAATGTCACTTAAGCAATATGTGCTTCATCAGCAATAATTGAGTTCTCGTTAAGGAACTGGGTTGGAACAAAAACCTGCACATACTGTGGCACTCCAGGACCGACGTTGCCTACCCCTGCTCTATGTCACTCGATCAACTTCTTTTTGTTGTTAATACCACTGTTTAAACCAACAAATAGTACGTTTATATTGATTTGCATATTCAAAGAGGCGTAATTCTGGGAGGAGTTTGGGGAGTGGCAGCAGGCACATGCACGTGCTTTACTTTTCACTCTGACCGGAATTTATGGATCAGAAGAACGTGGAAGTTGCTGAATACACAGATTTATGCATCTGGATTTTTTTGTGCGTATGCACATTTTTGCTTTTGACCTTACGCCATGTTTTAGTGTGAATTCTACGCACGGCGTTATGCATGAGGCCCCAGGTGAGCAGCCCATACTTTCACTGGGGGCTTAAACATTCTTACTCTGCACATCACTGCAGCCATATGTCACATGGCTAGCTTTTATTCCAGAATCTGTATTGGGAGAACAGATCAGAGAGATGAAAAACTAGTCTGTGGTACAATATACCTTTGTAGAGAGGGGATTGAAGGAAATGTTATGGGTCATGTGAGGTCACTTACCAGCAGCAGGGCTTTGATTCAAGAGATGATTCAATAGACACTTTGATGTTATATATTCAGTTTTGTGTCTGTCCAGCAGCAATGCAAGCAGTTTTCAAATATAAGCCAGGAATGTGGAGTGATTTTAATATGTGGAAATGTTTTTTCTTCAAAAGGTGGGTTATATTATTGAGTAAGCGAAAGGAGAAATTAAAATCTAAAATCAATATAGCTTACATGGGTTTCATATTCAAAGTTGAATACACAGCATGTTCTGTACAGGCAATTCAAGGTTAGCACTTAAGAAAATGATGTCTAGAAAGTAGGTAAAATCGATCATCACCATGTTAATGATATTAATTCTATGAATGTTTCATTGTATCACATTTTAACAATGACTGTAATAACATACTGTATATGACATGGTCTCTGCATATTCACTTTTAAAATATTTAGAGAATGAGGTTGCCATTAGTGTATTTTCTGTCTTAAAGCACATATAGTAATACTCATGGTCAATATGGACTATATGGTATAGGTTTTAAGAAAAGCAGCTTAAAGGCTCAGGCGTATAATCATTTACTTGTTATTTTCAAAATTCTGGAAACCTATGAAGTGTTAACCTTTATATGTATCTCTGATAAGCCCAGACTTAAATTACTTTTAAACATTTTTCAGCTTTTCTTTCTTTATGCTCTAGTGATTACAGACAATGAACATTTCACCTAATTCATTATGGATCACCTGAACCCACAGTGCACATAAAAAAGTGAGCATGCATCTCTTATTTTGTAAGTAGTGGCTTTCTTAAGCAAGTATGCGCCCATTTTCATTTTTAAACACAATGAACATTTATAACCTATTGCACCTTTATTCCTCAGATTGTCTTAATGACTACTTTTGATCTATGATAGCTTTATAAGAAATTCACTTTTAATACTGCCATTCTTTATGGCTTTGTCTTGTCATTTCATTTATTCAGTATGCCTTGCCTGTTAAGAGTCATATTAACAAGGCAGAGTGGCCAGTGTGTGCTTGTGAACCTAAAAGTGATACCTTACCATGCTTATACTTGTTGTTGGATTTCCATCCATCCATCCATTATCCAACCCGCTGAATCCGAACACAGGGTCACGGGGGTCTGCTGGAGCCAATCCCAGCCAACACAGGGCACAAGGCAGGACCAGTCCTGAGCAGGGTGCCAACCCACCGCAGGACACACACAAACACACTCACACACCAAGCACACACTAGGGCCAATTTAGAATCGCCAATCCACCTAACCTGCATGTCTTTGGACTGTGGGAGGAAACCGGAGCGCCCGGAGGAAACCCACACAGACACGGGGAGAACATGCAAACTCCACGCAGGGAGGACCCGGGAAGCGAACCCAGGTCTCCCAACTGCGAGGCAGCAGCGCTACCCACTGCGCCACCGTGCTGCCCTGTTGGATTTCCCATAGTGGTAAATGCTTTGAGGAAGTACTCAGGTTAAACACTGAAAATTTCAATCTGAAAGTGTGGAAGTTTCAAAAGTGCATCACAACTACTATAAAATGGATGAGAGTTGAAACAGAGAAGGGCCTTTTTATGCCATCTATGCCATTGTGGTTTGGTCTTCTCACTATCAGATTAGCTATTGTGTTGGCTACATGTGCATCATTCTCCCTGTAATAAAAGAAGTAACACATGGGTATTCTTTTGGTCACACCTCAATGTACACTTTTAGGCAACATTCTGTGGAAATTAGAACATTATGATAGGAGCGGGTTAGTTGTTTGCCATGAACTGCCATGTAGATGGTGAATGTCAGAGGCTTGCTGACTCTTTCTAAATGACCTCCTCCAGTAGGATCACCTTAATTTATCCAGAAAAAAATATCAAATTTGGAACATGAACTATATAAACCCCAGTGGATATTGCGTTCATCTGTAGACCTGAAAGGGGATTAGAGATTATTGCAAGGAAAGGAAGAAAGAATGAAATAGATTCTATTGCTCTTCCTGAACTAGATTAACAGGAGAAGAAAAGCATCATCATATAGAAAGGCAAACTAACTGATAAGTGTAGAATTAATTCAGATAGGAAATGCCAATCAACTTTATTTGCTACATATTAATACTTCCTTTGAGCATTACTGAGCACCTAATATCTTCAAATATTAAACTCTCTTCTAGTCATATAGCCATATTTATATGACTTTATGCACCAACTGTGAACACAGATCCTGAAGTCAAGAAGTACTCCAAATTGGAACACCATCGCCCATATTTATTAATCATTTTACTATTACTCTGAAGAATTTCAAGAATTCGTCCTACCCCAGAGCATGACATTAAAAAGTAGTTATGAAGTTTCCAGGAGTAGGAGTTTGCATTTTGAAAATTAATGACGTTACGATTTTATGCAACAGCTGCAAAATGCCACTCATGAAGGTGTTTTGTAGTTTCCTTGGAAATCATGATGAAGCTTTGTAGTTTTCTAATACTAAGGTGACATGACAAACATAGTAATAACAATAATTAATAAATAACATAATATTCAAAGTAGTAGGAGAAGAGTTAGGATATTGAACTAAGCTGCACATAATTTTTGCTACTTCGCAACATCAAGAAAAATACTGTAACAAGCACCTAGATGGAAAGAACAAGTAGACACACACACCAAATGAGAGTAAAGCCTGTTGACAATGAATGATCCACAGCCATACTTTCAGAAAATAAACCTTCCAGCTGTTATGGCCTTACAAAATAAGTTTCTGAAACTAGCCATGGCTATTCCTGCACTGTTACTGATGTCGTATTCAGTCTTCCACTGTCCCTGACTGTGTTCCTCTCTGATATTAACCCCCTTATCTTTGATGAGGCTCAATTTACCCAATGCCTAATGTTCCAGGGGTTTGTGGAATGCAGAGCTCTGCATTCCTGATTGACATTTCCCATCAATCACCTCTCCAGCCTGTGACGGCGTGAGTCGGCTACTTGCTCCCTCTTCAATAATGGGAGTCTCTTGAGAACATCGATAGTCATGACCGGGATGAGCGTTGCAGATGAGGACAAAACACACCAAGCAAGGGGATGGTGAAAAGTGCTAGGGCTTTTATTATTAAAATCCACAAAACAAGTGTCCAAAGTGCAGTGCTCCAAACTGTCAATAAATAAATAATCCATAAAAAATTATTCATGCAGGGGATAAAAGTCAGTCAAAAGAGATATTTGTTAAAAACAAGGTTAAAACAATGCAGTGCAGGAAACACATTTAAAATCTTCAAGCCCTGGTGCCTTCCTTTAAAACTGACGTCTCTCTGGCTTTTCCTATCCGGACCTAGCAGCCCGGAGAGATGTCGACTAGCAGGTGCAGACACCTATCTATTCCGGCCCATGTCCCCTGCCGCCAATCCCACAGCGTCTGCGGGAAACCTCCAAGCCCTGCTCTGCCTGAACCGCTGCCAATCCAGGCCCCACCCAGCATGGGCACTCTGCACTTCCACTGCTGCCACCCAGCGAAAGTACCCCTGAGCACGATGGTCACTCCTGTTCCCAAAATGACCCACAACCCCCTCCTGAAGCGATGGTCACTAGCTCCACCTTGGGGCTGTATTCCCGTCCACCTGTTTCCACTCTGTTCACCGGCTTGTTTTCTCTCTCTTTTCTCATGCGGGCCTCTCCCGTCCTTTAACCTCCCTTCTCTTTCTTGTCTCTTTTACTTTTATTTTTCTTTCTCCCTCTTCTTTGATCTTGTGCTCCCCTTTCTAGGCTGGGTAGTGGTTGCGGGTGCAATCACCTGATTGCCACCCCGGGCTGATAATAAGGCAAATCAGACTGCCTGCATGTTCCAGCAAGGCAACACACGGACAGCTGACCACCTCGCACCAACCCAGAGACGGGGCGTCTTCCCGGCAGATTTCCCACAACTGCTCCATTCCCCAGCACAAGCACTTTCATGATTTTTTATTGAAACAGCCACTCTTTTTGATCCGCGGCACCACTATACCACAGAGCCCCCCCCCTATTTTCAGGGTTACACACTGGCTACTACAGTATGGTTTTCATCCATGACCACTTGTATGTTGATGTTGTAATATCAATTGTGATTCACATATGCATGCTAATCCACACTTAGGTCAATGATGTTCATGTGCTTGCTGATATGCATGAATGCAGCTTTCTTTAACATTACCTCCTGTGGAGTGGGAGGAACATGTATAAATCTGCATACTACTTCATGCGTTATGAGGGCATTGAGAGTTTGGTGGACACTTTGAGAAATGGTTGGTTGTGACATACTCAGACCATCGTTATTGCAAAGCTGCATTTTCAAGGTAGAAAAAACTGTACTATAATGTTACAAACAATTTTTATTTCGGCAAACATCTTGTGGCTTCTTTGCATACGTGGGGTGCTCACATGATGTACAAGATTTGTTATGAATATTATTGCATCCTTGTTAAATCAATATCTTTTTATGAATTCGACATTGTCCGGCTTTTCCAAAACAGGATGTTTGTGCCATCTGAATGCCATCTTCTGGCAGTTCCTTGCAAGTTAGGACAGCTGATAAGTTCTACTAAATCCAGGTGAAGTTAAATTAGAAGTTGTTTCCAAACTTTGTAAACTTCATAAAATGCTTTTACTCCTACTCCTAAAAGTACGTGTGTGTCTCTCTGAGATTAAGTCAGCCAGTTAGGATCATTTTCCTGCTGTGAGACACTTGATAAATATGGACATACATCACTTTTCTTGGGAACTTTGTACAAGAGTGAAGAAAGATTTTTAATCTCTGGAAAAGCCCAATTGGATGAATGCCAGGAAGAAATTAAAAAAAGTAAAAACAAAGCTGAAAACCTGGATAGTCGTGGATTAGGTACTTCAGGATCACATCTGTAGCCGTGTTGTCCCAAAATTACCAAAGTTCTGTAGCTCTAACTTAAAAAATGGGATTCAACAAAAGCCTGACGCGCTGAAATGATTCCATAGACGAAATATCTTCATTTTTTAAAAGTTTTAGTTAAAATTCAAAGTATACAGTTCACACAAAAAAAAGAAAATTGAAATAGCAAAAAAGGAAAAATTCTTGGTAGGAAAAGTCCTGTTCAAAGCTTAAATCTTGTTACAATTCAAATCGTTACAAGTCACTTCAAAACGTTTCTGAACCATTTCAAAACGACGGTCAGAAAACTGTATGCCTATCCCATTTCTAAGTTGAAAATGGGTCTTTTTAAGTCCCTGAATGCCTGGGACCTATTCTAAATCACAACAACTGACTCAATTATCACACTGTGTCTTAGTTGTAGCAAGAAAGTTATATCTCATACTAACTTACAGGGGGAAGTGACTATAACATTGTCTGTGACTAAGAAGGAAATTTATATTCTATTCAAATTAAGCAAACACTAATATGAGTTTAACTCGAAGTTTTAACTTTCTAAGATTGGCTCTTACAACATCTACAACATGTTCTTAAAGGTCTACAGCAAAGGGAAAATCCTTATAGGCCACAAGTAGGCACTCATGGCTTCCTTTTAACAATAAATAAATAAATAAATAAATAAAAGGCCTACGTGGAGTAAATACTTTTTAGGTTGCAATATGGCCTTTGACTATCTGGGGTACGTTTGACTTAATTTTTACATCATAGAAGTTGAAAGAATAATGCCCTGAGCAACACCAACCACTCTATTGTATATGGCAATCATTGATTGACTAAGCTATTTAACTCTGTGAACTGTGATGCCTTCTGGCAAGTACTGTCAAAAATAGGTTGCCCTGATACATTCCTGCAAATCCTGTGACTGCTGCATCATTAGATGGCAGTCGCAATAGTTGGCAATGGTAGATTTTTGGTCCTCCTTTTCGGGGCTAAAGATGGGGTTAAGTAAAAAGAAATTTTAGCAAGAGCTTTGTTTTCATTATCATTCTAGCTGTTCTTTAGCTGAAAGACCCAAACTGCGTCCTATATAGAATTGATGGTAGACTTTCTGCTTGAATGTATCTAATACATAAAGTAGTTTACATGACCTCTACTGTGAAGCCACAATATACCAATGTAAATGCCTTTGCAGTTCTTTCAAAACAGATCTTTGGTATATGTTCTTTAATTTTACTAAAACATTATGCTTTGTCTAGAGATGAACATCTTAAAAACTCCAATAGTGTACACCCTGAGACAAACCACAACTGCCATTAGCTTAAGCTGATAGGAAGGGTCTTGAAAAATTGATATTTATGTCACCTCAGTAATTTGCCCTTGCATAA
The DNA here is from genome assembly GCF_900747795.2 of Erpetoichthys calabaricus. Taxonomy (NCBI): domain Eukaryota; kingdom Metazoa; phylum Chordata; class Cladistia; order Polypteriformes; family Polypteridae; genus Erpetoichthys; species Erpetoichthys calabaricus. Next base: position 64,088,813 of record NC_041394.2, read on the forward strand.
GGCTGTCATTGACATAGAGATAGATGTGTTGCAGGCTAAGCAGTGCTAGATGATATTTGTGCAAGCGTAGGTAGAGTTCTTGCGCATCAAGTTATCCAAGTAAGAATCAAGCTTTCTGTCTGTCCAGTAATGGTGCTTCTTGCTGAGACCAGGAGATCCTTCAAAAGACTTGTTAAAATTCCAGATGTATTCCATCATTCACGATGCTTTAACAGGAATTAATTAGGAAGAAAAATATTTCACTGTTGTCATCCTGAAAGTGCAGATTTGGGTTGCATCACCACAACTGCCATCATGGTTGAGTCGAACCAGACAATTCCTACCATCTGGATAACTTGAGAGATGCTTTCCAAAACAAATCATATATGACTGGCTGAAGATAAAGGGGTATGCTGAAGAAAGGCACAAAAACAACTGACAGGTAAAATCAGATAATGTGATGTGCCATCTCTGTCAAATAGAAAGGAAATGCCTAATAACATATCATTTGCATTTATTTATTTCGTGGAGGCCTTTATCTAAAGCAACTTACAACATTTGAGATACAATTGGTTACATTTCTTTTCTTTTTCCAAATGGAGCATGGGTTGTTGAAGTGACTTGCTCAGGGTCATACCGTGTCACAGGAGGGATTTGTACCCTGGGTTTGAAGTCCAAAGCCTTAACCATTGTGCCACACGGCCTGTCACCATCTTCAAGTGAGTTCTGTGAGAAGACAATGAGTCGAGGAGAAATTAACACACAAATTCAGCACAAAATGACCTTACATAAATACCTACACAGCGACTTAATTTGTAGATCGCATATTGACCACTGTACCAAGAAAGCAGGCAACCTACAAGCTGGAAACTAACACTCCCTGATTACCAGTTACAAGGAGGATTCCCTCGATACTTAAGTGAAATGAGAATAAATTAAAAAATATATATTTAGGATTTATATTTGCAGTTGTTGTAACCTGTTTGGCGATATTTATAAAAACCTAGGGGTTATTCATTTTTCTCCTTACTGTGGTCACTTTCATTGGCAACACATTTGTGCCTTGTAGTCTAAATTTATAATTAACAAATCCAATATGCTTAGTTAACAGCTCATACTGCGTTTAATTGTGCCAAGAACAGGAGAATTTATATGGATGGACTATTAGTGTCTGTGATTTGATTATTTTTTCCATTCATTAAAAAGTGAGAATTAAAAAAAATGTTTCAGAAAAATACTGTAGATGAAATGAATGGAATATCAAAAGTGATTTAAATTGTTTTGTAAGGAAAATCTTTATAAGGCAGAAGATTGGTGCAGTGATAAGTGCAGCCACCTCACACTTCCAGAGCTAAGTCTTGGTCTTGGTCTGAATCTTATTATTTTACCCACATCTATAGGTTTTCATTTTGGTTCATCACTTTTCCTCCCACAAGACAAAAGTGGGCATGAAGTTACTGTTCTGTCACAGGGTTTTTGCCTGCCAGTTTTTCCAACATGACTAGATGGAGTAACAGAATATTAATAAACTTAAGACTTTAGTGGTAGGGGTTGTAAACCTGAAAGATAAAACTGTCTTGCATGACAAGCATTTTAAGACACAGAGTTGAAGATCAAAATTCATAACCAAGAAAATTAACACTAGCACTTGAAAAGATTGCTGAGAAAATATCAACAAATTGGACAAAGAAGGATGCACAATGCTAGTTAAAGCTTCATTGTGCCAATGAAGTTGGCACTAGTTCTAGGACCGCAACCCCAAAGCAACAGGTTTATGTATAATTAATAGTAACTGACCCTTAAAATTGCAACACTCATTAAAAACCAAGATGGCATTGTACAGGTTCAAAAATATAATAAAGAAATAAATCAGCTGGACTTACAGTAAATTAAACTCAACTTGGAAAATGAAAAGTGAAACCAAGTTTCTTGATTGTTCCATTGAGCGCCTCCTAAGCAAATTGGAATGAATCTTGTTAGGAAGAAAAGCATAGCCTAAGACCTGAGGACCTCTGAAACGCTCCTCCTGTTGTTACACACTCATCAATGGGCAATCCTAGACACAATATATTAGTGACTGTCCTCAATGAATCAAGACATGACCAGTGATATTGCCCAAGCCACAGGCCAGCCCTGCATTCATATGAAATATCTTAGTAGAACACAAACATGCATGTTTCATTCTGTATCTAAAATGCTGTGTTTGCAGTTTAAGAGATAAGTTCAACAAGAGATTTGAGAGCACTGTCGTATTTCTCCAAGGGCCATTAACTAAAGAAACCTTTAGGTGACATTTTGAAAACTCCAAGTGGACTTTCATTTGTGGTTTACAGAGAAGAGGCTTCGCTATGGCCACTCTTTCATAAAGCCAAGATCATAATAGTCCTTCTAGAAAGTTCTCCCATTTCCACAAAGATTCTCAGTTGTTCAACCAGAGTGATCATTGGGTTCTTGGTCACCTCCCTTAACGAGGCTCTTCTCACATGATTACTCAGTTTGGCCAGGTGGCAGATGAAACAATCCTGTCTTTAAGCTCTACAGTTAATTCCTTTGAACTCATGGCAAGGTTTTTGCTCAGATACACATTATCAACTGTGGGACCTTCTGTAGACAGGATTGTCCTTTTCCTAATCAGGTGCTATCAATTGAATTGACCACAGGTGGACTCCAAACAAGGCGTAAAATCATCTCAGTGATAATCAGTAGAATGGGATGCATATAAAGGATCTAAATATCTGTTTCACTGTTATATTTCAGTTTTTTATTTTTAATATATTTGCAAAAATTTTCTAAAATCCTGTTTTGGCTTTGACGTGCTGGGGTTTGTGTACTGCTTGATGTGGGGAAGAATGAATTTAAATGATTTTAGCACATAGCAACAACATAAGACAATGTGAAAAAATTGAGGTGCCTTGAATGCTTTCTGAATCCACTACACACACATACACATATTTTAAATCACAGGTAGCTCACAATCTGTTTGACCTATTGACCTGAAATTTGGCACACATATACTACGTGACGTCTACTATCAGCTGTCAGGGTGATGATTGACCTCCAAGGTTATTTTTATTGTTATTTTATTGTAGAATCAACTCTCGGCAGCAGCCAGCATGGCGACCGTGTGGCGCATGCATATGGGTGCCGTTCTCATTCACTACCACCTTTGCCATCGCCCAGTAATATCCACTTGCAGAGCCACAGCACCATACATCACCGCAGTTGTAGACCTGCAGTTGTAGACCCGCAGTTACAGACCCGGAAGTGATGTCTCCGTCGTTTCAGGACTGACTTCGTAAAATTACTTATGGAAGATTTCAGCAGGTCTCGGCAAAGCCCAGAAAGTAATGTCGGGTCAAGGACCCAATCAGAAATTAAGCGATAAAAATGAGAAGGGAAAAACAGTACATCAAACCAAATAATACGCATCATTGTGAAGTTCAGAGGGTTTCTGCCATCACGTCGTGTCACACATCAAACTAAACTAAACTATGGATCGTTTCTGTGAAATACACTATTAACATTTACATTGTGTTTGGGTCTCTGGGAACCATTTAACATGTCGACAAAATTAAAATCATCAAGATCTGTGTTAATTGAAAACAGTTTTTCGTTTACATTCATGAAACGAAATATACAATACAATTACAATGTTTACACCACGTTAGAGTTTAGTAAAACGTTAATAATAAAAGTGATTACTGTACATTTTTTAAAACGTACAGTGCAATATTGTTCTAAATCAATTTAGAATAAACATTTAAGCCAATCTAATATTTTTAAACATGTATGTGAAGAAAACGGCAATACATATTCTACACTGAATTATGCAATATATATTAATTGCCTTATATAGAATTGCTCTAGTTTTTGTCACTTATTATTATAAATGATAGGCCATCAAAAGAAAAAAAATAAAAATACTAATTAGAACACAATTTATTTATATAGCACCCTTCCTATGCCCAAAATTCAGAAAGAACAACAGGACCTATATAACATTGGCTACAAATAATATCTTCACTAAATAAAGATAAATACAGGCTATACAAAACATTCAAACAGAATAAAAGACAATAATCCAGACTAAAATACAACATATAATACTACAAAGAAATCTTGAACAAATAACATAAATTGTGGTAAAAATTCAAACCCTGAATACCTGGACAGATAGAGGGGGTAAACTGAAAGAAGGGGCAGAATGTCAGGTCTGTTTAATGTCTTCCTAAACAAATGAGTTAAAAAAACAAAAATAAATGGAGTCAGCTGATCTCATTAATTTTGAGAGGTCATTCCATAGTCTGGGCCTACACAGCTGAAGGCCCTGCTGTCACCCACAGAGTGCAGGTTAGTGAGGGGCACAGAATGAGAGGACTAAAGTGGGCAGGTGAATAACAGAATTTGATATTCAATCCTGTAAGACAGGGAGCAGTGAAGGTGCAGCAGGACGGCTGTGATGTGCTCGCTGTTGTTGGTTCATGTCAGGACTCTTGCAGTTGAGTTTTGAATCAGCTGGAGCCATGCTATATGATTATATTATTATAAAATTAAGATAACTTAATTATTATATTATAAATTAAGGAATGAGGGTTGCCCTAGACATGACATGAGATGCATAGTGTCTGAAAATGGGTCCAAGGATTTCTTCCCAATACCTAATGGCAGTCAGGGTGTCGTTGTCTAGCCTGTAGAAGTCTGTGCGTCCCTCCATGGATATGCCTGCCCTGACCATCACTGACCCACCACCAAAGCGACCGACCAAAGAAGAGAAGAAGCAGGCTGCTAGGGTGGTGAAAGGAAAAGCTGCTTAGGAAGCAGCAAGTGCATCAACCTCTGAGCAAACAAATACTAAACGTACAGAGAACGAGGATGAAAACTAGGAATGCTCAAGTCAAGTGTATTCACTGCATGTTATCATGCAGTGCGTTGTTACAGTATACTGTATATACTGTATATATGTATATAGTGATAACATAGATATCATAGTATAAGATTCTCAAATTACTTTAACTGCCAAAGCCATTTGGGCTGTAGACTGCAGAACAGAACTATGGAGTTGCATCTCTTACAGATTACTTCACGGTTCTTTTTGTCACTCAGAGTAGTGTGTAAGTTACTCCATGTAAGCAAAGAATATCAATTTCTTGTCACACCCCAAAGATTTGCTGTTCAGCTGATCAGTGACTGTGTAGATGTGCTTGATCCTTCCTTGCTTAGGTTGCTTCAGGAATCTGCCCCATTTTCCCAGACATTGTGAGTCAAACATGTAGTCATTTCTTCAAGTATTGTTTTAGATCTTTACCATTAGTTGTATTTATTTGTGACCCAGTATGTGTAAAACACCTCTCAAATTCTCAAGTTTTTTTTTTCTTACTGTTACCCAGGATTACATTTACTAATCTGTCTGACGCTTTTATCCAAGGTGACTTTCATTATTTCACAACTATAATTGGCTAAATTTCTTTTGTTTTTCCAATTGAAGCATGGACAGGTGACGTTACCTGCTTATGGTCACGCAGTGTCAGTAAGGTGATTTGAAGTGAACCCACAACCTCCGGGTATGAAGTCCAAGTCCTTAACCATCACGCCATACTGCCTTCCTATACTGTATGGCTGCTACGTTTCTCAAGTCGATGTGGAGATTTTTGTGTAGTTACTGCGACAGTTGTTTCATTGTGTTTAATAATGCAGTTAACCACGGCAATGGTTAATCAATTCGTTTGTTCGCAGTTTAGCGAGCACTGTTGCTGTACCCATTCTTTCCAGCCCATCAGTGAAGCTTTCTCACGTTACTATCCTTGGTGCTGAAACTAAGCTCCGTCGGTCGACTGTTAACGATTGATTTAAGCACAGAAATCCGGGTTGGTTCATCTCTTTAAGTCACTACTACAGAAGTTGTTTAGTAAAAGGACAAAGATTATAATATCAGAGGAATAAAAACAGTACAATGATTTAGCCCGGTAATTTTAATATAAACCTATCCAGCAACAACAGTCACAAAGGCAGGAAGCAGGCTTGTTCTGACGGCACTGTTACATTTTCGTTTTGCAATATTTTATTCACGCCACGTTTTTAATTGTTAGGCAGAAACCGTAATTCCAAGTTGGGAAACAAAACACGAAGAGAACCTGAAAACTTCACACAGAGAGCGGGAAGCTGGACGACGAGAAGCATGGAGGTCACAACTCTATTCCAAGCGTCAACGTACCGCCCATTAACCATTCACAAAGGATGTATTTTATAAAAAAATAAAAAATAAATAAAAACCTGCTCTCCTTATCGTGACCGCACTAAGAAGTCAACAAAATTGCATTAATTCTTTAGACATCTCCTTTGTTTATTGTTCCGCCCATAAAACGCAAGCAATGGATGACCATGTGCAATTATACTTTGAAATACATTTTGAAACTTTTTTTTGAGTCTTTACCTCTTTAAGACGCGGATATACAATCGTTTATATGTTCAGCCTATCTGGAGCCCACCGTGTGAGTGAGAGAGCGAGAGAGAGAGAGAGAGTGGGGGGGAGAGGGAGTACATGCTGAAACCATTTCTGCAGAAGACACAGAAGGAAAGATCGCACAGAAATAAACTGACTGACGTTGGTACACAGCTTGTGGATATTTTATTTATTTGCTTATTGATTGAATTCCAATGGACCACATTTTAAAAACATTCATGTGTTAATTACAGAAGGAAACACCAATCACCTGCAACCTTATTACCACAAGGGAAAAAAAGCAAGTGGATCGTTTTTCTCAGACATGTCTACTGAAAAACACGGTAGGATATGGCACTAATAATTGCGTTAATTCATGATTTGCTGCTTTATATATTGAATGAAGGTACTAGTTATCACTGGTTTTTTTTTTTTTTTTGCCTCCTATTATTTCGGGGGGTATGGTAACAATACAAGTGCTTCAAAGCAAAACTGGTCTACCCCCCTCGGCAGCAAAGCCCTCTAGTAACTGAATAGCCGCGGACCGGTTCAGGCTTGGGCTGGATGGGTCGCGTGTGGTTTATTGGCTGGCGTCACAGAAGAACAATGAATCATGGCGATAACTTGAATTTACATGAAAAGAAATGCGGCGGAGTTGAAAGAGCGCATCGGTCGACATAAATCCCCAGCGCT